>NC_044361.1:10595918-10924981 GCF_007364275.1 Archocentrus centrarchus | reverse complement strand
GCCAAGTGTAAAATTTGGTGGAGGGGGGATTATGGAGTTGTTTTGCAGGAGTTGGGCTCGGTCCCTTAGTTCCAGTGAAAGGAACTCTTAATGCTTCAGCATACCAAGACATTTTGGACATTTCATGCTCCCAACTTTGTGGGAACAGTTTGGGGATGGCCCCTTCCTGTTCCAACATGACTACACACAAGTGCACAAAGCAGGTCCATAAAGACATGGATGAGTGAGTTTGGTGTGGAAGAACTTGACTGGCCTGCACAGAGTCCTGACCTCAACCTGATAGAACACCTTTGGGATGAATTAGAGCTGAGACTGTGAGTCAGGCCTTCTCGTCCAACATCAGTGTCTGACCTCACAAATGTGCTTCTGGAAGAACGGTCAAAAATTCCCATAAACACCCCTAAACCTTGTGGAAAGACTTCCAGAAGAGTTGAAGCTATTATAGCTGTAAAAGGTGGGCCAACATCATATTAAACCCTGTGAATTAAGAATGGGATGCCACTAAAGATCCATGTGAAGGCAATTGAGTCAATACTTTTGGCAATATAGTGTATAACCTCAACACAAAAAGGCCCCAGATGACCAGGCAATTAAACCAAAAACCTTCTTGCTGTGAGGCAACAGTGTAAGCCACCCCACCACTATGGCCCCTGATTTTGTCACACCCTTTTATTAAATTAATGATTTCATCATTGTTGTTTGAATCTTCAAAGGATAAAAAGTTCTGTAAATCACAAAGAAAATGAAATCATTCTTCATACCAATCAGCTTTAAGAATTGACTATTTAAGGCAATAATCCTCATGTTCCACGCCAATAAATTTTTGGCTGGCTGTGAAAATTAGCTTAATACGAATTTTAGCAGCCCCTAAAATCACCTTTAAGCAAGAAGTTGAGTCCTCTGACCCTTTAAAATAATTTATCATTATATATTAGTGTGTTCTCTATCTTTTCCCAACTTTTTCTTTTTCGGTACCAACTGCGTAGGCAGCAAAATATAATAATTTTTGTCCTATCAAACTTTGAAAAACACAAAGACAGTCAGCGCCTGAACTCATCAGAAGTGCCAGTTGTACACAGTGTGAATGGACTCGATGACTCATACACAAGTAAATATGAATAATAACAAAGTAGAAATGAATAATAACTCCTTCCTATTAAAGATTCTATTTATTGGCTGGGATTTCAGCAGAGAGGGTCAGAGGAGCAGATAAAAGAGGAGAGGTGTAGGGAAGAGTCTGGCTGTTGATACTGTTCCAGCTTTGGTGAGTGGCAGTACTGGCCATGGGTTCAGTACTGGGGATGAGGTCACCCTGTACTGTGCTAATGACAGCAGGAAGTGGTGGAAATGACACCACAAGCTCTGCTGTGGTGTTGGGAGCAGGACTGGTGTTGATGCTTCTTCTGGTTCTTTCAGACTGTGGTAATATTGCCAAGAGGTTCATTACTCTTGGCAATATGACTGCTTAGAGAGTGATAGATCAGATTGATTTCTGATTTGTTCCATCAGATCAGAAATGAACTGTCATTTCTAATCTGATGGAGCATGTGGACAGAGCAGTGGACACCTGGTCCGCTATACCTCGGGCTACTTAGAAAGCCAATTTACTGAGCTGCTAGGAGGTCATGGTGAAGGAAGTGCTTAAAGGAGACAACCATTTTCCTCCTACATTCCCAAAACATGCAGGTTAGGTTTAGGATTGCCGGACTGTATCACAGAAAAATCACTATTTTTAAATTTAAAGTGGACCATTTCATTTTTTTTTTTTTTTTTTGTTCCTGAGAGACTGAAACCACTGACAAGCTATTGTTTGAATGTTTGTAGTGTCAAGTTGTGC
The DNA here is from genome assembly GCF_007364275.1 of Archocentrus centrarchus. Taxonomy (NCBI): domain Eukaryota; kingdom Metazoa; phylum Chordata; class Actinopteri; order Cichliformes; family Cichlidae; genus Archocentrus; species Archocentrus centrarchus. The sequence continues at coordinate 10,923,144 of NC_044361.1, read as the reverse complement.
TGGCGCAGGCAAATGCAGGACTCAGAGGCAGGAGCTAAATTTAAGCTTCGGCTTTATTTGCTTGCATAAACCACATAAAGCTGGACTGGTAGGGAGCCAGCAGTACAAGACATAAAAAGAACTTAGAACTGAACTAAACTAAGAGCATACCATGAAACATAAAGCACACAGCAGAGTAGGGCAGTGACAACACCACTGACCACACAGAGACGAGGCTGCAACAAGGACCAAGTGAGGACACAGACAATAAATACACAAAGGGATAATGAGGGAATGGGCAACAGGTGAGGAGCACAGCTGAACACAATACACAGATGAGACGAGGGGAAGCAAAACTAAACACAAGCACACAGGACAAGAGACTGCCAAAATAAAACAGAAGTAACCAAACCTAGTATACGCAGACTTAACACACTGGGAGACTGGCACACAGAGGGAACCTAAACATGACCAAAACAGAAACCTGAAAGCACACTGGGAAGTCAAACTAAACACAAAACATGAGACAAGGGACAAAGACATGAGAACAAAACACATAAACTATAAAGGAAAACCATGGTAATCTAAAATCCTAATTCATAACTCAAAAACATAACTCAAAGAAACAAGGTGCACTAGGCCAACGGCCCAGGGTCATGACATGTAGTTATTAATATATTTGTGTTTTGGTCGGACCTTCATGATCGATTGACATTAAAAACGAATAGCATACATTAATTTACTGATTATGACAGAAGTAATTATTATTTTGGGTGAAAGGAAAGGCTGTATGAATTCTTTCACTGTTTTATTACATTACTAATTTAAGATGCTGAAATGTTTACTAAAAAACAGAACAGAAAGGCTAGAAAATGTGCAACATCTTTATCTCGGTCCTTGCTTTTTTATTCACTCTTACCTTGTTCTTTTTGTACTCTTTGTTTACACGATTGTTTCTTTTCTGGTCTGTACAAGTATCCTAGTTCTTCTGTGAAAGAACTACTTTCCCCATAATCCTTTGCTTTAAAAGAAGCCGACCGGATGTTGATAATTTGTTGTACAGCAATGGTGCCACATTTATAGTCCATAGGTAACTTCTAAATTTGACGCCCATCTAGTCATGCCTTTTGAGGAAACCCGCCCAACTTAGCCATGTGCCTTTTTGATTTTTTTATTTTTTGGTCACAATATTTGAACACAATGAGTTATTTAGTGGGGCGGTGTTGGAGCGAAAAGGAAAAAAATTTATAACTTTTTCCCTGAGTGGCATGAGCTTTGCCCAGAGTACCATGTTGATTAGAAATAACCGCTGTAGTGCTACTTATAATATTAATACTCTTCTAAAACACACAAAGATGAAGGGTTACACACGCTGTTTTTCAGGTTATGTGGCTGACTGTGCCGTGCGCTCACTGAGTGTGTTATCCGACTGTCACATGAAGGCACCACAAGGTAAACGTCAGGAATGTTTGGTTGTTGGAGTCTGTGGACGGCTATGGACGGGAGAGAGTTTCTCCTCGTGAATGGATTTATCGACCTGCGTTCACTGTAAATCACGTCCTGTTTGTTCGCTCGGTTTTGCACAGCTATCCTTACGGAAGCTAACAGTTCATGTTTTGACAGCTCAGCTTGTGTGTCTGCTAGCTAGCTGCCTACCTAACACCAACTACTCACCGTTAGCTAACATTGACAGCACTAGCTGGGGGAGACTACTCACCTTTCTGAACTAAGGACTCGAAAAAGACAGTTTCTTCGTGGCAGCTGGCTTAACGTACGCCTACGTATGTCAAAGTTAGTTCACCTAATGTAACATTGAAACGCCTTTAAGGTTAGCGAGGTTTTATAGTGTAGTTTAGCTAGCTTCAAATGCACAATGAACTGTCACAGAGGTTACCTTTGCGAGACAGACTTAACGGTTAATCTGAAAACGCTACACCTCGTTCTCCTTAATTATATTATTGATAAAGCCAGTCATGCCAAAACTATAGTACGAGGTTTTTTCGTTTTCTTTTTTTGCTTTATGTGCAGGGTTAAAGCTAATATTTTAGCTTTATCAGAACTCATATTAACTTTTGTTATTTCTAAACAATAACGACTTTTATTTAATTGTTTGACAAGTATTTAAAAGACGGGCCATTTAATATGGGGTTGATAGCAATTATTTGTGTCCTTATCTGATTACTTCTGCTGGGACTGTGCATTTGTTTACATGTAAGCACAGGATGTCCCGTTAAGTCTTGCAAATGTGTACTGCACCGTGCAGCCTACAGCTGGGTTGTCTGTGATACTGAAAACCTGTGAGACAGGAGTGTCAGGCACCAGACCCAGAAGTTTCTGGTATCATGTAGCCACTCTTGATTTATATGTGCCAGACAACATTAAGTATCAGGATACCTTGAAATCTGAAGATAGTAGTCAGTGCTAGAGCTTTCTGATGGTTTCAGGAGTTAACGTGGATTTAACTTGTTCAGTTTGCATTTTGACTTATTAAACACGTCTTTCTGTTTAATTACAAACTACTGCATGTTCTGAAGAAAACTACTTCATTATAGAAATAGCACTAGCAGCAGTACAAGGCTACCTTTTGAAGATTGAGTTATTGTGTCAGCTGTGGGTAACACAAATGCTTGGTTTATATTCATTAAATAAGCAAGCTTTACTTTAACAAAACTGTTATTCTCTTCATAAAGTGTCAAAGTGGACAAAATAGGCAAAATAAAAAAAACAGAAAAAAAACCTTTGTTTTTAGATGTATAAATTACTTCTAGAAAATTGATACACAGATACGAGTTTTTCATTTTCAATAATGATATAGATTTCTTGGGGGCACAAATGTTAAATCAACAAGCTGTAATTACTCACTGTAAGAAACAGATTGGAACCATTCATCTGTCTACAAGAAAGCATCAGGCTCGACTTTAAACATTGCTTTCCTAATTTTATGCAAGAGTCATGCAGTGTCTTGCAATTTTAAGTTTTCTATATCAGGTCATAATACAAAACCTAGGTCTTAAAGTGATTTAAATATTACCTAAGATGAACAACAACACATGACGTATTGCATGGTGTCATTATTTGTTTAACAAATTTTAAAAAGCAGAAGTTTTGGCAGTTTATTGGTCTGGGTACAGGTGTGTGTTAACAGTGCCAAGAGGCACTGGTCTTAGAGAAGCAGCTGTTACTGCCCAGTGATCTGAGAGGGGATATAAGTCTATTTCCAAACAGTTTGAAGTCTGTTATTCTTCAGCGAGAAAGATTATTCACAGACGGAAAGCATTCCAGACAGCCACCAATCTTCCCAGGACTAGACGTCCCAGCAAATTTACCCGAAGGTCAAACCATGCAATACTTGGAGAAACTGCAAAAAACCCAAGAGGTCCACCTCAGACACCACAAGCCTCAGCATATTGAATGTTAAAGTTCATGACAGCATAGCACTATATTTGGCAGAAAGCAAATATAGCAAATCAGTACAAACACCTCATTTCAACTGTGAAGCATGGTGGTGGAGGGGTGCTGGTTTGGAATTGTTTTGCAGCCACAGGACCTGGGCACCTTGCAGTCATTGAGTTGACCATGAACTCCTCTGTATACCAAAGTATTCTAGAATCCAATGTGAGGCCATCTGTCCAATAGCTAAAGCTGGGCTGAAATTGGGTCATGCAGCAGGACAATGATTCCAAGCACAGCAGCAAATTTCCAACAGAATGGCTGAAAAAGAAAAGAATCGAGGTGCTGCAGTGACTCAAAGTCCAGAACTCTAACCAGCTGAAATGCTATGGTGGTACCATAAGAGAGCTGTGCATAAACACATTACCACAACTTCAGTGAAATGAAGCAACACTGCAAAGAAGTGTGGGCAAAAATTCCTCCAAAATGATGGGACAGACTGATAAAGTCACACAGAAAGCAATTAGTTGAAGTTATTGCTGCAAAGGTGATTCTAAAAGTTACTGAATCATAGGATGTTTTTCACAAACTGCTTATTTTTTCTTAAATAATGGCATGGTGTAATATGTCATGTTAATCTGAGGTTGTATTTACCTAATTTGAGTACCTGCTAAGCAGATGATTTTCTATTATGTCCTGATATGGAAAAACCCTAGACATGAAAGAGAGTATACTTTTTTTTTTTTTTTAACTATGACTCAAAATAAATTTATTGAATTGGTATTTATTTGACAGCAGTTACCCTACATGGAACTTTTTGTAAACCTTACATTTATGTTCAGCCAAAAATGTGCTGCTACTTGTTCTTTTCCTTTAACTTAGTATTCAAGAATTCAAAATGATCAAGTTGATATCAGGACCAAGCAGGAATTGGTCACTCTGTGGTGTCTGGGACCTGCTGTCTTGCTCTTCTCACTCTTGTTTGTCTCTGCCTAACCCACAGGTCATGCATGCAGCCAGCCTTCTAGTCTGCGCTTTGTTCATCCCCAGACCTTGAGATAATGTTCTACCCATAGGTGGAGGGTTTTCCTCCCTCTATTCTACATTTCTCCCTACTGCCCCCATCAGTCCCAGAGTTCCCTATGTTAACCCTCTTGAGCATGTTTTACTATATCTGTCTGCGGCGGCGCTCCAGGAGTGGAACTCGAGGCGAGGCTCTGACCAGTCGGCGGGCTGTGGAATCTGGCCAGAGGGCAGTATTGCCAGTCAGTGTGGAGGTGGAGCAGTATGCCAAAGAGGTTTTGGACTTCAGCTCCCACTATGGCAGTGAGAATAGCATGTCTTACACCATGTGGAACCTGGCAGGGGTGCCTAACGTGTACCCCAGCTCAGGGGACTTCACCCAGACAGCTGTATTCAGAACTTATGGGACATGGTGGGAACAGTGTGCCAGTGCCCCGCCACCTTTTCGTCGGACCCCTAAAGGCTTCTACAGCCAGGATTATATTGAGCTGGGCTTTGAGGAGCCCGTCTACCCCACTGCAGTGGAGGTGTTTGAGACCTATTACCCTGGAGCCATTGTCCAGATCCTGGCCTGCTCTCACAATCCTTTCACCCAGAACCCGCCCACTGATGTCAGGTAACAATACTTTCTCCACACTGTAACGTTCCTGAAACATGCAATGCCAGTAAGTGGCACAGTTTTCACTTACATAACAAGTCTCTTAGCTAAACCCCCACAATACCAGAACTGCTTGGTCAGGGATTTTACCAGAAAGCTTAGACCTCTTGGAGGCTGCAACAGGGGGGAGTTTGGTACCATTTGTTGTTGCACATGATTCTTTTTTTTTTTTTTTAAGCACTGTCTACCTACTATAGCGTTAACTGCTAATTATCCAGGGGATCCCACAGAACAGTGGAGCTGCATATGTGTTTCTCTGGAAAGAATAGGAGAGCAACAGAGAGAGACTTCAACAAGTTTAATTTCTTAGTTCCAGCTTGAAGACAGAGTAACGTGTATAGGAGAGCAGGACAGCACAGAATCATATTATCCATGTTTGCTTGCAGATAAATTATAATATGGTATTTTTAAGCTCTATAGTTTTTGAACATGTTTTAATGTGTAAAAATGGGTAACATGTATACAGATTAGGTAATGAACTTAACAATCATAGCTGTAGTCTAAAAAAAAATTAATGTGCATAGGTGGAAGTGTTGCCTTGGCCATCCCACGAAGAAAGGTGTTGTTAAAATGTCTGTTCTGGTGTCAACAGAAAATGCTTCTACAGACTCCAGTGTATGAGTTTGCCTTTTTATTTTGTTTGATTAGCACCAAAACACATTATTGAATTAGCATCAATATTGATAAAATCTTTAAAGGAGACCACTTATGCTGCTTTCCAGCTCCATATTTTATTCTTGGACTTTACTAGAGTAGCTTTACATGATTTCTAGTTCAAAATAAATCTCGTTCACCTCACACCTGGTTTTGGTGCAGTCTTAACAACTGTCTGAAATTCAATTCCCTTCTCCCTCTCTGCCTTTAAGCTTTTTTCTGATTGGCTACCCCTTCCAAACAAAACATTTGAAAAGACTTGAGGGGCTGAGATTAATAAATTAACTACAATGTCACTGACATCATGCAGAGCAGAGTAGTAGCATTTAGAGAAGTCTGAAGCCTGAACTTTTGGCTTGTAGGGGTTACTTGTATGTACACACGCAGACACACACACAGAGGCAGCAAATGAAGATGTGAGACAGAAGTCAGAGTATACTGTCCTGATGGGTTATGAATGTGGTTAGTTTAAGAGAGCATGATCAAAACTGGATTTTTGGAGCTGATGCTGATTTTTAAAGAGTAGACAATTTTGATATAAGTTAGTCTTTATATACAATATACAGTATGTTTGATTTATTTTGAAAACAGACAATGGTGGGTTGGTTGTTTATTAACTTTCCAACAATGTGTTTGACAAACTATGTAAAAACATAATTTCTAAGTTACACCACACATTTTCTTTTATAATATTTACTGCAATAAAGACCGTTTTCCACATTAGTTTTCACATCTGACTATATATATATATATATATATAATATAATAATAATAATAATAATATATATATATATATATATATATATAATATATATAATATAATATATATATATATATAATATATAATATAATATATATATATAATATATATATATAATATAATATATATAATATAATATAATATATATATATATAAAATATATAATATATATAAAATATATAATATAATATATATATATTATATATATATATATATATATATATATATATATATATATATATATATATATATATATATATATCTATATATATATATATATATATATATATATTATTCCATCTGCCTCCACTTATTAGGGCCTTCTTAATATTACAGAGCCAAAGATGGTTGTGCACAACACTACACATGGGCTGCAGCCGTAAGAACAGAAAATGTTATTTTTATATGCGCATATGCTTTCTGTTGTCCAGGTGGGAGGTGTTATGGTCTGGCAAGCCCACCAAGGTGCTGACTCCCCAGGCTCGCCAGTTTTCCCCTAAAATCAAGCATATCAGCTTCCCCACCAACCTGTTGCGTCTAGAGGTCAACAGCTCTCTGCTGGACTATTACACTGAACTGGATGCTGTGATCCTGCGTGGGGTAAAGGAAAGGCCCATGCTGGCTCTCTATAAGATGCCCATCATCGACATCAGCGACCTGAGCGACAGCGAGGAGGAGCTGTCTGACGTGGGAGGTCCTTTCAGGCAAGGTGGAGACAGCAAACACCAGAGGACAGGAAATGGCTACTTTGACAAACTGCCATATGAGGTGATTACAGACCTTATCAAATGAGAACACTGTGTCATCCAAGCCTGGGTGAAAGAGTAGATGTGCACAATAAAACAAAACTACATCTTTGATTTTCAAAAGGGATCCAGTTTGATTAATGTACCGACAAGAGTATTTTTGATCTGTGCCTCTTCACTATTAGGTTGAAGCATTTCCTATGAAGCTGTTCCTATTTTGACAAGCATGGAGGTCCAACCTGATGTCTCAGCTGCCACCCTCATTACTTATACAGTTACTGCCTTAATGTTTCCACTATGGAGAATCATCTTTTTTGAAGATTTTGCTGTTGGTTTTCAGTAGCACGCAGCAGCAGCTTCTCCAGCCCATTTATCCTGGTGCTTTTGTTACTAAGCCCAACTTTCTTTAACTTTCTTTCGTTTCTATGGTCTCACTGCTACAGCATTAAATAACTAATCTGCAGAGTGATCTGCTAGAGAAGCAGATACCAGTTTGGGGACCCAGCCAGGAACAGGATGTTGCAAGTGCAGCTAGAAGTCCTGGGATATAAACAAACCCCAGCTGTTATACCTCTGCAACGGTCGCATGCCAAAAGCCTTAGTAATCGATGCATTTACTCTTTTGTTCAGTGACTACAATTAGGTCTATAAGTATTTGGGCAATGACACATTTTTTTGTAATTTTGCCTCCATACATCACCAGAGTGGATTTAAAATCAAACAATCATGTTGTTATTGAAAAAAAAAAAACACTTTCCATTTTAATTCAACAGTTTTTAAATTTAGTCTTACATATTGTACATTCACCGAATCTTATGAGCATTGCTTGAGGTTAAACATGCTGCATACATTTACACACAAAGCTGGTTAATTTAAGTGTTTTAAATCCTTCTTTATGCTCATCAGTGTTCACAAGCCTGCATTGTTTTTTGTTGTTGTTGTTGTTTTTTCCTTAATACATGTGCCTAGCATATGTGTGTATGTATGCTGTTTTTAGCAGTGTCCCACACAAACACATGAACACTGTGGCTTGGACACGTTCTGGCACTTTCTTGATCTCGCACTCACAGACACAGAGTCATTTTCATGCCATACAGACATATCATGTTGTCTGAGGCGAGCTTCAAAACACCGGCAGTACTCTTGATAGTTGTTCTCTTATCTCCTATCCAAACCGCTGCCATTAACAGCAGTCTTCACAACCGCTGTGTGTTTGTTTCAGAAACACAATATAGCTATTATCTGTCAGCTGATACCAGCTTGAACACAGCGTATTGTTAATTCACTGCGACACACACACACACACACACACAAAAGCACATGCTCAGCCATTCTTTCTCTTTGAGAGACACACGAATGCGGTGCAAAACAAGCCGGCTCACCTCACCACTGATCCTGCTATCAGTTCTGTGTCTCCCAGATAACCACTATTTAGATCTGCCTGACAGAGGGGACGCAATTAACATTCTCCACTCTACTCTGAACTATTTTCTCTTCTCTGTTCCACTACTCTTTAATGTTCTCTATTATGTGTTGCTTTCTGCTGTGTTCCCTTACAAGATCAAACATGTTTTGTCTCTCCTTCTCCTCTATCTTACACTCTCTCCTCTCCTCTCCTCTCCTCTCCTCTCCTCTCCTCTCCTCTCCTCTCCTCTCCTCTCCTCTCCTCTCCTCTCCTCTCCTCTCCTCTCCTCTCCTCTCCTCTCCTCTCCTCTCCTCTCCTCTCCTCTCCTCTCCTCTCCTCTCCTCTCCTCTCCTCATCTTCCATCCACAGCTCATCCAGCTGATACTGAGCCACCTGACCCTGCCAGACCTCTGCCGTCTGGCCCAGAGCTGTAAGCTGCTGCACCAGCACTGCTGTGACCCGCTACAGTACACCCAGCTGAGTCTGCAGCCTTACTGGGCCCGGCTGAGTGACGCCTCCCTGGGACACCTGCAGAGCCGCTGCACCCTCCTCCAGAGGCTCAACCTGTCCTGGACCGGCAACCGTGGAGCCCTTACCCTGACGGGCTTCAGCAGGTCAGACCATCAGCTGGCCACGAGTGGCAGAAAACAGGGAAATGACCTTGGAAAGTAGCAATACAAGTAAAAGCACTTTTTAAAGGTGGCGCATACTGAGACAAAGAAAATCAATTTAAACATTGTTCTATAATTGGTGGAAAAATAAACTAAGAAAAGGGTGAATAACTAGGATGTTCCCAATGTGGAATTGATGGCTTTTTTTCATGTGTTGTTTCTCTCCTTTCACTCATTTCTCTCAATCTGCCACCTCAGCTTCATGAAGGCATGTGGTCTAAGCTTGGTCTGCTTGGAAATGTCATGTTGCCACTTCCTGAATGAAGCCTGTCTAGAGGTCATCTCCCAGACTTGTCCTGGACTCCAGGAGCTCAATCTGTCCTCCTGTGATCGCCTCCACCCACAGGCCTTCACACACATCTCCAAGCTTACACGCCTCCGCAGGCTGGTGCTCTACCGAACAAAGATAGAGGTAGGTGTGGCAAATAGTGTCTCTGTGAAACTGTAATCCAAGTGATTCCTGTGGACTTTGATCTGTCCTCTTTAGTTAATATATATATATATATATATCTGTTGCCCTGGCTGTTAATAATTTACAGATTGCATAGTAGATGCCTTTTCTAAATATTTTTTTATTCACTCATTTATCATTAATACTGAGCTGTTACAAAGAAGTTAACGAAAGATTAAAAAATACAATTTTCACTTTTCTTTTGAATATCTTGAATGTCAGAGATTTCCAAGAGATAAATTCCACACAGGGAAAACAAGAAAAAAATGAGAATTTAGTCACTTTCTTTTGATATTCAAGCAACAGAATTTGATCAGTTTCATCAAATAAAGCAGAAAATCCCCTTTGGGTTGCATCAGGAAGGGCATCCAGCATAAAACACTGCCAAAAATCAGACATGAAGAGCTTCCTGCAGTGGCAACACCTTGTGACAAGGGAGCAGCTGAAAGTAGCTTTTATCTTGTTAAAGGGGACATATTGTTCTCATTGCCAAATCTATACTTTTATTCTTGGACTTTTCTAGAGTAGCTTTGCATGATTCACTGTTCAAGTGAATCCTGTATCTTTATACTGGGCCCTGGTGCAGCACTGTCTGAAACAAGCTGATTTAGCTAATGTCGTGTGCTCTTTCCTCACTGCAGTAGTGGCCTGCTTGAACTGTTAGCAAGGGCCACTGTTGGCCTGCTGACCTCTGTTTAGAGGTCAGCAGGCCAAAAGGTCAGCTTTTATAGCAATAATGTACTTGTCTATAACTCCTGTATGACAGGAGGTGCATAAATCTGTAAGCATTTAACCACTAGTGTACCTCTGGAGCTTGAAAAAGGCGACTGGACTTCTTTTTGTTTCTTGAAGACGTTTCACCTCTCATCCGAAAGGCTTCTTCAGTTCTCAACCAAATGGTGGAGAGACCCAGGTATTTAAACCCCTGTGGGCGTAGTCCCCTGAAGGTGTGCCATGGGCTCCCCAGTGTCTCCCATTGTAGCCAACCTTTACATGGAGGAAGTGGAAAGTAAAGCTCTTGGTTCTTTCAAAGGGATGGCACCTAGCCACTGGTACAGATATGTAGATGACACCTGGGTCAAAATCAAAACCCAAGAAGTAGAAGCCTTCACTCGTCACATTAACTCAGTGGATAAATACATACGTTTTACCAGGGAGGACACCAGAGATAACAAGTTACCATTCCTGGACTGTGCGGTGCTTATCGAGGAAGATGGAAGCCTCAACATTGAAGTTTACCGGAAGCCCACACACACAGACCAGTATCTCCTCTTTGACTCCCACCACCCTCTGGAACACAAACTTGGGGTGATCAGGACCCTACAACACCGTGCGGAAAGTGTTCCCTCTAAGGCAGAAGGGAAGCATAAGGAACACACACACATTAAGAAAGCCCTCAAAACATGCGGTTACCCCAACTGGGCCTTCATCAAATCAGCTAAGATGCACAGGAATGAAGGCCAAACACAAACTACAGAGAAGAGGAAGGACAAGAGGAACAACATTGTCATCCCATATGTGTCAGGCTTGTCAGAGAAACTCAGAAGAATTTTCTCCAAGCATGACATCTCAGTATACTTCAAACCAAGTCACACCCTAAGACAAAAACTGGTTCATCCCAAGGACAAACCCGCCAAACACAAGATCAGCGATGTAGTGTATGCTGTTCAGTGCAGTGAAGAGTGCTCGGACCTCTACATTGGTGAAACCAAACAGCCTCTTCACAAACGAATGGCACAACATAGAAGAGCCACAACAACAGGACAAGACTCAGCAGTACATCTGCATCTGAAGAAAAAAGGGCACTCTTTTGAGGATGCCAATGTTCACATTTTGGACAGGGAAAACAGATGGTTTGAAAGAGGAGTGAAAGAAGCCATCTATGTCCACTGTGAACAACCATCATTGAACAGAGGAGGTGGATTACGTCACCAACTTTCCCCCGCTTACAGTGCTGTCCTGAGCTCCCTTCCCAGACGTCTCAACCCCCATTCACACCTTTGTTCCAGTGACCTCAATAGGCCACAGGAAACAATGGAGCGGAGTCCTAAATTGGTTTCAACTGAAACCACTGATTAAATATGACCCACGCCCCCTTCACACCTGGGCACATGTGTTCACACACATGATCAATAGAGGGTCATAACCACCTTCAGGGGACTACGCCCACAGGGGTTTAAATACCTGGGTCTCTCCACCATTTGGTTGAGAACTGAAGAAGCCTTTCGGATGAGAGGTGAAACGTCTTCAAGAAACAAAAAGAAGTCCAGTCGCCTTTTTCAAGCTCCAGAGACTACTATGACCTGGATGACTGAGAATCTACACAGACATACCACTAGTGTACCTGTTAGTTCATTTTCAGCATTTATGAAGTTTGAGGTGTACCTCTGTAACTGAACTGATGTTAAAAATATCTTCTAATTTATTGGATAAAAGAAGTTTTTATCTTCTTTTTTTGTTGTTCTGGTAATCATCTCATGACTCCTTAGATTCATCTGGCTGCATTTATTTCTCTTGAAACATGCATGTAACAGAGGGCTGGAGCTATCCCACCTATGAACAACTGTCTGAAACTGTACCTTAATGAAAAACCTATGATCTCTTCAAGTTGCTTATGTAATGGTCCGTGTTTTGCTCATTTTCTTACTTAAGATGAACTGAGTAAACTCTGAGCCTAGAGGGTGTTGACACACTGCCTGCATTCAAGCTCAGGCATGTCTGATGTGTAAGTACCACTGTGCCTTGTTTTGGTGGTACACCTCAGCGTTTCTCCAGTGTTTGTCATGTTTCAGAGTGACGTTGTGGGCAATAGACAGTGTAGAGTTTCTGCGGTGGAGCCAGGCAGCGTACTGCAGGTTGTTTACACCCGGACAGACAGAGCGAGCTGTGTGTCTGTTTGAGGCCCTGACATCTCAGCTGTCATTACCTTGTCACTGCTCTAATTAAATGGCTAGCTCACGGGAGAGAGGCACTTATAAAAATGCCTGACACTGAGTCGAGCACACGCTCGCGCGCACACACACGCAGACAAGAGGCTTTCACTTTCATGTCTGACACATTCTCCTACCACTGAGGTACATGTGTTGGCAGTTGCAGCACTGAATTCTGATATCTTCATATACTAGTACCACTGGAGAGGTCTTTGTCCTCACATTTTTCACTCCACAACGAGATGTAAAAATTGTTACCTGTGCTTTATTAAATACCCTTTAATTCTGAAAGTGTTGGGTGTGCTAGGCAGCAGACAGCAAGTCACTTAAAAAGGAACTTTAGGTGATATGACTGGATATGTTACCGCTAATAAAATGTATGTTATTTTAATGTGTTGAGTATGAATATACAGAGTTACTCTCAGGTAAGATGTCTGGGTTTTAGTTACTCTTTGCAGCCAATATTTTAAAGTCTGTTTTGTTCTTTCTATCTACCTGCTTTTCTGTGATGTGTGTACAAAAGTGGAATGAATTACACTATTAAAAGTATAAGGAAGTAACTGCGCCTCTGTTCCTCTTTTCCTCTGCAGCAAACAGCCATCTTGAGCATCTTGACTTTCTGCATAGAGCTGAGACACCTCAACCTAGGGAGCTGTGTGAGGGTGAGAATGTGCACACACATGTGAAGTTTCAAAAAAAGCTATACCTTCCATGTGGGCATGTTGCAGAGCAGCTGCCAGAAAGCAAGATGAAAGAGTCTTGTGTTCCCTGGCTAATGGCTCAGTCACACTAGAGTGAAAATAGGACGACAACCTCCTATTTTTACTCTGACCAGGAAAAAGCAATGGGTACATGGCTGAATTTTTTAATTCAGCCCCCGATTGCAAGTAGTTGCAACAACCACTTTTAACAGAAAGGCGATTGTACGGGTCACCTGGTGGGAGGCAACCTGTCTCCAAACAGTCGTAGTAACCCAACGTGACTGCAATCATTCTCAGACAAGTTAATGAAGGTTTGCAAGTAACTGCCACCTAATTTATAAATGCAGACAGACAGCCAAGATTTTGCAGTCCAATATGAGTCAGTCTGTGCTGACAAGTGCAACTCATCTGCAATGTGTGCATTTGCAGTAAGGAGTCAAGTCAACTGGATGCCAGCTGTTTGTGTTCTGATTATACTCCTATATAAAAACAAGGTTGCTGAGCACTTACATCATTTTGCAGTTAAATCGCTGTCCCGAAGCAACTACGTCTCTATTTGTGGAGGAATTTCTGAAGATAAGTAATTAATGTGAATTTCTGTGTAGATGGCAGTGGACAACAGACTTGCAATTTTTGACAGTTTATCACAGTTTACCATGTATTAACACAAACAGATTGCATGTAATTGCCAACTTGACCCAAATCAGTAGCAAGCTGACAGCCAGCTGATAGACTGATGCTTTCTTATTGCTGTCTCTTTAAAGATGGTAGCTAACTACGAGTGCTCCTAGACCTAGGTTCCTGTCTTTGAAGCAACCATTTCAAAGGCAACAAAATTGTAAGAAAGAAGCAAAGTTTCATTTGACAGTCAGCATCTTTCATCCAAATACGGGCAACCGTGGCAATCTGCTAGAGACCAAAGCAATCACAAGGAAGTTTTCAGTGCAGCAACATATACCTCTTTACAACCAATTTCACCCAGTGACAGCAAGCACCAACAGCCACTTGCCAACCAGCTGGGGAATACACAAATTTCCCTAGCGACCAGTGGTTGTTATCGGGTCATTGACTGACCTCTGGACCTGTGTGACGGAGGCCTAAGTATAGGAATGGGTTGCACTTAGCCAAGCTAGCTGTTGTCAGTCTTTTCTAAGATAAGCTAATTGGTTGGTAACTGTAGGCTTGTTTGTGATAGGCAGTTATGAGAGGGGTGTCACTCTGTCAGAAAGTGAGTGTGCATATTTCCCAAAAGTGTTTAATGATGTTTGGCTCATTGCGGGGAATGGTATACAGCAGCAGTTGTAGACAGAAATGTATGATGATATTAAAATACAGCGTGTTTAATTATTGGCATCAACTAGAATTATTAATGAGTTATTTTAATAAATGTTTAGTGTATCATGATAATAATGGTGAGGCATCTGTGTGTATTTAATTTTCTAAAAAGATATTTACAACTGATTGAATTTTGATGCAAATACCCATACAATAACTGAGAAAATTCTCTTGTGGTCTTTCTTAAGACACAGCTGTCTTGATTAGAAATAGTTATGCAACATTTGGCAAGAGAAATCCATAAAGACAGCAACTCTTTCTGCCAGAGTTTGAGAATCCATCTCTGCTAAGTCTGAGAAATGTTCTGCATGTTGTCATTTCTGTGGGTGAGGTGCCTGCACTGGCTGTTTTTAGTTGTTAAATTGCATTTCTTTGCTTTCATCTTTGGATGAAACAATGAAATATGGCCAGAATTACCTGACACCAAAGAACAATAACAGCCTGGCAAACATAAATCAGTTCCTGAAAGACTGGGTTTTTTTTGTTTTTGTTTTTTTTTCTGGTGAAAGTGTTCTTTGTTAGTGCTTTGTTCTTTTGCTCTCTTGAGGAAGCAAGGTTACGAACCACAAGCCAGGTGATACAGCTGATCAGCTTTTTATTATCGCAGCATTTGAAAAGTTTGTTCAAAATATATTAGACAGATAATTCAAGGGAAATGACTAATGACTGACTTGTCATGACAGCATCCTCCTCCTTTGTGATATCCTAAAGGCAAATTTTTAAAATCCTCTGACTGTGACAGTATGTCAACCCACAGAGGAAGAGTATTATAGATGAGCACAGATCACAGCATGTCTGCCTCCACATCGCTCACACTGATGTTTACAAATCATAACATCTGAATCAACTGTAGCACATAAGGGTGATGTTGCACATTAAAGCAGGTCTGTATTGTCCAAAGGTCCCTCTGGGAAGCTCTTAACTGGCAGGTGCACTTTAGATGCTACACATGCTGGAGAGAGTAAATGCTCCTGTCTCACCTGCAGATTGAGGACTATGACGTTGTAGCCAGTATGCTGGCCGCTCGCTGTCGCTCTCTGTGCTCTCTGGACCTGTGGCGCTGCAGAAACTTGACCGATCGAGGCCTGACTGAGCTCGTTTCAGGGTGCAGGTAGGCACTTAAAGCCGCTTATGGGCAGACATGTTTGTAACACCTGCAGACTCCAGGCATGTGCAGAATAACCAGTCATATCTGATTAAAAAAAACTTTAAAAATTTGCCGACTTTGCCCCAAAATAAGATTTCAGAAAATGGTTTATCTGTGAAAACCCAGATTTGTGCTTGAGTCAGTTTTCCTGTTTGCTCTGTGATTGCTCAGGATGTTGGAGGAACTGGACCTGGGCTGGTGTCCCACACTGCAGAGCAGCACAGGATGTTTCCAGCACCTCGCCCGCAGCCTGCCACGGCTGCGCAAGCTCTTCCTCACTGCCAACCGCACCGTCTGCGACTCTGACATAGAGGAGCTGGCAGCCAGCTGCCCCTCGCTCCAGCATCTCGACATACTAGGTAAGATCTCCCTCATGCATAGATGGAAACAAACATTTGTTTTTATTAATCATTTGTTAATGATGATCAAGTTTGAGGTTATTCACTGGTGACTTTGGACTTTCTCTTTACACCCATTCCTCATCACGTTTGTGAACAGCTCCCCATCAAAGCAGCACAGCCACAAATTCTTTTATTTTTTTTATGGTGCTTGTTTTTGTGAGATTTTGCCATAAATTTCAGTTTTGCACCTGCAATTGTGATTTAGCTCGTCATTCACTTATCATATTGAGGGCAGGCCCAATCCCAATATAGCATTCAAGGGGAAGAAAATACTTCAAGTTAACCTCAAACACAAACCCAAGTAATCAGCTTAATATTGGAAGGAATACAGTAATGCTCAGTAAGCAAAGTTACAGCAGCACACCACAGCAGTAACACTTTAGTTCCAGTTGCATAAGTTGATGGCTTTGACAGCACAGTAGCTTCTGTGTTATTCAGGCTTTGCTGATGTGTTAGTTCTTTGGTTATTTCAGATGTGCTTCAGTGGTTGACTCGCTGGAAGGTGTGCAAATGATTTTTGTCTGGACTCTATTATCTTTTACTTATTGTACGCAAAAATAATACAGACGCTGTTTCCTTTTTAAGAAATACTCAGACATGAAAATCTAATTGTTTTATTTCTCAGTTCTCTGTTTTTGTCTTTCATATTCTGTGCGTCCCTGTTGTGATTCGTCTGCCGGACAGGTACACGGTTAGTGAGTGCTGCCTCGCTGAAGAAACTCCTCCAGTCGTGTCCTCAGCTTGTCCTCCTGGACGTCTCCTTCTGCTCACAGATAGACATGCGGGTCGTCCAGGAGCTCTCCGGCCTCGTTCCCAATGTGGCCATCAAGAAAAGCTTCACTCAGTGACTCCAGCATCGGCTCATTTCCCACTACTGAGATGCAGCAAGTGCAGGGAGGTGCTGGTCAGCACATACTGCCCCAGAGTGATTCAGAGGCAGGTCAGATGCAGGAGGAGATTGCAGACCTGCCTTTGCCTCCATCACTGACAAGATCTACTTTTAGCGGTCAGCAAATAAAGCAGTGGGACTGGGTGAGGAGGATTTTACTGACTTTACTGATTTAATGACTGAACACAAACAACTACAGACTCCTAGGCACAGGATTATAGAACAGGAGACACTTTTTTCTTGTTGAAATCAGGGTCGTTGCAGTAAAGCTGCTAGATTTTCCCAGAATATTAATCAGCACTTACAGTATGTATTGCCAAATAAGACACGGCAAGGAAATATGCCTTGGTACTAGATAAAACACATTTGTGAAAAAAGCTCTCTTAAGCATCTTCCTAAGAAAGCAAAAAGAACATCAAACGTGTTCATACCTTTATTGGGAGTCACATACTTGTGATAGCTAAAGATCAGGGCCTTGGTCAGTGCCTTGTCTGAACGTGGAATATGAACAGGCTGGTTTAATTCTACATGAAGGTCTTTCTGGTGGCACCTGTCACCATTCAGTCGGTTTCCGTTAATCATAAGAAATCATACTTGATGGTGTTATGTTCGAAGGAGCTTGAAATCACCTGCACTAGGTGCAGTGCACTGTGGTTAGTGTTATTTTTGTAAAACTTTAATGAAAGGATCACAAGTTAATTTGTGTTGCTACAGACTACGCTCACACCGTTAACTGTCTGTGCACCAGAGATTGAGTGATGGCATGTTTCCATCAATGAAAGCAACAACAGCAACAAAAAAGAATGTGTTTTCATTTACACATGCTCTAAAATTGCAAGAGTAGAGAACACACCTAAAGGCATCCAATCAAAAAATACACAGTGACTCATTTGGAAAAAAAAAAAGCACAGAGAAGTAACACAATATAACTAAGTGGAACCCAAAGATGCTATTTATAATCAAATGTAAAACAAACATTTTCCTCTCCAATTGTAAATTATGCACATTTGGTGCGACAGTTTTAGCTTTTTCACTGGGATTATATGGAGTAGTTTCTGACTGCATTATTTGGGCACATATCAGGCACTTCAGATGAATGTAATAATTCTATATTAAGTCCATGGCAATGGCAGGTAAGAGCTGCAGGGGTAACTATTAATTAAATTTGTTCTCATCTGATGTAACTTGCCTGCTCCAAGTCTGTTCAAATCTGCTCTATAATTGAAACAGTTAAATGTGTTTGGCTGAATAAAGCATATCAGACATTTTACTGGCCAAAAAAATTCAGATTCTTATTTTAGTCAGGCTAGTGTTAATGGTAATTGAGATACTTCATAATTGCTTGCTTAGGTCTCACAGGTCATTCATTTTGTCTACAGTTGTCTTGGACATTTCAGTGTAACTGAATTGGTGTATTGAGTCCTTTTAGGCTGAACTTTTGTTTCCAAAGCTAAAATCCTCAAGTTTAAAAGTTGCTGGCTCCTCCGCCAAGGTGAGAGCGCACAGGCAGGGGAATGTTTTCAGTGCTGTTTGTCTGTCAGCAAGTTTACACAAACTTGAGTTTCATCAGACTTGGAGAGATGGGCCCAGGCGTAGGAAGAACCCATTAAAATTTGTTGCAAATGCAGAACACTTTAAAAGTGCAAGATAGGCCATCTACAGTGTCATGATGTTAGTGCTGTAAACACTATTTGACCTCAGTATTTGTCCTCAAACCTCAGGGGTTATGTATAATCTCATTATCATTAAATGTCTTTTTTTTTAAAGTAAGTTTTACTCCAGAAACCAGCACAAAGGATGTCTTTACAGAAAATAACACCAGACCGAGTTAGCTTTAAGGTTACCGGGCTTTGGTGTTGATAACAACAAACACATATGACACAAATGATCAGTTAGCACTGGTGTAAGGGAGGCAAAAATCGGAGCTTATTGAGTGCTGAATGTTGCAGTAATTGTTTGATTCTGAAAAATGTAATATTGCTGATTATTTAATTTTTGTAATATAAGAAGCCAGGGTTGCAGTGTGAGAGAAGTGCTTGAAGAGCTTTTTATTTTTGAAAAAACTTGAACTTTTTGTTGGAGCACATGCTACTAGTCAATATTTGTGCCTTATACCCCAGTTTGAATGTTGTGTGATGTCCAAGTGGTATAGATTGTGGTGAAGTGCTTTGCTTTTATGCCCCTTCAACCAAAGTAATAACATAATAACCTGGTCATCAGTCTCTCAACTACATTTGACCAATTTATATGCCATATACTTTA
The DNA here is from genome assembly GCF_007364275.1 of Archocentrus centrarchus. Lineage (NCBI taxonomy): Eukaryota > Metazoa > Chordata > Actinopteri > Cichliformes > Cichlidae > Archocentrus > Archocentrus centrarchus. The sequence continues at coordinate 10,903,742 of NC_044361.1, read as the reverse complement.
TATCAGCCATGTTAATTATTGCAAAGAAAAATGTATAATAATTATATTTCCCTGTGCAAGGAAAGTGTTTGTGGAAATTTGTAGTCATTATTGGTAGGTGTTTAAATGGTAATATACTGTTTGGGAAACATTATTTCCTCTGTTCAATTATTTGGTTTTTTTTGGGGGGGGGGGGGTATTTATCCTAGTTTAGCACTAAGACTGAAAGTAGTTCCTTAACCTAGCTTAGCATGAAGTTGAATTTTTTTTTTTTTAGCCTGGCTCAGCATAAAGACTGAAAATATGTCATTAGCCTGACTTAGCACTAAGAGTGAATGCACACTGCTGGCTTATTTTAGCATAAAGAATGGAAATGTTATGTGTAGCCTAGTTTATTGTAAAGCTTGAAATAATAGATCTTTAGCCTAACCTAGCATGAAGAGTGGAAGTGTGTCTTTAGCTTAGCTCACAGCAAAGATTGGAATTGAGAGGGTTCCTCGTGAGAGTATCCTACAGTATCTACTGTATATCTACTTTGTGGTTGTGAAGGTGAGAGTATTTGTTTCCACTCTCAATAGTGCAAAGCTACTGACTGAAATTCACATTTTCATTTGCTAGGCGGTTTGTGTCAGGGAATGCAAATATTCCTCTGTAAACCGGTGGTTGCAAGGGGGTCACTGACCAGTCGCTAGGTCTGATTAAGCCTGAGTCTGGTAGACCTGCGCTTAAATCATGTCTTCAGTAATCTTTAAGTAAATATTGAGCATTAAGAAATAAATATGGCAGTGACCTTCACGTTCTACAGGTATAGTCAGTATTACAGTTGGTAATTCATTACTTTTCAGCGGTTCTAAAATCCTGATGTCCTGCAGTTTTCCTGCTTCCAGTCTCTCTGCTGAGCTAGGCTAAAACCGGAGCAGTCCTGGTTGCCCAGAAGCCAAACAGATACCAATCTTGCAGTCTTATTTCAGGTGTGGATATGGTTAAACTGTTGCACATAATGGTATGCTGAAATTAATATTTGTTTTTTTTTTCAGCCTTGAGTTTTGTTTTAAACAGGTGTGGTAACAGTATGACACACCAGCCCTTCCACTACGGTGATGCAAATGTTGCTTCAATTGCAGCTGAAGCACTCATGTAGCCAAGAAGTGTATACATTACATTTTCCTGGCCCACCCAAATCCATTTTGAGTTCATAATTTTGAGTACATTTCAAGGTAATGCTGTCAGTAATGACTACTGCACTGCAATGAAAACACTGGCAATGTTATACTTTGTAAAGCAGCTATCTGCAACAGCATTAATTTGCTAAGCCAAACTATTTAAAAATGAACAGATGATCGCTGTTTGACCATTGAAGCAGTTTGGTGTATTTTCTGAGGTGGGCCTGCTTTTCTCTAATGAGTATGCATTCTCTCTTCTCCCACACTGGGTATGTGATCAACCTTTGTGCCATGAACTGGGAGGACCTGCAGCAGCGCTCCCTCTGCTGCAGCGTGAAAGCCACTGTTGTGTAAAAGGATTGTGCCTCTGTCATGATGAAATGCGGTGCTTCACTTTCACCAGGTTTTAAATAAACTGAAGGCTGATGACTGAATGCGTGCGGCTTGTTTTGATCCTGTAGGAACAGAGATGTAAGCAATCTGACTGCAGAACAAAGTGGCTGCAGAGGCATTAACTTGCTCATATTCTATTTTCTCTTAGTCTTCGGCTTCATTGAACACGCACGCCATCACTGCCAAAACAAATGGAAATTGTGTCGCTATATCATGTTGGGGATTCTTAAGGAGAGTCGTCTAAGTGTGATTGGGGGAAAAGTAGGCTCGTCTACTGAATCCACAACAACTAGCAGAGCCATTAGTCAGGATGAGTGACTGGATAGTCGTTGTGGAATGATCCTTTTTGCCTTAACCCTCTGCCATTTTACAGTCTATTAATACCACAGGGAGAAGTGACATTAGCTTGTCTTCTTAACGGCCTTTTAATGAATTGTTTATGCCTGGTTTAATGATGTATATTGTGGCCCTGTAATGTGCCCTAATGACGGAGAACGAGGCGGCCTCAGCTGAAGTATTAATTTGGACTGCCTCCCCAATGATTATTCCTCAGCCACTAACGCCGCCACCGCCACCACTGCTGCCGTGCGTGCGAGTGTGGATGCAAACGTGATTCATGGAGGCTTTCCGCTCTGCACTACAGCTTGATTTCTTGCTGTCACGCTCCTCTATGAGGCTGATATATCCAGGGGGGATCCACAGCAATTAGTTCAGCGTTTTATTTGTCTTTCAAGTGCCTACAGACATAGCTTGATGAATCTGCAGGGGCAATATATGGATGGAAATATTGTTCCTGAATAATAAATCCAGTGTTTAAAAAGTAAATTGGGGGAGGGGAGGGTTAGGGAGTGGTGGCAAAAGGTCTCCCCGTGCCTCTTTTATTGCCTTTTGCTGCTCTTTCTTTTCCCTCTCTCTCTATCTGCAAACCACGTGAGTGACACAAGAGCATACCTGGACAAACATGACAGCAGAAACAGACTTCTGTGGTCTGCCTCCTCTGAGCCCTCCTCAGGCTGGGATTCGACAGGCCTCAGACCTGCCTGAGGGAGACCTCACTGTGATACCCATCATTATGTGGCTTGGTGCTGCTTCTCTAGTTTCCCTCCTTGGACTCTAATAATGAAGACATCCCTGACAGTCCTCACTGTTGTCTCTGAAGCTTATTACTTTTGTTATGTTTTTAAGGATATTGAATGTCAGCACTCAGGTTCTTAAATCCATCAAGCGCTAAAATCAATAGGCGGCTTTTAAAAGCTACACAGATGTAGTGTTTCTTTTGCCATTTCTGCATCCGTGAGGATAACTGTTTTGATATGTACACGTTGCCAAACTGTGATACCTCAGTGTAATTATTGTGAACAAGTGACACCACACAGTGACTCCTCAGAGATCTGATCTGATCCAAGCCGAAGAGATGCAGCGCTTGTGTTTCTCAAAATGAACCCACTCTGTCCTGTTACATCAAGTCTTTTATTATTTTTTTCTTTTGTCTTCTTCCAGAAAATTGATTTTTCGGGGACTAAAAATGTGGCCGCTTATTGCAGGTTGTGGCCTCAGTTTGGACATGAGTTGCAAGGAGAGAGTTTCTTTCTGAGATTGTTTCCTTTGAAATATTTTTAGGAACCATAAGTGTTTTTGTTTTTTTTTCTTTTTATCCTCTTAATAATAGTGTGACCTGTCAGCTATACCTCGGGACCCCTCATTTCAAATGAACAACACCTTTTTTCTTGTTTTGTACTAAACAGCTGTCCTGCAGATTTCACACTAACTTTAACCCAGTGGCACAGACAATTAGACGTGCACTAAAGAGACATCTGCATTATTTAGAAAAACAAAACTGTCACCTGCAAATGCTGGGCTTAGTAACATCTTTTTTTCCTCACTGAACAGAGTAAGAATGGAGTAAAAGTGTGTGAATAGAGACTAGAGAATACTTTTTCTTTAATTTTTGCACTGTAATTGCAATCAGATTTAATGCAGTCTGTTTACTGTCATTTTAGACTGTCCCTGTGTGAGTGTGTATATGTCTGGCTCAGGTGATGTTGCTTTCATTTGCTGAAGACAGCCTTTGAGATGTAGCTGAAGAGGCTTAAAGGGACCCAGAGGAGCCCTGTCGCCAGTTCTGTCAATTTTATTAGTTTGCAGTACAGTTACAACATGAACAAAGGCGGTGGCTTTGTGGGCTGCAACTAACGACTATTTTGATAGTCGATTAGTCATCGAGTATTGAAACGATTAGTCGACTAATCGGATTATGAATCACATAATTATGAAATAGCACTTATTTAGCTATCAGCTTTTACATTTTGCATAAGGTTATTTAAAATGTGGTAGTAAACACATACTTCATTCAAAACTTTTAATCAGGTTTGCTGCTGATATAACTTTAACGGTCCATTTTTCCAAAAATAAAAAAAATATATATAGTACTTTTTCGTCCCTGTAAAACAAAGTTGGTACAGTTTCACCAATATCCCCCATCACTAAACGTGCGGCTGAATGCTATCCGGTCTTTAAGTCTGACGTCATTTCTGGGTCCAAATGCTTCTAAATAAACAGCAATGGTATAACCAATGACTGGTCACTATTAAAGATGATTGTAACATACCTTATCAACTGCAGCCATTCCCGCTTCTTTCTCATTGGTAAAATCACAACTGAGTGTGTTTTTTTTTTTTTTTTTTTTTTTTTTTTTCCGTGTTAAAACAACCAGGGACACAGCATCTCGGAAAATTGATCACGTGACAGTTTGGACCCGGAAATGGAATTCTACGTCATCACTTAACAACCGGATTGCCCATGTGTGAAGCTTGCCAGAGATAGACGGACAGGAAGATGTCTCACTACGTTAAAAAAAATCACCAGTAATAATAAGCGACTATTATAGACAATTATAAATTCGTCAACTATTTTTATTGTCGACAATGTCGACTAATCGTTGCAGCCCTAGTTTAGTGTAGTGGTCACATGCAAAAAGATCCCTGATTTCAGGGAGGAGGCACAAACCCGGTCTCAGGGTTTCCCAAGTCTGGATAAATAGAGTTGTGTCAGGAAGGGGATCTGGTATAAAAAGTTCACATGTAGAACTCAACCATACTGATCATTTCACTGCAGCAGGTGTTGTTGCGCAAGATATTGTAGGCAGTAGGTGGGGAGATTGAGCCGGAGCCCACGGTAGAATATTTTCTCAGGGACTCACAACAGTTCCTGAAATCTTTTTGTACACGGTGTGGAACAATCCATACTCGGAAAAATCAAGTACAAAAAAAAAGCAGAGACAACTTAAATAAGTAAGCTTCAAAGACTGGTATAAGTTAGATTAAATGCAGTAATTTAATTGAAATGGGGTAAACTTCGATTTGTCGATCTAAAGCTTCCTGTTCTCTGTGCGGCCTTACACCGGGCGTTCACACTGGCACAGGCGCTGTACGTGTGAGATGGCCCCGCTAAAAGATGAGCACGTTTCACAAACAGGCCAAGCAATTATAGCCCGAATAATTATGCGCTGAAGGGGAGACACGATTCGCCCCACTGATCAGCAAAGTTCATGTGAAGTTATAATTAAACAATAACTCGTTTACAAATGAACGCACGCGCGCATTTGTGTGCTTAAGTGTGCAAAGTGTAATTAGCTGCGATGCATTTGAGTGAAACTGAACAACAACAATGTCAAATGGTGGAATTATGTTCAGCTCGCGAGCTTGTATCACTGTTATCGGTGTGTGTGTGTGTGTGTGTATGGGGGGGGGGTGGCAGCTGAGGAGGAGGTGTGAGTAAAGAGAGACTGACAGATGAAGTGAGTGATTGTTGGGCTGATTCGTCCACAGGACTCAGAGATGGACATGATGTTTGATGTTTTGTACAAAGGCATTAAATGAAGATCACTGTGGATTAGAGGGGTGGGGTGGGGTGGGGGGTCTGAATGACTAAAACATTCATTTTGAAAATCAATTAGACCCCAGAAATTCGGAGTGAAACATTATGTTGTTAAACGCAGTGTTAAATGACATTCTGTGATCTGGGTGTGATTGTGTATCAGTTCTCTGATAAGCGTCCACATTTGTCCAATCACACTTTCACTTACCCCCACCACCGCCAAGCAAGTTAGTGAAACCACTAATTACACTTACTCATCTAGTGACAGGGCTGAACGTGCTGAGTCAGCACTGCTCCTTGAATCTCATACTGTACACCCCACTTCATTACCCACTGCTGGAGGCACTGGCTACTTCTGTCACTGGAAAAGAAAAAAAAAAGAGGAAGAAAAAGAAATTATGCTGTCGAGGTAAGTTTACATAAAACGAGGCCTTTCTAATGAAGGTTAGACACTGAAGGCTGATACGTGATAACCTGGTTAATATGTGCATAAAAGACACCTCCGATTTGAGCCGACACGCTGCGTGATGCTGCCTACATCACGCCCGTCCGGACCGGCCCTGCAGGCCGAGGCATCCTTTAGTAATCGGCTTGTAGTTTTCATGGGAGCCACAGTGTGCACGAATCTGGGCAAGGATGTGGAGCTTTGTGTGGAAGGTTGGGAAAGCAGCGCTGCAGTTATCCAGCCGGTTCTCCCACCCATGATGCAGATTGGTGTTTAAAGCAGTGATTTTTTTTTCTCACACTGATTAGGTCTGAACTTTCTTGTTGAACAATCAGTTGTCCATTGCTCTAACTGACCGAACTCTTTCAGAGTGCCACATGCACTGTGGTTTTCTGGACAGATACTAAACACTCCTGGCATGTGGCCTGTTTGTGGTGATGTTTTCCTTAATAATTACATTCTTTGATTAAGCTCAGATTCGGAGGGTTCATCTGCACACAGACTGGCCAACTGAGGCTACCCATTAATGGTAAAGATGTAACCAGTGGAAGTTTGTTCCACTGCACTTCTGTTCAAATTATATGATTATGATTTTTTTTTTCAGGTATGCTGATGATTGTGGAAATGAGTAACACACACACACACAAAAAGTCAAATTTGAGTGTAGTTGGACTAACTCGCTCCTGTCATTGGGGGGTGCTAACTTTTAAGTCTTAAAAGCCTTTTAAAAATTTTTATTTTTACATCTTTTAAAACTATGAATTTTACATAACACTTTTTAGAAATTTTTGCACATTGTTGGAAATTTTCCTTTTGAGGAATGCAAAACAATTTCTTCCATTAGGTTTAAAGGGTTAAACATCATTGAAATCTTTTGCTTATCCTCAAGAAATTCATATGAGAATATTTTTCATTTTTCTTGCAAAAACACAGTATCCCTCCATAACATCCCCAAAGACATGACTAATGATTTCCTGATCTTTTTGACGGTGTCATTTTATACACACTTAATTTGATGTTTCCATATCAGCTCAGCTTTAAAAAACAAAAAAGCTCTAAAAACCTTCTTTGTGGAAGAATAACTTGACCTGACCCTGACTCCATGACTGCAGTGTGTCAGGACAGCTTTGCACTCACCCCGAGGCTCCCGCTGCTGTCGCACGATGGCGCTAGAGCACCGATCATTCTCACCCCCACCCTCCACCCTCTATCCAGCCTCTCTTCCTCTCCTCGGCTCAGTCAGCGCCACAGCGCAGCCGCTTTTACTCCTTGCCTGTGAGCCTAATGGGAAATTTCAAGTCACCTAAATAAAAAGGAAGGTGTAATTAACGCGACGCGCTATTAATTGCATCTGCTAGAGAGCGGATGAAGGGCACGAGGGCGCACTTTTTTTTTTTTTTTATTACACAGCTTCACAAAAGACTACTTCAGAGATCAGAGAGTGGCAGAGAGGGCTTTAAATTCCGAGGTCATTTCATACCAGGCGTCCAAATGGCAGGTCAAACGGCGAGTGGTGGTGGTGATGAGGATGATGATGATGATGCTTCCCACATCAAAACAACGCGTGAAGCCTGTGATGCGCTCTTTGGCGAGCTGGCATTACATCATCATCATCATCATCCTCTCATATAGGTTAAATAACCATATTAGGGTTGATTAAAATTTATACCTACCTTTGAAAAGGAGACTTTAGAACCTGTGTGAATTAAGAGGCTATCACAGTATAATTTTACAGGTGTGTGTGTGTATGTGTGAGAGAGAGTGTCTTTGTGTGTGTGTGTGGGGGGGGGGGGGGGTTGCAGTGAATATTTGATCTGCAGCTACACACATGGCTGGATAATCACAGTCATATTTCTTGTAAGAAAAAAAAAATATATATAAATTTTTTTTGTTCTTTATGATCATGATCAGGTTCATTGATAAACGCCATCAATATCTTATTAGCTACCGATTGCCAATTCACCCCGTTTGCCTCGTAATGCTTAGAAAACAAACAAACAGAATAATCCATCTCATCCTTGGCTCATGAGGCTGCAAACATCAGAAACGGAAACTGAGAGGGATCCTATTCTAATTAATATTACTGTGACAGCCACAGAGGCCCGTACCCGGTCTCAGTACATTTTTAAGCAGGAACTTCGCATTTAGCTGTCAGTTCCAAGCTAAAAAAAAAAACAAAAAAACAAAAACGATATTTTTACACAGATGCTCATACAAACATCACACCGCTGCCTCCTGTGGGGAAATGACACACTCAGGAGGGAAAGAGAAAACACCATCAGGGTCACCACTGTCAGAATCGCGGTCACCAGAGAAGAAGAAACAGAAGGTTTGGTTTTTTTTTTTCTTCACTATTTTCCGGGACTTTCTTGTGATGGTGGCGCACTGGGACAAATTTAAGGTGTTTAGGTTTTATTTGAAATCAGGAAACCACCTCTGCGATGCGTTCACGTCACAGTCATGTCTTTTAACCGTCATTTAATCACGACAGCCTAAAGTTATGATAGAGTTGATTTCAGAAGCCATGTTTTTGTCTTCTGAAGTCAGTTATTTTTATTTATTTATTTATTTGTCTTGAATGACACAGGGGAGCAAAAGAAATGGCGGTGAACACATCTACACTGCTCACAATGTTTGTGTGAAATCCTGTGTGTGTGATAGTGGAACAAGTCCACATATCAGTGAAAGCAAAAAAAAAAAAATATATAGCGTGTATATTAGCGTGTTTCAAAGCCCCCTTCCCAAAAAGACCATTTTTAGTCCTCGGACTCCACTTTGGGAAGCCCTAATTTAACCCTAGATGGAAGCTGTGGTTTTCCCAGCCAAAGCCAGTTCATTTAAAAGCAGCCTGAGGGCAGAAACAACACATCATCGGCTCACAATCTTCCATTCATCAAGCCTGATTTTCTCTCAGCCATTAATTCCACTCAAACGAAAGGGCTCAAAGCAAGGAGCATATTTTTTAACAGCACAGCTGTCAGGCAGCCAGTGAACTCACCGCAGCAGCTCTGTGATTTGCTGGGTTTCACAGAAATATGTCTGCGGAAATAAATAAATACATTTAGCCACGACGTTGGAAAAAAGCTGTTTAATATCAACCCCGTTATTTAAAAATGTGCAAGTCTGTTGTTCATGTGTCAAGTGATGAAACACCTGCAGGCGTTCCTCACCTCTGCGTTATATCTACCCCAAGTTCATTCAGTGAATATGACATAGCCTATACCCCCCCCCCAAAAAAAAAACAAACCAACAGACAAACAAACAATTAAAGAAAACAACAAGAAGAACAGCGTTGGGTTGCTACAGGTCTACATCCCACAACTTGTATTTCCAGTGAATTGTGACTCAGATCGATTCATTAAAGCTACTGGAGGAAAAGATTTCAATGCCATGATGGTTTCTGCTTGTTGTTTTTCTGCAGAAGAAACACAGAGCAGGAAGGGGGGGAGGAAAAAAAAGCTGTTTCCACACGGGGGGGGGGGGGGGGGGGGGTAGGAAAGGAAAAAGTCCCTGGATTTCTGTCTTTGCATAAAACAAAAAAAGCGAGCTACTGCACGGAGGGAAACATGTATATACATTTAGCTGTGACGGTCCGGGCTGTGGCAATCCCGCTAAAAAGTAAAAAATAGGTCTCTGTGTCTTCCCGTCCCCTACAAAACAAAAGCCTCCTCGGCTCCTCATTTCTTATATATCTCACCCTTTGTCTCTTCTATAAAAGCCATCGCAGAATAAATTACAATCTCATTAACAAAACTAAAAAAAAAAAAAAAAAAAAAAAATTAAATTAAATGTCTAAGAGCAATTTCCCCCATTATATAAAAAAGGCAATGCAGAGGAGCAAAATGGCTGCATGGCAATTGTAAAATAATAATAAAATAATAATAATAATTTTGATCATATGCTGCAGTTTTTGGAACGCCACCAAAATGTGTTTTGATGACAAATTATTCACACATTAAAAAATTTGTATCCTCACTTTATCTCATTTATTTGTGGACATTTGTCGACCTTATTTATGCGGATTCACTCTTAAAGCACTATTTGAATTTCAGAGCGGGCGCCAAATAGTAAAATCAAACTCCTTAGGCAATTTAAGCAAATAAAAAGTTCACGTGAATTTAAAAAAAAAAAAAAGAAAGAAAGAAAAGACATTTTTAGACGTCAAAAAAAAAAAAAAAAAATACGCGCCACAGAAAATGTCCGAACTGTAAACCCAGTGTCATTTCAGCAACAAAAAGAACACAAATACAAGTAGTTTAGGCTATGGATTCTGAAACTCAACCTGCTTGTTTTTTGTTTTGTTTTTTGGAAATAATAATTATAATAATAATAATAATAATTGAAAAGAAAAGTGCCCCAGTGAATAAAAGGAACAAAAAAGAAAAAAAAAAGGGATGACTTTTAAAGTTATACAATATTTACAAAAGTGGATCCAAACGTTCTGTGAGAGTTGCTGCCGTCTTATTTGTGTGGAGATCTGTGTGTGTCTAGAGCCCATCCTGTTGTGGAGAAAGGGAAAAAAAAGTGCCATATAATCCAATCAATCGCCACGGAGCCCCTTCCTGAAGCTGGTAGACGCTCTGAGGGGGGGGGGGGGAAATAATATTATTTAACGCTTGTTGTGTGGAAAATACGGACTTTTTGTTTAGACTGCTGGCTGACTCACGATAGAGGTCACACACTTTTTATTTGCCACATCTCTGCACTCAGGCCAGTTACTCAAAAGCTTAGCCAGTGAGCTGCACGTGTATTAATATAATAATAATAATAATAATAATAATAATAATAATAATAATAATAATAATAATGCAAGCGTGTTCTGAACTAAATCGTGACCTCAGTCCACACAGTATAAATAAAAGCTGAACGGCCTGCAGTGTTTCTAAAGCAAAGCCTCAATGCGCTGCGTTGGCTGACAGATGGGACTCAGGGGCGATGCTCACCCTCAGCTGGACTCCAGTGCACTGGGGCTGCAGCCTTTACCGGCCTCCAGTTTACTCCATTAATGCAGCTCCTTTGACCCCCCCACTGCACTACCCACACACCCATCACTGCTGGACGCACAATTTAGAGCTACAAAACTTAAAACAAAAGGGGGAAAAAAGCCTTTGCTTTCCCTTTTACGCACAGCCTCAAAAGGCTGGATTTGATATATTAAAAAAAAACAAACTGGCAAGTGAAAGCTTTTCTTCTAAAACCATTCTTCCCCTCCCCTCCTTTTTTTCGTCAAGTATAATTTCAGTACACAATAGGGGCTACACCTTGAAACTGCGTCGTCTGGAGTCACAGTGCTGGGCATGTATCCTCGGAGAACATAACACAGGCTTATGTTCCACCAGCTCTGGGAGAGGGAAAAAAATGTCCTGTCCTCCCATCACTCATTTTCCATTTCTCAGATATTCACTGCAGATACTGTGTCAGTAATCACTGCAATCTATTATACATAAAACACCCACTATATCGTTTCATAGTCCAGTGATTTATATATAACCTTGGGGGGGGATAAATAAAACGGATAAACAAGTCCTGGAGGAGCTGGTCCAGCAGAGTTCATTGGACCGGGGTCTGGACCCCGTGGTGCGGTGGCGTGTCCCCGTACACATCCTCACTCCCCGGCAGCGCTCCTCCCGGAGGGGTCATGCGTTTTTCCTTCTGTCTCCTGTTACAAAACCAAACCCTCACCACTTCTTTCTCCAGGTGCAGACTGTCCGCCAGGCTGATTATTTCCGACGCTGCCGGTTTAGGGCACTTCAAAAAATGGCTCTCCAAAGCTCCTTTTACGCTTACCTCAATTGAAGTCCGTTTTTTTCTTTTCCTCCCCTGCGCCGCGATTTTGTCCAGGCTGGTCGGGCTGCCCGAGGTGGAGTCCGCCTCCTCCAGCCACTTGTTCAACAGAGGCTTCAGCTTGCACATGTTTTTGAAGCTGAGCTGCAGGGCCTCAAACCTGCATATGGTGGTTTGGGAAAACACATTTCCGTACAGGGTCCCCAGGGCGAGTCCCACGTCCGCCTGTGTGAATCCCAGCTTGATCCTCCGCTGTTTAAACTGCTTGGCGAACTGCTCCAAGTCGTCCGAGGTCGGCGTATCCTCGTCCGAGTGGTCGTGGTGGCTCTGCGGCCGGTGCTGGTGCTGATGCTGGGACGGAGGGTGGCCGTGTTCGCTGAGGTGCGGGCTGTGGTGGTCTTCATGACTGTCTCTTAGGTTGTGGTGGTGCATCCCCTGCCCGCTGCCCGGGATCAGCCCGTTAACGCTGAAGCCCGGCTGGGAGTAAATAAGGCTTTGGCCGTTTGTCGTCGCCATGCTCTGTATGTGCGCCGCGGTGGTGGTCCTCCACGCGCGGCCGTCGTGGTGGTTCCCGTGCGTCTGGTGCACCAGGTGGGGCGGCCGTGACTGGTGCTGCAGGTTGCTGCTGGAATTGTGCATTTCGTCCCGGGCGCCCTGCACCGTGGGTTTGATGTCCTGCTCCGCGCCGAGCGGGCTCGAGGACCACGGGGCTGCCTCTCCGTGGGACAGCGCCGTGATCCACTGGTGTGCGTGGCTGAGCGTGTGGCTGTTGCTCTGCAGCGGGTAGTCGCTCTGCAACAGGCTCTGCGCGTCCCGGTACGCCGTAGCTTGCTGCATGCTGCCGGGCTCCGAGTGCACGATGGATGCGCTGGAGGTGAGGATATTGTAGTGGTTAGACGCTGCGGTCGCCATGACTCTCGGAGCCGGACTGGTCGCTCTTATTAAAGGAACCTCGCATTTGACAGAACCTCTCCTGCCCACAGGCGGCTCCCAGGCGCTCTGCCAAGTGGACGCCGAAGCGCACCTGGACTCCGCCCCGCCCCCGCCGCTCATTGGATACGGAAGGATGATGGACGGGGTTACTAAGGGCAACGGCGCGGCGATTGGCTGCGTAGAAGTCTCAACAAACACTACTGTCTTTGTTGGAGAGGTGCGAGCCGAGGCTCCCGTGGAAGCGGAGAGCCGGAGTGCAGCATGGGGAGACGGAGCACCGGGATCAGCAGTGCAACTGTAAGATACAGTTGATTTACTTTGATAATCTTGTTCTATCCAGACTCAGACTGTAGGGAGTCTAGTTCTAGGAGACCAGGAATTCTTCTGTTGGGAAGAATCTAAAGCTGTGCACTTACGGATAACCTGCAATCCCTTATTTAGGGAAATTTCAAATCTTGCTGTTATTGGTGCCTGCAAAGTATGGGAACGTTTATCACATTAAATACTGAGAAAGTGCGCAACATTCTAACTTGAACTTTTTCAGTGCAACAAACAGGGCTAGACGGCAGGTTACAAAGAGGCATTTCATGTAATGTGTATATGCAAAGAAGCTTAGAGCTGCCTATCTGACAGAAAATCTTTGTTTTAGTGCAACATTTCTGCTTATCGTTGTAAGTGCATGCATATTCATATGTCTGTGTTGTTCATGCAGTGCTGTCTGTGTAACGTATGAAAGAAAAATACCAAAGTAGCACCGTTTCTTTTTGATAATGAATATATACATCCAAGATGAGTCAAACACTAATTACTTTTAAGTTAATATATTTGAATGAAAGTAAGTTTAATTTGTCATGGCGGAATAAATCTGCCGTCTGAGAAGCCTCTAAAGTGAGATATCTGGTAGAGAAAGGAGCTCAGGCATGTTTTAAACAAATCGATTTTATTCCCAAAAAAAAAGAAAAAAAAACCCTCATAGCAACAAAATGTAAATAAACATCTGAACATTTGCTGCCACCAGACTGAAATACATTTAAAACATTCAGGTAAAAACTTTGCTCTCTGCTTAAACTGAAATGTCTGCCATCAGTCTCAGGTCATTTCTGCAGCTGTTTATGGGGACTGAAATCTTTAAAACCATTTGCGATTGAAGTTGTAACGCTGTCACGCGCGCTTCCTCAAACACTGACGCATTCTTGTAAAGGTGTAAACTAGTATATTTTTTTTCCCACTGAAGACTTGTAAATGTAGATGTCGGTCAGCTGCATTGACTTTAAAACTTTTAACAGCCCATAAATTAAACAGATCAACTTTTGTGTCCAACTGGGCTGTAAAGTGAATTTTACAAGCTTGTCTGGGTGGGGGTGTCTACACACTGATTTAAAAAAAGAGGATTATTGTTCTATATATAGCATGGAGGACAAAGTTTAGTGATTAAAAAATGAAATAAGAGATAAAACTCTCTCCAATGTGCCCTTATTAAATCTAGTTTAAGAGATATTATGAGGGTCTAAATGGCTGTTTACAGCACTGTAAAGAACCTGTATATGGGGCTATTAGAGAATGGTGCAACTGTGCTGAAGACTTCCAGGAGTCTTCACTCCACTAAAAGAGAGTTAGAAATTATTTTCAGGTCTTATAAAGAACTATTAGAGTTAATATTGTGTGAAAACGTTCTCTGGCTGCTCATCACCCACTAAAGTGAAACTAGACAGAAGTGAAGAGGAGGATTAAGTCCAAACTCAGGCCTCTAGTCCAGAGCAGGGAGGGCAGGTTTCCATCCCGTCTCAGCTGCACCCCCCCTCCCCCTCCAGTGTCAGCTTTGGGGACCAGGACTTTGTCCAGAGAGGGGACATTCCTGGCCGACTGCTGCTGGTTGCCATAGGGAGAGGTAAATGAAACAGCAGCAGTTGCATCACTGCAGCCCCCCCCCCCCCCCCCCCCCCCCCGTTCCTGGACTATCTAAAGGCCTCTATTTAGAGAGGCTCTCTACTGCGGGGACAAAGCTTTTGCAGGGATAAAGGAGGGAGGAGTAAAGAGCACAGGGCCCTGAGAGGGAGAAAGGGCTAGAAAAAGCAAAAAAAGATGAGAGATTATGTCTGTCCTCAAAGCTGCTCCTCACAGTCCAGTGAGAGAAAGCAAACTGTGAAAAAATTACAAACAACTTCAACATTTTTCTTGGCAGAGGCACGTTTTAACTTTCAAACTTCTGAAGCAGTAATTCTGCACGTTAGGAGACATTAATAATTCCTGCTGTATGTATGCAATTAAAAGTACCTTAGGTTAGTCTACAGCCTACAACAATTCAGTCCACCAGAAATAAAGTCATACATACTGGCCACAAATTAAACCTATAAATCAATGCGGGCAGTTCTTCAATATCCACAATTTATAACTTTCAAACTATGCAAATGACTCAAACTGTAATTAAACATTTTATTTAATAACTTGGACCTGCCGTAAAATTAAGAGGCAATAAAAAAGCAATTATCAAAGAAATACTTTCACCCCCAAAAAATATTCAAACTGTGCAGCGAAAACACAAAAGTCTATATGCTGAATATTCACACTCACAAATCACTATTAGTGATGTTAATTTATTCAAAAAGTTCACACAGGGACACATGTCATGTGTATAGACCGAGGTCTGGGAACAATGCAGGGCCGTGCAACAAAGGGCAAGTGCTAATTGCAAAATATCTGTTCTGTATGACCTGGATTGGAGTTTCAATTCATATGCTGATATAAGTTGTACTACAACTTTTTCTTCGTGCCTTTGATGCTGCTTCAGTGGCCAAAATTCACATTCTTAATCTCTGATGTCACAAAATATGAATAAAAAAAGAAATGCAATTAACTTAAAACACATTAAAGCCTATTAATTGCATAGTAAATATAAAGTAAACATAGTCTGGCGAAGAAAAAGCAACAAACATTTGAAGATAAAGAAAACTATCAGCTGTAATTAAGAGACTTGTCTTTGATTGCAGGGATAAACGGTGGACAACCACTATAATGCTTTCTGATGGTCTGTTTACATCAGTAATATACAGCAGTATAAAGCTGGCAATGATGATGAAGGGGAAAAAAAACACACAAAATCCTCATATTCCATGTATCACTCGGGCTCTTCAATTAAGTATTACTGATTGGGCCTTTAATGAATCTCATTTCAGAGGCTAATAATCCTTCATAGGACTGAATCCAGCTGCACTGACAGCACATGAAGAGGCCGGGATTTAAGTCATACCAGGAAAAAGTTTCCAGGCGCGGCTCAGTAATTCATTCTGGTAATATTGAACATTATTGTGGTGTAACATTGAAATCGGCCAAATCAAAAGAACATTGTGGTAATTAGGCTGTAATTCAAGGAATTACCACATCGCCACACAGGCTTAAATAGTCGTGTTGGGAGAAACGCAAAGCACATTATTTTAATGGCGTAATATGCAAACTATGGCTCGTTTCAATTACATGGCTTAACAATGCATAAATGATGCGAGCCTTGTTATTTGGACTGCGGGGTCCACAGTTATTCAATCACACAGAGGGGCCAGTGTTAGGGGCCACGCTGCCTCCTCTCATGCACTGAGACGCAGTGAGGGTCGCTGCCAAACTGCATTTAAGGGAATAAAAATGAACAGTAGAGAATGTAAGCGTTAAATTAACAGTAGGATAATTATATGACCCGTGTGCTGTAAAGATTCAATTTCTAACGCTCTAATTAGGCGACTGTCTCCCCATACATCAGCTCACATCCCTCTGCCAATTTCTCACCAGAAAGCGTCCTGTGAGCGGAAATAATTTGATTTTATTAAGACACGGCTTGTGTAATGAAGAAAATCAAAGGAGGGGCTGGTTGAGTATGATATGTTTTTTAAATCACTGATTGTTCCACAATCTCAGTCCAGTGAGTCCTATTTAAAGACGAGGACATTGGGGTCCAAACTGAAGGAGAGAGGAAGGCACGCTCATTCTCTGCTGTCTGTGAGCAGCGAAGAACGATTATATTAACCCCTGTAATGAAAAGTTTCCACCGCCTCCTATAGAGGGAAGTTGAAGCACCTTAACATATCAAAACCTTCAGAAAGGTGTAAGTAGGACTGCAACTGCACGGTATTTTCACAATCTTAAGTGAAACCTGCTGATCAGTTTCCAGAACTCAAGGTGACTAACTGAAAGTCCTCTCCTCTAACTGCACAGTGACGCATATGCAGCAGGAACGTTTTCACATGCATGTGCAGAGAGGTGTGGTTGGGCGTGTCTGTGCTCACCTTAAATCTTTAATCTGTTTGACATATGCACATATAAAAAATTTTTTATGACATCACTAGTTTGAAAGCCAATCACGGCTCAGTTTGTGATGTGGAGATGCTGAAACCTCCATTCGCTGACAGCAGACCTTTCGGTGTCCAGTAGGTGAACTTATGAATGAATGAATTTTCAGTGTAAAATGTAATGACTTTCAGTGAGGCTGCTGAACTTTTTGTGCTTAAAAAACTTAAATCAATTTCATTTGTGTTATAAACACTTTTTTTGTCCAACCAACAGTACAAAATCCCAAGTCACTCAATATTCATATTTTAAAATCTGGAACCTAAGAATTTTTTTTTTTTTTTACCTTGGAAAAATTATTTTCAAGTCTCTAAAGGATCTACATTGTGTTGGCACAACATCAGATTTTTGTTTCATGATAATTTGTGGAAAAAAACAAAAAAATCAATATTATACCATAATATCTGTTGAAAATCAGAATAGTGGCAATAATGTTATCAGTAAAAACAATCACAAACTTTTCTTTTTTGGCCAATTAACCAAACTCAAAATACAAGTGCATGAATGTTAGCACAACTGGACTAAACCATACAAAAATATTACACAATTATTTCCAATATTACCACCTGTGCATTACTGGCACAATATTGATATTTCACTTTTAAATATCATAGCTATCTTTAATATATGGTTATCATGACACCTCCAGATTCAAGGATGATATCAGGACTGTCTTTGTAAAAGATAAAACCCAATGAAGCACATTTAGATTTAACAGCTTTGTGTTTAATGCGGCAAAGATACAAACAGTCCCTGTTGGAGCATTATTGCTCTGCCACGGTGTCATCTTCAGGGAACAATCATGATGAAATGGAAATCTGTTTACTTTGCATTTATCAGTTGCCTTGACTTTGGCTGATAACAGAGCACAATCTAAGATCGGACTAATGTAGCCAGTGTCAACTCATTTAAATACAAAAAAAATAATATAATATATTTTTTTAGTTATGTAATAAAACAAGAGATTCTGATCCTGAGAATATGCAGCGAGTAAATGCGGACAGAAATATATGCAGCAAGCACAGATCACTTCTTTCTAAGTAATAACAGAGTTTTTATTTCAGATTAGCTGTTCAGATGTCAGTAATTCTTGCTAAGGCCCGTTTCAAATCTTGCATAACGAGAGCCAACCCACGCCTTTCATCCTTACTGTAATTGTTGTGTGCATCAAAGACGAGGGAGACTGACAGGCTGTATGGGAGGATTAATACAGTGGGTGAGTGACGACATACTGAGGCGGTCAGGAGGGAGGGAGGAACGACAGAGGAGAGAGAGAGAGAGAGACGAAGATATGGGGGTGAGAAGAAGAAGAATGGGAGAAAAGTAGGAGAGGACAAAAAGTGGGGAGAGAGTTAACGAGAGGGAGAGCATTAATTGTGTGCTTTGTGCCGGGGCTCTTTTGCTGAGTGTGGCTGTCGAGGTGCGGGCACTAACCCCTCCAGCAGCCCGTCGTGATCTGAGCCAGCTCTCAGACTGCTGTATTCCAATGCAATTAGGCCACTCAAAGGCCTGCTTAAAGCTGCACCCCCACCACACACACACACACACACACACATACACACACGCACACACGCAGATAGCAACAGCCCCTGTGGGTCCCCCTCCATTGTAGCAGGGAGGTGTATTCTGTCCCTCTTTGAGGCCTTGGATGAAGAGACCACCCCGGGGAGCAGAAAAAAGCAAGGATTACCTCTCTTTTTGTCCCTTTCCCTCTGTCTTTCTCTCTCTGCCTCTTTATCTCTCTCTCTCTTTCTGGTTTCACCTCTAAAGTCTATCAGCTCGGGCAGGCGCAGAGCTCAGCTCTGGTTAGTTTCTATAAAGAGACACAAGTTGGAGTTTTTGCAGGAGGAAACAGAAGAGGAGCAATGAGGCATTTCTGTGATGGATGTCATTGTGGGACTGCTTTAGCAATATCACTTCCCTCTTCCTCTTTCATTATTCATGCAGTCATATATTTCAACAAGTGGCGTGGGGCGTGTAGCTCACTAGCTCGTCCCCGTTGGCACAGGCGCTGCAGCCTCAGTCAGTCTGTCTCCTCTGTGTGCTCTATTAAGAGAAAGCGCTCCATGATAGCAGAGCTCTCTTGGCTGGCTTTCAGTGTGTCTCATTCCCCAGAAAGCATTTAAAGCAGATTACAAACCTAACGCTACACCTCCCCAATAAGAGAAGAGAGAAGGAAAGAAAAAAAAACTGGCACATTAGCACCTGCAATACTAGTCAATGGCATCAACAGATTAACGAGGTAATCCACACAATGAGGTCTTTGATTCGTGTGGTTTGGCAGGCAGTAATGCCAGGCATAATACACACTGTTATTTCAGGCCGTCCCAGCACGAGAAAACCTGGCAGAAGCTGTTCTCTCGCTCTCTTTTTTTTGTCTTTCTATCAGATGAGCTTTTGAAGAATTTTAACTCGTGCATCTGGTGCGTTTGCCCGTTTCCTTGTCAGAGAAATAACCTGCTGACTGCTCCTGTGGCACATGTGAAGGGAGGAATCACAGGCTTTCTGAAGGCTGTTTAAACAGCAGGGCTGAGGAGCTCTCCATCGTCCTTCCCCCCTATTTTTCTGCATAAGGACGTGCGCATAGGATAGTGTGTGTGTGTGTGTGTGTGTGTGTGTGTGTGTGTGAGAGAGTGAGATCTCGCAGCCCCATCGCTCATGTGCGGCTCGATTAGCCCCACGTGCCTCGTTCGTCAGACGTGGAGGCAGAGCAGATGGCAGAAGACGCACCGTGTTACCATGCTGCAGCACTATGTAACGCTGCTCTAATTGAAACATCAATACTGCCCTGTCAATACACTACTGCTACTTTACAAAACACCTCCACCATCAGACCTGCGCTAAGCTGGGAAAAAAAGCTGCTGCTACTCTACGATGCACTGGCAAAAAGTTTACTGGCTGGAAAAAGTCACTTTCTCCGTAACGCTTCCTGGTGTTTTTAATCTCCGGATGTTAATACTTCACTTGCTTTCTGTTTGTGTACAGTTTGTGGTGTTAAAGGAAGCATGCAGAAAAAAGGGAGAGACTCTCCTCAGCGGCATCTCCACTGTGGCAAATTTTTAATGAATTGATAGAAAGCTGAGAGAGCTCACATGGCTGTGATCAGTAATTCGACGTTATTGGAAATTCAGTGGAGAACAGAGAGAAATTAGGCGGCTAGGAATTAATTTGTTATTTGTCCAACTCAATGAGGAGTGACGCAGCCCCTTTAATGAACGGGTAATCCATTTCTTACTGCACGGAGCTGAATTCACCCTTCATTGAAGTGGAAAAAGACAAACATATCTTTCACTAACCTTTGCAACTTCCGAAGGCAAACGAGGGGGGGCGATGAGCGCTGAGACCCGCTACTGAAACTGTTTGGATTTATGCGTTTGTGTAGGTGAGAAAAGTGACTGAGTTTTAAAGGCAACCTACAAATCCACAATAAATGGTCTTTGCTGACACAGAGGCCACAAAGGCAAAATACAGTATGCGGAATTGATTCATGATTAATTGGCTTTCTGCACTGTGGAAAATTACAGTCTTTATGTAACTATGGTTCATGTTTGTGTCTTTAATTCCCTTCCCTCTGCCCCGCCCCCTCCCCTGCCTTTCTGCTTGCAGATCCTTCATCCGCTGGATCTAAAAAGTCCGACTGTGGCACCTGCATGATGCCGATATCCTGGACTTCCTGTGAAGGTAAGGACCTGCTCTCCCCATCTGCATTGGTCCTGAAGGTCTTGGTTTCAAGAGGTTCCCTCTCAACATTAGGTCTTGTTTTCTGGGAGGATCGTTGTACCGCATCTGTGTGGTGCAACTGTTGAATAGTGTAAATTATCATAAGAAAACAGTTTACAGGCAATTTAGGGTCTGCAACAAATGACTCATTTTACTCTTCAGTTCACTAATCAGGTAATTTTCTTATTTGAAAATGTCTTACAATCAAAAAGCTGTAACTGAGGAATGGGTTACATTTTTAGAGAGAAAAATATTTTTTAATTAATTAATTAACTGAATATCACAATAGCTGCCAATTCCATTAAATAATTGTTTCAACTGTTAAAAAACAAAAACAAAAAGAACAACCACATACCCATTAAGAAAAAAAAAATGTTTTCTGGTGGCCAAATGGGCAGAATGCCATGTGTCTAGCATGCAAACTCACAATTCTCTGATTCATTAAATCACATTGTCTCCCCGTACACCACACACACACACATACATATTTTATATTATATATATATATATATATATAAATAAATAAGAAAAACATTAAATTAGAAACAACCTTTGTATTAGGATTGATGGGCCTGCAACTTACCTTGAAAGCCATACTAGATGTCAAGCTAGATGTTGACTTCACCGTTCTGTGTTCACGAGTTTTCCACATCTGGTTAATGAAACAGATGTTTTATGTTAGACAAACAATCAAAACAGTGTTTGGATTGTACAAAATATGGATTCCATCCTGTAAGGAAAGTGAAATATCACTGAATCCTGCACATTTCTCAGTGTCTTAAAGTTATTTCTCACTGTGGCACCTTCACAGGCTGAGTAGCACTCAGAGTCACTGGTAAAATGCATTCATGTGTAAAAGCAGTAAAGCGACTTTAATTTCTAATAATAAGAAATATTTTATTTTTAGTAGTTGTGGTACATTATTTATTCTTGTTAAGACTCCTTGTGGGCCTCCATCTGCTGCACTTCTCACCACCAGCACTTACAGCAGCAATCGCGACTCCTTTGACATCCTTTCCCCCCTCCTTATGGAAGTCATGGGTGAAAAAAACTGAGAAAACACACAGAGGAAACGGGAAACGGGACACGGGCTGCTCAGAGAAATCCAATTCAACTCTGTTTTCTCAAGAAAAAAGGCAAGGACAAACAGCTGAATCTGAAATCAATCAAACGCTGGCTCTGTCCACGGGAGTGACGTTCAGGCTCCGGTTACGATTTGATCTTGGCTCAAGTTTTCGAGTGAGTGTTGACGTCTCAGAGTTGTGAGGAATCCCGAGCCGGCAGCTTACAGCAGGGGTTTTAGTGATACAGTATTTACAAGGCATGAGGAAGTAGGAGCGCTGCAACAGACGGCACCATGCACGGTGCTTTCAATTATTTCTCACAGCATTCATGAAAATAGAAGCACAGCGGGGAGTACAGTATGAACGACAAAACTATAAAAAGACATGGAGTGAAAAGAGAACTCCCAAGCTAAAATAAATGGTGTTGTAGGCTGTTGCTGGTGAAGAGCTCAGAAAAAAAAAAAATGCATGCCTCCCAAAAAGAGAGTCAGAAATAGTGTGGTGGAGCACAGACAGAGTGAGCAGTGATGGAGCAAAATGGGTGCATAAATAACTGGAAGGAGGTTGAAGTTTGAGATTTGAGAGCATCTTATGAATCAGTTTTGAGAGTTATGTTGGTCTGACACTCTCAGCAGTGGGCCTCAAGAACCTCTCATACAAGCAGATCCATTGTTAGCATCAAATTTGGAGGCTTTATGAAAACTTGTTGCAGCCTGTGCTGATGTTTAGAAGGTAGAACATTTGCTTTTTAAGTGTGGTCTGTTAGCATGCAAACATCTGCTAATTAGGGCTAAACATAAAACACAGTTGAGCTTAACGGGAATATCACAAGTTTTCTACCGCAGGGGTTTGTTCATGAACCTGCTGCCTGACATTGTTGGCCTGATGATCACGCTATAGAACAAAGTGGAAAGCTATGCCTTCTGTTACTACTTTATGAGACTCAATAGGTTTAGCAAATTTGATACAAATGTGAATGCATACATTCCTGTACAAAATCATCATCGAGCCATCTTGTAAATGTTCACATATATTTTTTCAGTCTAGACCAAAGAGGTGGAGCGACTGCCAGCCCTACTGACACTTTAGTTCATACAGCTATGCTGCTA
This sequence comes from Archocentrus centrarchus, assembly GCF_007364275.1. Classification (NCBI taxonomy): domain Eukaryota; kingdom Metazoa; phylum Chordata; class Actinopteri; order Cichliformes; family Cichlidae; genus Archocentrus; species Archocentrus centrarchus. The sequence goes on along the minus strand of NC_044361.1, from coordinate 10,880,944 downwards.
GCGTGGGCACAACAAACCCCGTTTCAGCTGATCTGAACTTTTATGGTCATTTTCATTTTTTGTAAAAGCTTTATCTCTTACAATGAGAAAATACGCGATTTGTCATGTGTACTATGATAGTGGGATTGATGGAGAGTCAAAAGTTGTGTCATATATTCGTGTATCTGGATCATACCGAGATCAAATGCTGCATGTCCATAGACAACAGTGATCTACTTCTTACTCCAACAAATGACGATGTTTTGTCTTTTTTCAGCTGAGCTGGCCAAAATGAGTTTCCCATATTAAACTCAAGCAGCCTGCAAATCCAGAATCTGGATCGGATCCAGATGGTGTTCAGTTATTGGCCCCCCACAACTGTGTACCGAAAATCAGATGAATCTGTTATATATGATTTTTGTAAAAATTTGCTCTATGTTAAAGATAGGGATTTATTTATTTATTTTTTTAATTTTGGGGGATTTTTTAATTTTTTAATTTTGACCTTGACCCAATTATGGCAAAAAATTTAATCAGGTGATCTAGGGGTCACTGGTCATCTTTCACCCAAATTTGGACTGGTAGTTTTGCTGTAATATTGTTACCAAACAAACACAAACTCATGATGCTGTTCCTCACTTCACAGTGCCTGTGTTTCTTTGTTACGCACTGGCTTGTCACATTATTTTCCAACAGTATAGTATTATGCCTTATACATACCTTAATGACTTATAAAACAAGAGCAGTGTGATGCTACAAACCTCAGCCAAGGCTAAAATCCCTTCCACAGTAAAAACTGAGAACAGAAACCAGATTGTGATATTTTCTTGAGAACGCCAAGAAAATATTACAGTCTTCTTATTTCAGTTTAATATATATTTGATGAGACAAAATGTCCAATTTCACCTTATATCACAGCGGTAACAAATCCTTCAAAAGATCCTGAACAAGATCAGCTCCAAAAGTTGGACAGTCCCACCTCTGGTAACAATTTCAAGCAAATCCATAACTTTCTGAATCACTCTGCTAAAAACAGGTTAACTGAACCAATCACAGAAGCTCTCAGCAGAGGTAGTAACACAATTCAACAGCAACAGCAGGTTGGGGTTTTATGTTGGTTGCTGTCTATTAACATCATTCATTGTCCACTTATCAAGACATTTTAGGGCATCAGCCTTTTGAAAGTTGTTTATTTTTTAAATATATACATATTAAATAAAAACATAAAGAAACCTATCATATTGTTTGTTTTTTAACAAGTTCCCAATGCTCAGCAATTAACATGGTGAGCACAGAGTTACTGTTATCCAAAAGGAACGATACAATAAATAAATAGATAAATAAAAATACACAAGCAGAAAAAAAAAAGCTTCAGATTGGTAAATTTAGCATATTCAAGCACAGGAATGCGCACACAGCTACACTGCATTCTTTCTGCCCTCTAACTCATCAACACAAACAGATGACAGCCAGCTTTTCCTGGAGCTGATCTTTCTCTACTCTCTTAGATGAGAAGCTGCTGGTGAGAGAGGGAGAGGCTCACAGACAGAGATGTTTGTTTCCCAGCCCTTCCACTGTCTCCGTGGGACGACCCTCCCCATCCACCCACCAACCAACCCTCCCACCCTCCCACCCCCCCACCCCCCCCACCCCCCAACCTAATGGATCAAACAAAGGACATCATTTGTAGGCCAAGTCTTTTTCTGAGCGTCTCTCTCCTCAGCTCTGCATACCAATCCAATACAGCCCAAGGAAAAAAAGCCACGCCGTGGTACGTGTGTGTGTGTGTGTGTGTGTGCGTGCGTGCGTGTGTGTGTGTGTGTCTGGGCCGGGGGTTGGAAGGTCTGTTTGCCTCTCTGCCGAGCATCGATTTATCCTTTTCTCCAATTTATTTCTCCTCCTTGCCTCTGCAATCCATTCAGATCTGCCTCTAGGGGAGGAACTCGGGGTAAAGACGTTGTCAGGCCTCGCCGCTGCCTCCTAACACCGGCTCTAAACTCATCTACAGGCCCGGGGACCGTGTACTCCTGCAAGGACATGTCGGGCAGCTATGTGCACACAAACAGCTACCTGTCGTCCGGCGGCACGCTTTTGTCGAAGCTGTAATTGGCCTGATAATGCAGCATAAAGGACAGTGACAGAGGGTTGTGAATGTGTTTCAGCTCAAATGCTGGGCTGAGTAATGATTAAGTAGACCACAAAATGTCGTCTAATTTCTAAAGGAGCGCTATACCCTGGTGTTTTTTCTGCAGTAACAACTGTTGGAGAAGCCAGAATGATATTTAATTGTTCCTCATAATCAGGCCTAGACTACGAGCAGATATGATCAGAATAACAATATCTCAAGTCCCGATTCAACTGTCTGATCCTTATCTCTGCCTGTGTGATTCTGACATTTTCAGATGTTATTACTCACACTCAAGGATTTGTATCCTAAAGCCTCGACAGTGACGATGGCGCTGAACAGAAATGCTGCATGTGCACAAATCCCACGGTTCTAACCCCCCACCCCCACACACACACACACACACACACACCCACACACACTCGTGACAGAGATCTGTGAGCCATTCTTCAGTGTCACAGTGAGCGACGCCTGGCACATCCTTATACCTGAAGTTGATCAATGCAGATATGTCCAGGGGGAAATTGAAATCCATAGGAAATTAGGAGGCGCAAGTGATTTATTGGAATAGTAAATCACAGTGCGTGTGATGTGTGGAGAGTGTGTGTTCCACCTCTGTGTGCTGTACTGTACCTTGCTTCTTAGTTGGATGGTGATATCAGCAGCTCGCACCTTCCTGTCCCTCTCCAATTGGTAGAGCCACTGCAGCAGGTCCACAGGAGGGTACTGGTCCCTCTGGTACAACCACCCATGAGGGATGGGGTGATCCGACCCCATAGACACAACGTTCTGTAGGGGTCCCTCTGAAGTTAAAAATAGAAGCACGGAAGCACAATTAGATCACTGTATGTCTCACTAGCTATGTTTCTATCTACATGTCAAATATATTTCTGTTGCACTTTTTAAAATGGGTCTGAGGTCTCTAAATATATACAGTAGGCTGAAGTTAGTAATGAAAAACAGAGAAATGTTATTCAGGCAGTTATGCTAACATTAAAGCCCTGAATCTGTTGCTATTTGCTCAGATTTTTTACGATTTCATACTGAATGTACATCAGAGGATTTTATTGAGTCAATCCTGTTTTGATGCTGTTTACAAATTGAGTTTTTCAGCAATAGTTGTGCAATATATTTATACTCTATTTTTTTTAACTAATATGCAGGGATGTGCCTGCAAATTGTAAGTTCTTGTTCTCCCAGAGAGCCCTTATTCAGAGTCAAATTAAAATCAGAAACTCCGTTTATTTTTCTTAAACAGATTTAATTTATATTTCTGTTACTCAAGTGTAATATATATATATATATATATATATATATATATATGCCTCAAATAGCAATAAATAACAAGGAGAACAAGATTTGTTTCTCAGTTACTACAGCACAGACTCACTGCTTTTACTGTACTCAGGCCAATCATGTCACCCCACCAAGAGAAAGTCATACAGGAGTGTCAGACTCAAACTGCTCGTGAAAGATGCAACATGTAATCTAGCCTTTCTATTTATCTGACTGACATAACCTCTTTAGTTAGAATGAGTGACTACTGTGATCTAATATTTGCATCATTTTCTGATCACTAGTAATACCAAAGAATGTATAAGAATCCTTTAGCAGAATTAAAAAAAAAAAAAACACCAAGCAGCTATTCCCTCATACTATAGTGTATAATATTGTAATTGCACACACACACACACACACACACACACACACACACCAGAAAAAAGCACAAGCCTGTCCTCAATTTAGAGGATGCTCCTCAGCTTTCTGTGTTTAAAAAAAAAAAAAAAAAAAAAAGATCCCTTTAAGGATGGAACTGTAGGACAGGCTCACTTACAGCACAACACCAAAATGAAAAATATATATCTGACACTGAGCATTTGTAGTTGAGGGGACTGAGTTCATGCATGAATGTTCAAATAAATCCAGGAGGCTTTTCTTGAGAATAAAACAGAGATAGTGTGTAGTGTGAATCCTGACTGAAGAATCACCCCCTCCTACCTCTCAAACACTCCCAACTCCCCCTTCCCTTGCTGTTTTTTTTCCAGGTACATCACTTGTGTTCTTCTAGCTTGTTTTTGTCCTGCTTTAATTGCTTTTTCTTTCTCCCCCTCTTTTTTTTTTTGCAGAGAAGAAGAAAAGACAACAACAAGGCAGTGAGGGCTGCAGCTAATGGAGAGGCTGTAATTGTGAATGGAGGCATTCATCTGGAGACATCGTCCGTGAATTGCGCCGCACAATACCCAGCGCCGAGCTGCTCAGATCACCAAGCAGTCACCAAGCATGCACATGCACGCATGCACGCACGTGCACACACACACACACACACACACGCTGAACTCTCAGATCACTGGTGCTCAGAGGAGCAACGTAATCACACTTCCGCAGAGAGAAAGACACCGAAGAGGGGAGGAGAGAAGGAGAAGCTGGCGGGGGGGGGGGGGGGGGGGGGGGGGGGGGGGTTATACAAGGAGGAGAGGAGGAGAGGAAGGGGGAGGAGGAGGAAACGGAATGGTGAAATTGATGTTTCCTACCATTTGATTTGGGCCATAGAGCCCAGGAGGCAGATCAGATAGAGCTGCATGCACACACAGACTCATAACACACATGCACACATAGATTCAGCACATGCAAACAAACACAGATGCACGCACACCGCCTTACACAGACACCTACACATGAAAGAAGACAGGCATACACAGACTCACATATACAGAGGCATACATTCAAAGCTATAAATCTGTATAAACATTATGTATATAACTTGTAGAAGCTCAGAGAACCATCTCACAAACCCCACGATGTCTTCTACCTGCTGGAACATTCAAACATTGTGCACACACACACACACACACACAGACACACGCACATTTTAAAAAAAGACACAACAAAGCCTATGGTATAGAAGAAAAAAAAAACCCTCATCCCAGCGAGGCGAGACGAGGCACCTGTCAGCGTGCTGGTTCCTGCTTCTACAGAGAAACATCAAGAAACAACAACTCAATTAAACACACCATCCCTGTTCAATTACTGCCACATAATCACAGCAATTTACCTTCACTTGCTGCACGGCTACCAAACAAATACACACAGGCACGGGCACATGTACAGAGGCGGTTCGACGCTCACAAACATCAGCACAGACACAGCCACATCACAAAGACCAACCAGGTGGGATCTGTGGCATCATTCTACACATCATTAATGTGAAGCTCATCTGGAGGCATGTGAAGGCTTACCAGCATCAAACAGACCTGGAGGACGATGGCAGAGAGCAATTTAAGTGAAATGCTTGTTTACTAAATATGTGATGAAGAACAATCAGACTTCCAAACATGTCCATTACAGTATTGCCACCATCATAAATACCAGAGTTTCTGTCTAGCAAATGTAGCTGAGTATATTTAAGGGCACATGCTGTAAATAAGCACCAGTAACAGAAACCAATTGTGAGCAAAATCTGCTCATCTTAATCTATTAAAGGGATGTAAATAGACCTGGATATATCTTGCATATTCTTTTTGATATCAAAAATCTAGAAATCAAGTACTGCAGTTAAACGGCCTTCCCCAGCTTTTGGCCTGTACATCAGCACCATCCAACATGTTTGGGATGGGCGAGAATCCCAGCAGTGAGCCAGGCTTCGACTCATCAGCATGCAACCTAAATCATCTGACTGCAAAAAGCCCAACTTAAGAAATGTATACTAATGTTAGAAGAACTATCTGATCAAATGTAAAATGTCATATTTGTGAATACACAGTGCAATCAACTAAAAATTCTAAATTGAGCAAACTTAGGAGAGCAGTTTGTACGTCTGCCGGGGTAAACCACGAGGCCACTGTGTATGTTCAGATGCTTCTTCAAAAGATTAAGGAACAGTTTTGACATAAAGGCATTCGTTACCTGCAAAGTCTTTTATACACAGTCTGTGATGCCAACACAAACATAGTAGCTAAAGACCAAACGACGCTGATGCCAGCCACCAAAGCTTCATTTTTAAAGTGACATAAAGCACTGTGGTAGTATATCAGTATTGTGGGGTTGGTGTAACACATTACTTTCTACAGGGAGTAATTAACTACTTCATTACTTACTTAAAAAAGTACATATATTAAGCACAATCAAAGCTAAAACTTGCTAATTCACACATTATATTGTCTGTTAAAGTTCTACAAAGAAAGTTTTAGTTCCGGGGCACCTGGGTGGCTTAGTGGTGAAGCCGGCAACCACATACATATGCCGCATTGCGGTGCGGGCAGCGTGGGTTTGAGTCCCGGCCCATCGCCAATTTGCCTGCGTGTCTTCCCCTGTATCTTTCCCCCATTTCTTGTCTCTCTCCACTGCCTATAAAAGCCGCTGTGGCCAAAAAATGCAAAAAAAAAAAAGTTTTAGTTCTATCAAATTTAGCAGAAAGACATGAAAAGAATTTCTCTAAGATATTTAGTAAAAATATGAGACTGCTGAAATAGCACTCAAGTCTATTGTGCACACAGTATAATGTGAGTTAGTCTGGAAATTACAGTCATACAAAGTCATGACTGAGGGTGATCAGGGCACGGTGTGGCAAACTGGCCTACTACTGAATGATGTCACTGGGGATAAGACTGAGGAATAGCAACACTGTAAAGAACCTGTGAATGAAGTGTGTGTGTGTGTGTGTGTGTGTGTGTGGACAGCAGATTGACTAACAGCTTGAACTTGGGTTAGATCCAGGAGCATGGGGAGGGATACATGGATGGATGAAGAGAGAGGGAGGGGAGGAGATGGGGGAGCCATTGATTTCTCAACAGAGAGATCAGCATCTTGACAGAAAGAGACGAGCGAGCAACAGAGCAAGACACACACACACACACACACACACACACACACACACACACACACACACACACACACACACACACACACACACACACACACAGAGAGAGAGAGAGTGAAACAGAAAGGGGAGAACCCACTGTAGCCCTCAGGTGAAATTCCATTACTTTTCCATAACTGAGCTGGAGTACTTTTATGCCCTAAAACATACCTCCTTCCTGTTAAAAGTCTTCTTAAATTTGGACTGAAATAAGGATGTAATGCACCCCCCCCCCCCCCCCCCCCCCCCCCCCAAAAAAATTTTTTAAACTTAAAATAAATCCTTCCTAACTTTGGTTTAAGTTCCTGACTTTGCCAGACTATCTGTGAAAAGTCCACAATATTCCAGGACCTTCATGACCAGTGTGAACCCCTGTTGACAGAGATCAACAGGAAAGCTGGCTAAACGTCTCTCTCCCAGCATGCCTCGGTGATTCTAACAACCCTAAAACCCCTGACAGGGACACAGAGGAAGGTGCTGTGGCTTTATGCCGGTGTGGCTAACAAGGCGTGTGTGTGTGTGTGTGTGTGTATGTTGTGTGCAACAGGGGAGCTGACACACTGTGTAGGAATGGGTGGGATTGAGAAGGGGCAGCCAGGGGGTCGCACTGTAATTACACATCATAGTCCCTGTGGTCAGTCGACTGACTTCCTCTGACTGCAGTGCCTCAGCCATACGAGCAGGGATGGCAGGTGGTGGTGGTGGGAGTGGAGGGTTGTAGAAAACTCGGAAAAATAAGGATAGCACATTTTAAATGTCTATTTTCAGATTTCCACTGTTCAATGAGCTTGTTTATTTTTCCTTGACCTGTTTCTATATTAACTCAGTGCATCGATTAAATTCCTGTCTGCAGTATGTACTGCAGTACGTTTAGCACACATGTCACACCTCGACAGTAACTCGGCCTCCATGCCCACCTCAGAATGTACTGCTTGACGCTCTCACATACCATGCGTGGTCTTGTGTGGGTGGTAGGTGCCATAGAGGATGAGTGTAACGCTGCGCAAAGCTCCGGCTGCCTCCTCTTCACTCGGCCTCATGCAGCTCCTCACTGTGCCTTTGTGGTCAGTCACCTGGAAATAATCACAGTAGCAAAGATACCATTTCACCAAAAATCAGTCAATCAATGTTTAATGTGAAGATATCCTAATGCTACAATATTAAAAACAAAGTATGTGAATAATGCAGATAATTATTACTTTACACTGAGCTGTCCTTATGGACATAAAGATTAGATCCACATTTTCACTATATTAAAAAAATAGGAGCGCAAACACTCCTATGGCAGATGCAAACACAATGTGTAAGAAAATCTACTGGAAGTGCAAGACAGCTTTGATTTTTCACAGTAAATTATCACACAGCAATTTAGTGAATCAACTAATCCTTTCTGACTTTATGTAACTATCTGACTTTTGTTTACATCAACTGAATTCATTCCAGATGCTAACATTTTAATTTTTTCATCTCACCTCATAAGTTTCACTGAAGATGATGAGTTGAATAAACTTAACCTTAATCATCTGAGTTTTTTTTTACCTCCTGAGACTGTCTGATTATATGGGAACGTAACTTTTGGCTTTTCTGAAACTTGTACTTCATTCTGCGCAACACAGACGTGTTGCATTCCATGCATCCCAACAAAAGCCCTGGTCTCAGGAGGTTAAGAAACAGGATAAACATAGTAGCAGACTTCCCAGCATGCACTGTTACAGAGAGAGAGAACTCTCTAGAGTCTCTTTCAGCTAGTTTTACATATATTAAAGCAAACAAACACTCTGAACTAACTCTTCAAACTTTGTTAAGAAGAAGAAGAAGAAGAAAGAGCTTTATTTGTCACATACATATACATGCAGTGAGATTCATTCTCTGCATTTAACCCATCACACACATGGAGTATGTAGTACACACAGCACAGCATGGAGCAGGGGGCAGCCAAGGCACGCCCGGGGAGCAACCTGGGGGGGTGGGCTTGCTCGGGGACCCACAGTGATGCCAGCCCGAGGATTTGAACCAGGGTCCTCTCAGTGATGAACCCTCTTCTTCTAAAGTTGAACAAATGTGCAGATTATAAAATCATAAAGTCTTCATACAGAAAGTTGGACTGTGCCCAGTGCTTTGCAACACTGCAAAAATAAACATGTTCTGTGCATTAATGTTTTACGCAGAACATGAATCATGAAGCCTGAATCTGATGGCTTCACACTAAAAAGCTTGTGCACAACAACACAAAAGACTTGTGACCTTTAATTTACATTGAAAAGGCTTTGGATATCACAGCAGCCAATCATGTTGCAGCAGAGATTCAAGGTGTGTTTATCACATCTTTATTACATGGCAGCAGATGGATTATCACATTCAGATATTAACAGGCTTTAGCTCAACTGTTTAAATTACAAACATCATTTGTTGCTTCTTACAATCATTGCCATAATAAAATCAAGTTTGTTATGTGTTCACTGCAAGTTGAGGTCTGTAATCTACAAAGGTACGAGAGGAATCACTCTGTAGCTGCATTTCTGGGTTCACAAAGGCTTCAGAGTGTCATGAGAAAAACTGAGTACACCCTTCCATAGGAATTGAGAGAGTAAGTAGCAGCCAGGTGCTGCTAAGTGAATACACTTGATTAACTGATCATCAGCAGGTGTGAGCACCTCTATAAAAGCAGAAATTTGGGCAGTTTGCTGGTCTGCAGCATTCAGGTGTGTGTTAATGCAATGCCAAAGAGGAAAGACATCAGCAACAATCTTAGAGATGCAACTGTTGTGGCCCATCAATATGACAAGTGTTATAAGGCCATTTATTAGCAATTTGAATTCCAATATTGTAAGGTGAGAATGATTCGCAAGTGGAAAAACATTCAAGACAAGAACAAGTAGGGCCTGTTTGGAAGGGTTTCCAGAAGAAAGCCTCTTCTCTTTAAAAATACTATAGCTGAACAAACCACAAGACTTGCCCTTTAGACAGACGGATCAAAGTGGAGATGTTTGGCCATTATACACAGCACCACATTTGGTGAATACCAAACACAGTACATCAGCACAAACAGCTCAAACCAGCAATGGGACCTGGACACTTTGCAGTCAGTTACTGAGTTGACCATGAACTCCTCTGTGTACCAAAGTATTCTGGAGTTAAATGTGAGGCCATCTGTCTGACAGCTAAAACTTGGCCAAAATTGGGCCATGCAACAACACAATGCTCCAAAGTACACCAGCAAATCTACAACTGGAAACCAGAGTACCTGGAGGAAACCCACGCAGACAACATGCAAACTCCACACAGAGAGAGGCCTGGGCCAAGGTGGAATCAAACCTGGACCTTCTAGATGTTATTGTAGCTGTGAGGCAGTAGTGCTAACCACCACGCCACCATGCTGCTCCTGAATCATGGGGTGTACTTAGTTTTTCACAGGACTGCACAGAGTGCAGTGAAAGCTTTCTTGACTCTGTGATTCATTTAAGTCAAATCAATATTTTATTTCTTAATCAGGACAGTATTTGTATAAACGATCTGGTAAAAAAAAAAAAAGATGTTATCTCTTCTGTAGCTCAGCCCACAGATAATTAAAACTAACATATCAATCTAACTTACCTATCACGAATACCCACAAAATCCCCTTTTAGTTAAGCATTGTTCAAAGACGCTTTTGTACCATAAATCTGCCAGATCAACTGCCCAGTCTGCCTCTCTGCCGGTGATTGTGTGTGTGTTTGTGTGTGTACTCTATGCAGTGTTTGTGTGTGTGAGAGTGCTTTGAGCAGATCAGAGGCCAGGCATGGCAGCCCCCAGCTGAGTGCAGCATTGATTTGTTGTTGGTAAACAAACAGCTGGATGCCACAGGTGGATCGATAAGCCTTGCATGCCTCCTCGCCTCCCAGCATGACTTTCTACTAGGTTGACACGGCTCTCCGAAGAGCTGCAACCCTGCTGTCACCGAGAAACCTCATGAGTCAAATATTTTGAATTCCAGATTGCTTCTAATTGAGCTGAAGTTAATTTTATACATAAAGTTATGTTTCTGAATCACAAGAATCCATAAACTATGCTTTTGAGTGCCATAACTTTACAATCATTTCATATAACACACCAAATATGCTATATTGTTTGGTGGGGATATTTGGTGGCAGCCATAAGCACACCTCATCTTCATCACTAACTGCCTATTGATGGGCAAACATTATGAAACTGTAATCCAGCTATTATGCTAAAGGCGTGATAACAATGATATTTAACTACATTGGGATAAAAAGTGTGAGAACTACAAATGGAGACAAAATCAGGGCATAGAGGAAGGAAGATATTAAACTGACTTTTAGACAAAAGGGAGACAAAGAAAATGAAAGGATTAGCAGAAGCAGGGGAACAGAGGGGAAAGTGGAAAGATTTCAAAGCCAGAGAGGGAGAAACTACAGAGACAGAAAGAGGTTGGGGGGGATTAGTGATGGGCGAGAGATGGCAGGATATCGAAACGAGTGAGTGTCAGGGTGAGGTGAGTGAGACCCGGTGATGGAGGATGATGAGGAAGGAGCTCAGAAAGAGATGGTGATACACAGGTAGGCAAACACAATGGGGAAAAAAAAAAGACAGGAACAGTGAGAAACAGTGAGAGTGGGAGTATGATAGACAAATTGAGATGAAAAGAACAAAAACTAAGTACAAGTGATGCATTTAGCAAAAGGAGAAGACAGAGAACATCACCGAGAAAGGCAGTTAGACAGAGAAATACAAAGAAAAGACAAGATGAAAACTGTACTTTATGATGTTTTCAGGGCTTCTTCCCAGAGGAAGAATGAACCCTTTTCCAGGACGCCCCACTCCACATTTATACAGTTGTACACCTGGAAGATACTTTTACCACAGCTCTACAATTCTTAAAACTACAGCTCCTCTGAGGAAGGATGTCACTGTTTTCAATTTCTGGATCAAAAAGGAAGCTCACAAGCAGCTACAACCATTTCTACACATTTTCCATCCTGTCTTTCTTAAAAGTTGACACCTTTTTACAAATAAGTACTGATTGTTTTGCAGGTGGCAGACGTTCGTTTAGTCACTGTTACTATCTGTGCTAATAAATAGCTAAATAAATAGCTTTTTTAACTCTGCCAAGAAATGGTCCATTTGTGATGTTCTAAAACACTTTCCTGGGCTGTGCTTCTACATTTTGTGAATCTGGATCCTCTTTAAACTCGACCAATTATGCTTTCACTCATTTTCTGTCATGCATTTACTATTAAAATAGTGGATACTTAAATTAAACTAATACTGTGATCAGGTTATGGAGAAGAAATTCTGGTGAGATAAAAGCTCAGATTGGTCTAGACACTCCATTTCAGACCATTTTTTCCTGCTCTTGGCTCTGTATGATGTCATAGAGGACATATACATATATATATATATATATATATATATATATATATATATATATATATATATATATATATATATATATATATATATATATATGGAGCAGACATCTTGAGTATAGAAGGTTCACTCACTTTAAGAGGGGTAGCCAATCAGGGGAAAGTTGACTTGGAGGGAGACAAGCTGAAATAACAGAGTGGATGAACTGTGGGGCAGCACCATTGCCCAGTATAAGATAAATAAAGATTATTCCGAACTTTGAATCGTGCAAAGCTACCTTAGTAGACTCCAAGAATGTAAAAGGCCAAGCTAGAAATGAGTACGACAGGTCTCCTCTTAAAAGCCTTATCAAATATAACTTTCTATAGTCTTATGTAACAGAAATATAAACTGTGATTTCAAAACTAAAACTAATGCACCGTCTGCTCAATGTCAATTTGGATTCAGAAATAAGAGGATATTAAATAATAAGGTTTCCCACCCAACAGTTCAGTCTGCAGTTGTACTAACAGGTGTAAAATGTGCAACAGGAAGTTGCTAGACAACAGCACAGGGCTCAGTCTACTCTCATCGAATAAACAGAAGCTTCAAAATAAAACCTCCCAAAAAAGAAACCTGCGATTGTTGGCAGTGTTGGAGAGTGAAGCAGTGTCAGATGGGAGGGGAGGAGGAGTCTTGCTGCGTCTACATATGTAAAGCAGCAGGGAAGCAGCAGTGTGTCAGACTGAGGCTCTGGCCCAACCTGGGCTCCTCACTGCTCCCTCCAACACATCAATCATCCAAAACAGGGCCATCATAGCCACGCTGCATGCTGGGAGACACACATGCGCAGGCACGCACACACTGCAGCAGGCTTACATGCAAACAGCTGAACAGACACACACGGAGTTGCATGAACGCAGACATTTAAAACTGTGGACACGTGCACGCACACACACACGGCAAACAAATATGGAGTGAATTGCTAACACGCGCATGTACGAACACTCACACACGGCCAGTTTCTCAAATGAAGAGACACACAAAAACACAGAATAATGCACACATACAAACACACATGCAAACACCTACTGTAGAGTGCAAAGTACTCACACACACACACACACACACATACACACACTAGAGTCACACTCTCTGTGCCTCCCAGTCTCACACAAAGCACGCAGATAAACAGAAATAGGTATCCTGTGCCCACAGGGTGCCCTCGCCCCCGACCATCTGCGACGGGTGCCAACACACAGTGGGTGATATTTACATGGAGACCCCCCCCCCCCCCCCCCCACACACACACACACACTCCCCTTCCTACCACAATCACATACATGCACAAAAAAGAAGGGAAGAAAGAAAGAAATACCCACAAAGGGCCGCTTGGATCGCTTGATCTCCCAAAACTCATTAAACATGCAAATATATGCAAATATATGCACCTCTAGAAATCCACCTTGGGCCAAAGTGAGTGAGTGTGTGTGTGTGCGTGAAAATACGTGTTTGTTTGCATGTGATTGTGTTTCCACTTCAGGCTTTGACAGTGTTTCTGCCAAACTTGATACTGTGTATAAGTATGTTGCTGTTACTGTAATGACAGAAGATGTTCTTACACTGGTTTTACCAGAGGTCAGTAGTACTTTTCCCCTGTACAGGTAGTACATAATATTGTAGAATAGCTTTTTAAAAAGCTGCATTTTAAAAATGGGAACTAAAATCACCCCTCTGAATAAGAGACTGCAGCTGACAGGTTTGCATTCCGAGTCCATTTTCCTCATTTCTAGTTTTCTTATTTTTCAGTGTGGATACAAAAACAAACATGTCCCCGTTATATTTTTCTTCATGTAAGAAATAAAGCAATAACATTAGCTTTGCAATTAGCTGGTCATACGTTATTAAAGTCAAAACACATGCGCATGACATTCACTGGACCTGTACAGTAAGAGTGAAAACATAAAACCCAGGTAATGGAACACATTTTCAAAATATTATAATCCAAATTGAACGTATCTCTGCACTGCAGAAAATATCAAATCAAATGATGAAGTGAATAAAACAACCTTGTCTTAATATTCAGGCTTTTCCACAAATGCCATTTTTTGTCACAGTGTCAAACACAGTCTGAGACATCATTTAGTCAAGTTATCATCTTCCCCTAGAAGAGTTCATCATTTACCCAGCGAGACTGAACAACACAAACTGTACCATATACATCAACTCAAGGTGGAAGACAGTGGCAGAAAAAGTGCGTAGTTAATACATTATCTCCAGGTTTTTCTATTATCAGTTAGTCACTGTGTGCGTTTGTGTGTGTGTGTGTTTGGTTTGTGTAATCTGTTGGGGAGACAAGAGAGGAAAGACTCCTGAAGGAGCACCAGGGATGAAGATGGTAAATATATGATCTGTCTGTCACAGCCAGCAAGGGTGGTTGTTTGTGTGTGTGTGTGTGTGTGTGTGTGTGTGTGTGTGTGTGTGTGTGTGTGTGTGTGTGTGTGTGTGTGTGTGTGTGTGTGTGTGACCACAGTGCTGCAGGCTAAATAGTGCCATTATATTCCTCTAGCCGCACTAGTCACAGTCAGCTCGAGTCTCAAAGTCCTCTGGGAATCAGAGATGTCGCTGCTCAAAGACTGCTGCCACCCTGCTATAAACACACACACACACACACACACACACACACACACACACCCTGTGGGCATGGCAGGTGGGGTGGAAGAGCATTGTATGTGTGTTTATATTTTTGGTGTTTTTTTCTGTTTTTCTGTTTGTGTGTATAAGGTCTCAGTGAAAGTGGAGCACAGTAATGACACCCTTCTATAATATTCTTTGAAAACCCATTGTGTTAGGCAGCGGAAAGAAAGAAAAAAATGCTGTCAGTCATAGCTACCAATTAGAAGAGTTGTTACTGTACCACGCGCACACACACTAAAAGGGTTGGTTCAGTGAGATTACAAAGGGAGATACGTATTTTTCTCGTAGCTTTAGTGACAACTAGTAGTGTAGTTAGGTTTTGCTATATTTCCAGGTTTTAAGATATCATTAGCCTTCCCAGGGCTGGGACTATTGATGATACACTATATTGCCAAAAGTATTCACTCATTGAATTCAGGTGTTCCAGTCACTTCCATGGCCACAGGTGTATCAACCAAGCACCTAGGCATGCAGACTGCGTCTACAAACATTTGTGAAAGAATGAGTCGCTCTCACGAGCTCAGTGGATTGCAGTGTGGTACTGTGATAGGATGCCACCTGTGCAACAAGTCCAGTCATGAAATTTCCTCATTACTAAATATGAGGTGGAAGCGATTGCGACTGACAGTGACTCAGCAAAGTGGTAGGCCAAGAATAATAACAGAGTCGGGTCAGCGGATGCTGAGGTGCATCGTGCACAGAAGTTGCCAACTTCCTGCAGAGTCAATCGCTACAGACCTCCAAACTTCATGTGGTCTTCAGATTAGTTCAAGAACAGTGTGTAGAGAGCTTCATGGAATGGATTTCCATGACTGAGCAGCTGCATCCAAGCCTTACATCACCAAGTGCAATGCAAAGCGTCGGATGCAAAGTGTCGGATGCACTGGACTCTAAAGCAGCGGAGACGTGTTCTCTGGAGTGATGAATCATGCTTCTCTGTCTGGCAATCTGATGGATGAGTCTGGATTTGGTGGTTGCCAGGAAAACGGTACTTGTCTGACTGCATTGTGCCAAGTGTAAAGTTTGGTGGAGGGGGGATTATGGTGTGGAGCTGTTTTTCAGGAGTTGGGCTCGGCCCCTTAGTTCCAGTGAAAGGAACTCTTAATGCTTCAGCATACCAAGACATTTTGGACAATTTCATGCTCCCAACTTTGTGGGAACAGTTTGGGGATGGCCCCTTCCTGTTCCAACATGACTGAGCACCAGAGCACAAAGCAGGTCCATAAAGACATGGATGAGTTAGTTTGGTGTGAAAGAACTTGACTGGCCTGCACAGAGTCCTGACCTCAACCTGACAGAACACCTTTGGGAAGAATTAGAGTGGAGACTGCGAGCCAGGCCTTCTCATCCAACATCAGTGTCTGACCTCACAAATGAGCTTCTGGAAGAATGGTCAAAAATTCCCCTAAACACTCCTAAAGCCTTCCCAGAAGAGTTGAAGCTGTTATAACTGCAAAATGTGGGCCAACATCATATTAAACCCTCTGGATTAAGAATGGGATGTCACTCAAGCTCATATGTGTGTGAAGGCAGGTGAATGAATACTTTTGGCGAAATAGTGTATAAACCCTGATCATAAGGGAGTTCATTTAGAACCCAGATAAAGTTTAGATAAATTAGATTGGGTGCAAACTAAAAGTGAATTACATCAACTGCAACTTGTCATAATTTAATATCTGGCCTATAATTTTGGTTATATAAAATCCCCAAAACAGCCACCCATTCATTCACTTCACACACACACACTCTTGTAACAGCAAGACATGATGTTCCACATCCTGTTGCAATAAGAGACTGGCCTGAGCCTTAAGCTCCTTGGCTGTAAACAAACTCTCTTGAAATGATTTATCCTTGTCTAACGTGTTTATTCAAAAAGACATTCTGTTTTCAGCTCATATAAGTCTCGGTCGTTTTAAAGCTGCTGCTAGGAAACTTCAAGCTTAAAAGAATATTTAAACTCAACAAAACGGTAACTTAATTTAGATCCTTGAGTTTACTACAGTGGCCCTGAGAGGTCAAAAACACTACAACTTAAGAAAGCACCAGCAAATAGAAAAACACTGCAAAAGCACACAAAACACAACGGAAGTTGAATAAAAGACAGCTGAAATAGAAAAAAATGCTACAAAAGCTCACAAACAAAAGAAAACTCACAAAAAAAGCACAGAAATGTTTCCGGGGAGACAATAACGTGACGTAACAGCAGCGGAAGTGACAAACAGTAAACAGCTGATAGCAAACATGTAACTACAGTATGATATGAATTGTGGGTTTAAAAATTACATTACACTGAACAATCCTCCGCTTCTTTTAAGAGTGTCTCAGTGCGATCCTTTGCATGTTTTGGTTTCTGTCACTTTGTGTTTTATTCAACTTCCGTTGTGTTTTGTGGGTTTTTGCACCATTTTTCTATTTGCTGGTGTTTTCTTAAGTTTGACCTCTAGGGCCACCTTAGTATACAGTGTATATCAATTTAGAGTGACAGATTATTAAAAAAAAAAAAATACAGTTCTACTTGATAGTCCACATTGAGGTCTGTTGATTACCAAGTGGGTAATCAACAGACCTGAGATGAGAAATCTCAGCAGAACCTTCAAACCTGGTTAAACCAAAACTACTGATGATAGGCACAACGTGGAGGATGGTGAAACAATTTTTTTTTTTAAATAATTTTGGGCATTTTACCCACTTATGGACCATCCTTAATGACAGCTCACATATTACAAACTGCTATTTGCTGGATTTCCATATTGGGCTATACTGCCTTCAATACTGATTAACAGTACAAGCACTGAGGTGAGCTCAGGCGCCACAGATGGCGGTAGAGCGAGCACAGGGGAGAGCAGTTGTGAGAAGACAGAGAGAGAGAGAATTTCCAGCCCTGCGGTCCCGTCTCCTTCATAACGCTGGAAGGTCAGCTGAGCCTCGAGCCATAACACTCGCTCCCTTTTCTCTTCAGTCCCACTTTTAGCAGACCCACAGTGCTCTTTGACAACTGTCATCATGACGAATCAATACGGACTTCTCCACAGACCCTCGTGTCCCTCAAGCCCCCATTCTCTGCCGCCCTTGAGTTTTTAAACACTGATTCAAAAGATAGTCCAGGTAAAGTCTCTTCCCAGGGCTCCATTTTATAGTTTACCCTTCACTCTCGGTGCAACCTCTCTTTTCTGTTAGCCCTGTATGTCCTCTGCTTCTCTTCATGTATCAGTGTCAGATTTAATTGGCATAGCTGCTTGTCAGAGACTTTTTTGTAGCAGCACGGCAAATGTCAAAAACCATTAAAAATAACAATTAGTCTTAGTAAATTATACTGTAATATGATATTTAGCAATCAATATCTATGCACATTTGGAAAAGAGAGATTTTAATGCACATAGTTCAAAAGCCATTACTGAACATTGTTGTTCAACTTTAGCCACGTGTGTCCTTTTTCTTTCTCTGCCCCCCGTGTTAACACAGCATGTTCTTTTCAGTGCCCTGTATTTGCGATAGCGTATACATGTTGCTCTCCAATCTACGGCAGAGCTGACATCCAGCACGAAACCAATCAGTGTGTGGGTGTGTGTATGTGCTGATTAGTGGCGTGCTAAGGCATGCGGCACGTCAGATGCGAGCGTTAATTCGTGTTGCGAGCGTCGCGGCGACTTGTCTCGGCCCTCCGGTAATGAGCAGCGGCACCGTTATGTGGCTCGGCTTCACGGTGCTTCTTCCCCATCTCTGCGACACACTGGGCCCTGGTAATTGGTCACAGAGGGGACAGTAAATCTGTATGAGGACGTGGGAGAGACACAGAGACAGAGAGCTGGAGAAAGAAAGAAAGTGTGTTTGCATGTGTGCGAGCCTGCAGGAGGAGGTAGGTGACGAGGACGGGGGGGTGGGTGTCTTTCATCTTCACAGCTTTTTCTCTATAAACTTCCAACTGTTTACAAGGACTGATGCCTATTTGCACACACACAAACACAGGCACACATATCTACACAGCGAGGCCCCCCCCTCCCCTGCTACCACCCACACATATATACAGTAAATGACCTCAGCGCGCTACTGTCTGAGAGTATGGATTCTAATCAGACGTCGGCAGTATTGTGCCTGTCAAACCCGGCCAAGGTTACTTAACCTTCCAGTCTTAATTTCCCTTCCATTTTAGCTCCTTCCTCCATATCAAACATCAGCACATCTATGAGAAAAAAAAAAGAAAAAAAAAGAAAGAGTGTGGGGAGGAAAATGAAGATTGCCATGCTTGGCTGAAGCTCGGAGATGAAAGTAGAGGATGATTCACATTGCTATTGCAAAATGAACTGAACCAAGCTGAGCTGAGCTATGCCGGGCTGGGCTATTTTTAAACTTCTATACACCGCAGCTACTGGAAGAGGACAATGTGAAGCGGAGCAAATCATTTCTATATCATGAGGGAAGGTATGTGAAACAAGGCCTCCAGGAGGGCAGTTAGTATATAAGCTATGCTAAAAAGATCATTTTTTGGCAAGATTTTACCATCTTAGTTACACTTTTTTTTAAAACTGGTTTCAATGTCATATCAGACACTGAGAGACAGGCAAAGCAACAACGTGCAATGAAAGGTTTTTAGTGTAATTACTTATTTTTAATAGATCAAAGCTAGCCAAAGACATGCTATATAACAACAACAACAAAAAAAAGAATATGCTTACTAAGAACCAACAACAATGCTAGTGGCTCTGCAAGGAAGTATTAAGATGGGGTACTACTTTAGCTAGCTTTTCGCTAAATGCTAATATTAGTAGTCATTAATGGTCATGGTCACAATGACAAAGCAAATTGTGATGTTTGATGGTCGTTCACCATCTCAGTCTTACTTTTTAACATTTGCTCAATAGCAGCCATGGCTAACAATTAAACAGCAGCTTTTCTTTCTCACCTGGAGGCTCCATCGGCCTTGTGGCTGCTCCCCCCAACAGTGCACAGTCATTAGGGTCCAGTTCTTCAGTCCATCAGTGGAGGAATCGTAAGGCCTCGTATCCAACAGCAGCGACACTGTGCCACTGGGAGACTCCAGGCTTATGGAGAGGTCACCACGACACACTGAGTCGATACTCACTCTCACCTGGTGAAACACAGGTAGAAATTTCCATGAAAGAATAGTTTGGCAATAGAGTAAATTCACCTTCTCACTTTCTTGCTATAAGCTCAATACCACTCTTTTGCAACCTTCTGTTGATGACAGGAAATTACTGTGCCTGGGTAAGGACTAGCTCAGTTTATATTCTCCTATTAAACCACAGACTGTTGTTTCATACTTTTTAATATTTTTGTGAAGTTTAAACAAATAAGAGACAAAAATTGGCAAGCTTTGTTGGCAGATTCTGCTAACCTTGCACTAAGCCAGGTTAACTAATTTCCCTTGCTTCCACAGTTTTCCAGCTCCAGTTATGCCGAGTTCACCATCTCTACGCTGTGGCTTCATATTTAAGATACAACTGGTGTGACACTGGCATCCACGCTTTCATCTGATCCCTCAAAAATGTGATTATTTCTTTAACTTTTGAGCAATTTCTTTAAATATGCCCTTCTATCATCATTTTGCTGGGTTAATTTTTGACACCCTAGATAAGCCATGTGACAAAGGAACAAACAATGTAATTCGCTCCCTGATGAGGCCAACTGACTAATTATAAAAACAGAAAAGGGAGTGCTAACATGCATTGCTTATATCTAAATCCAATCTGTATTGTCTGAGATAATTTATGTGCCACACAGATGGACAAGTCAGTGATATGTCCACAGCCATTCAAAGAGAGAGAAGCACATGAAGAAAGTATAAAGAATAGAATGCAACGACTGAGCAGGATATTAGCTAAATGATTTAAATAAGCTCATATCCCCCACCACCACCAGTAGCACCCAGTAAACACCCTCCCTGTCCCTGTTCATCACAAGCAGCACATCTGGTGTGACAATGGCACATCGCAGAGTGAGCCGCCAAGCTGCAAAAAGACTGACAGCCCGCTCCTGTTTACGGCGTGTTACCACGGCAACACATCCATCAATCACACCTCGCAGCGATGGCCTGACCCACGCTTTCTGCCAGGGAGCAGAGCCGCAAAGATGAAGCCTTTTCAATTTACATGCTGACACACTCTCGCTCGCTCTCTCTCCTTCTCTCTCCTCGCCATTTCACAAGTACACACATTCACAAACATAGACAACTCGCACGAACTCAACTGTGCACAGACACGTACAGTACGTATGCCTGCTGACACAATCAAACATAAACACATTTGCATGTATGTGCCTGTGCTCAAGAAAACACAGTTTTGCCATTTTCTGCAAATTACAGTGCCAACACATTGCACATCACAGTATGATTTTTTTTGTTGTTGTTGTTTGGTTTTAATCGGCTCTATTCTCAGATAAAGCACGTGACACTGAACCCCAAAGACAATTCATATGGCATCTTCAAGCTTATCCAACTGTAGGCAGAAGTTAACTTTTGAATGCACTTGTGCTTGATTTGTGTCCTGCTGAGGGCAACAGGAACATTGAAAATCTGTAAGAGCAGCATTACATGACAATACAATTTAGGAAATAAAAAGTATACTCATCAGCTGCTCCATTAAGTACACCTGTTAACAAAACTATCAAATCAGCCAATTATATGACAGCAACTCTGTGCAGTTTGTAGACATGGTCAAGACAATATGCTGAAACTCAGCATCAGAGTGGGGAAGAAAGGTGATTTAAGTGACTTTGAACATAGCATGGTTGTTGGCAGACTGCCGTTAAATGGCCATTTTAATGGCAATCTACTGGGATTTTTCCACACAACCACCTCCAAGGTCTACAGAGGATTGTCTGAAAAAGATAAAGTATCCAGTGAGCAGCAGTGCACCAGAAGAAAATGCCTTGTTGATGCCAGAGATCATAGGAGAATGGCCAGACTGCTTCACACTGATAACATAACAGTAACTCAAATAACCACTTGTTACAACCGAGGTATGCAGAAGCATGAAAGCACGCGTCAATCCTTGAAGTGGATGGGTTACAGCAACAGCCAGTCCTGTCGGCTAAGAACGGGAAACTTTTCACAGGCTCACCAAGATAAACATCACCTGGTCTGAGCAGTCTCGATTTCTGCTGTGACAGCCAGATGGTAGGGTCAGAATTTGGTGCAAACAACATGAAAGCATGGCTCCATTCTACCTTGTATCAATGGTTCAGGCTGCTGGTGGTGTAATGGTGTATTTTCCTGGCACACTTTGGGCCCCTTACAACCACTTGAGCACCGTTTAAATGCCAAAGCCTACCGGAGTATTGTTGCTGACCAGGTCCATCTCTTTATGACCACAGTGTATCCATCTTCTGATGGCTGCTTCCATTGAGATAATGTGCCATGTCACAAATCTCAAATAATTTCAAACTAGTTTCTTAAACATGAGTTTACTGTGTTCACTGTACTCAAATGGCCTCCACAGTCACCAGATCTCAATCCAATAGAGCACCTTTGGGATGTGGAGGAACGGGAGATTTGCATAATGGATGTGTAGCCAGCAAATCTGTAGCAACTCTGTGATGCTATCATGTCAATATTGACCAAAATCTCTGAGAAATGTTTCCAGCACCTTGTTGAAGCTGTACCACAAAGAATTAAGGCAGTACTGAAGGCAAAAGGGATCTAACCTAGTACTAGCAAGCTGTAGCTATCAAAGTGGCCATGAGTGTATATGTCTAGTGTATGTGTATATGGACCTCTTAAATCTTGCTTTTAACTTTTCAATTGTTGTTGTTTTTTTAATGTTCACTTTCTTGCTGTGATTTTGATTAAAAGACTGATATCTTCTATATCACGTACACTCAGTGTAAAGACAGAGGAGCAATCGATTAGCTTAGTCAAGCATACTGTCTGGAAGAAAGGTAAGAAATAGCTAGCTGGCTTCTGATTAATGAAATCCATCTGCTAGCCTATCTAAAATTTACCAATTTACCTTTTTCATCATGTATGCTTAATCTCTATCTTAAACTCTTTCTTGTCCAGTAGCAGGTATTTCGTATTCCTCCAGTATAACCATACCAGCTCGTTTTCTGTCTCTTTATGCTAAACTATGCAAACTTATGGCTGTAACTTCTTAGTGAGTGGACAGTAATATTGCTCTGCAAGAAGGTGAATAATTGCATTTACTAATATCTCTTTAAAAAAATCCACAGCCAAAAACAAATCAGTGCAAAAAATGTTATAAAATATTGTCACACATTTATAATGACTGTACTTATAGAAAAAATTACTCACCTGGACGTGCTCCAGAGTGTTGATCTCATTAGCCCTTCCTTGGCAGGCTTCTGATTGGATGTTCACATGGACTCCTTGTCCTGGATAAAAGATTCTAGCCAATACAAAATCATTACCTCTGTCAGTCAATAACCTCAATAGCCTCTTCTCACATGCTCATTTCACACTCATACATATGCATAAAGCAGCGACAGGAGAGATGAAGATATGTTAAAGATTGCGGATGCCAATATTAGAGCCAGTTTCTTGGGATTATAATACAAAAATCCTTATAGTGGTTAGATGAACATACCATATATAGTCAATAAAGAGTAAAAAAATGAAACATTCTAAATTACCTGGCAGGATCAAGCGTGATGTGCTGTGTGCACTTCTTCTGTGAAGGAACACTATGGAAGTGAGCGGCCTGCTGCACCATCAGCCCTGCATCCAACAGTCCAAAGCCATACCTGCAACAGGGTGGGAAGAAGCAGGTCCATTATGTGTATTTGTGAATATGCTAAGCACGAGCATGGTGTTGCGTTTATATCCTCACACATGTGAATTGGAGGCTATTTATGTAGGTGGCTGAATGTGCTGTAGGAGCAGAGTAAGTGCTAATGGCTGCGACATGAAGAGGCAACAAGTCATTGACGAAGATGATGTTGTCCTCTGACACAATCGCTTCCCGCTCTGTCCGAGCTGAGGCTGAGGGCTGCTGTTTGTGCGCCTGTAATTGCCTGGAGGATTGATTCTGAACAATGTGCCATCTCACGGACTGTAATCAAGCCTCATTATTCATTCTTTACTACCCCAATCTTGGTGCTGGAGACACAATGGCCGACCCTTAAGCTGCATTGCTGCCTGGTGACTGTATGGCCACTGCCTATCACACTCTCTTCTCCACTTTACCGCTCATCCTTTTTGAATCATCCCCTCTCATCTTTCCTCTTTGCCCTCTCTTTTCCATAGAGTAGCCTGCTATTCATTCTCGGTTTCTTCTCTAAATTCTCCTTCATTCTCCTTCATCAAACATGGATTTCTTGCATCAGAACTCTTCTCCGCCGCCTCAGTGATGCCAAAATCACAGTCCTCATAAGTCGCTCTTTAATTCTCCCTCAAATCTTTCATTTTCATGCACTTCTTTGCTCACCATTCCCTTTTGTTAAAATCACACTCCTCAGACTGAGTAACAGGGCAATAACAACCTTCATCGCCCCTCCTTCTTGGAAATTCAGAGGGGGTGACAAAGAGCTAATTTCTGCCATTATTACCATACAGACCTTATGACGTTAATCTGCAATAAGTGAAATTCATTATCCTGATGACGGGGTCCCTCGGAGCAGCAGAGGGAGAGACAGAGACAGGAGAAAGAAGAGAGCTGATCAATAACTCAATCTGCTTCCCTGCATGGGGCTCCATCTCCTCTGTCTCAGACTGCCAGTGTTTCTGAGGAGGAGACACAGGAACTGCAGCCCACATCGTCCCCCGTCCTAACAGCACGCAGTGCAATCAATGGACACAATCTAATCAGCCGCTATCACCACCAGTGACTTTTAGCATGTAGGGCCCGGCATAACAGCATTAAGCAGACGGCTGTTTGGGGTTGAGGTGTGCTACAGAAGTTCAAGGTTATCCAGGGGTTTTGTAAAAGCTGTGAAGAGCTGGAGCAAAACACAGCTGACAACATCTCAGTGTAGAGACGTAATTGCAAAGGCATCGGCTTACTTGGATCCTAATGAGTTCTAAATGTGCCTATAGTACATAAATGAAGATAACAGTGTCTTTATTTATTAATCAGTGTGTCTTAGAGGTCACCAAAACTAGAAGCTATAATCCTGAATTCACCCTATTACATATTTAATACATATTCCTCTGAACTCCTTAGTAGTTTACTTTTCAATATTTTAAATGGACTGTTGTCACTGAAGGCAAATCTACACCCTAGACTCTTTTGCTGAAAACAGAAGCACATGGTATTTAGGCAGCAACAAGACAGTTGCAGTCATGCATGTTCACCATGTGGTAACAGGCAGATATACTTTGTACTGTACCCATAACGTAAGCTGGCATGGCATTTGTTCAATGCCCTTTAATGAAGCTGTGAGACAGGAGTTTACAAACCACAAATGCTATCTAAACAATAGACAGAGTGCAAGGTTGCATTCACTTACAGTTGTCAATACTCTGCCTCATTAGCAACATCTTTGTTGGCATCCTGACTTTGTTGGTGAAGTTTATTCAGTTTGGGGGAAATTTTGAAAATAAGTTACCCAGATAGCAGAATAGTTGATCAAAATGGGAAAAATACAACCGAAACACAAGCACTAAAAAAATAGATGATCCAAGATATTTCACAGTGTGGGGAAAACTGATACCTTCACTTCTCATAAAACAAACTGTTGGTGACCAGTGCTCGCTACCCTCCTCCCTCTTAGTGATTAAATATACCCTCCCTACCCAGTGCCCCTTAGCAAGAGCTGTGCACCTATTAAATCGTATAGCTCCCGCAGATTGATCGGGCTTGCCCCGGCTCCACAGCCATAAACCCACACAGACATACAGTGTGTCTGATAGAGAAAGCTGCAGGAAACAAGTTCCCCCACGATAGAACATGATGAAAATGACAGATTTTATGTCCCCTGCCATGTCAGTGAAACAGCACCGCTGAGCTGGGGCACTTTTCAAGTAGACTCCCCAGCCTTTTCAGACATCTCATCATCAAGAGCAAGGACTGGAGAGTTGCGCACCATCTAAATAGCATTGTGATTTCTCCGACCAGACACGTATACAGGATTTGTGTCGTTTGATATCAGGATTGCATTTGATTGAGATTTTTTTTTTCTTGGAATACTGCAAATGTCTTTAGGATAAAACCCACATAGTGTAAAGCATATCAAGTAATTAGTCAGAAAACACAGTCATCCAATTTTCACTTGTTCTTTCTCCACCTCCTGCGTGGTCGGAAGGAGGTTGAGCCAAGCCGATTACAGAATGACAGCCGATCTTCTGTCCACGCAGCACGAAGCATGTTAACCCCCCCCCCCCCCCCCCCCCTCCCCTCCCGACCCCCCGCCTCCTCACATATGGAATCCACGGTCCTCACATTTTCTCTATCCACTCTCACTCCTCGATGGCAAATGCCCTTGCAATCTCTTACTCCCTCCTTCTTTCGATCTATTAGCATGAAGGCCACTCCCCCCTCCCTCCCAACACACACACACACACACACACACACACACACACACACACACACACACACACACACACACACACACACACACACACACCGCTCTATGGGGCCTCTTTGTAACTGTCGAGGAACCCTTTTCACTTTTTGTTCTGTGGGGTTTCCCAGGTCCTTTCTCTGTTGATATTCACACCATCTGCCAAAAGGAGAGGAAGGTGCACACAAACCCAACCAGCACTTAGACACAGAGATCTTCAGGGTTGAGGTCTTTGCTTCATCTCTGCACATGCCATTGAAAACACAGCTTTAACAACTAGTATCCTGTAACCAAAATAGAGTTCTGCAGCTACCAGGGGACCCAGCTCCGGCGGTCTCAACCCTTGTTTGCAGTGATACGTCCTGCTAAGTCCCCCCAATAGAAGTGCCTGTAAAGAATCACTCAAGCCGCACTAAGCAGCTGCCTGTGAGTTAGGTCATTTTCCCAGGAGCCACAGAGTGGGCATTGGCAGGACCTCAAAAAAAAAGGGGACACCATCTGTTCAGCGCCTGAAAAGGTTGGTGACACCTTCTGTGGTACCAACAACTTCTAATTAAGTGGCCAGGAATGCTGCAGCAGCTCCAACACATGATTGGTGGGCTTGCCTTAGTTACCCTCTCCATCACATCTGGGCACGTACTGATGAAAAATAATCGATGAGAGAAAACAATGACACTTGATGAAGGTAAAGTGACTGTAACAGCTAAGAAAAAGCAGATTTTCTTTTGTGTTTTTGGGTCTGATTTTCTTGCCCTCCTTTTGTTCCCCTTAATTGAATGTTTATCAGGAGCATAAAAAAAACTGCATTAGCCCTTTGGTCAATCCCAGCGTGGTTGGTTTCGGTTATATCATAATGTACTAATTTCATTAACATTAGGATTTAAATGAAATAACAAATAGACTTAACATTCTTCTGATTTCCATCGCTCTTGCAGCCAAATCTGCTGCTCAGAAATGTTACTAATTAGGCTTATTAAGTAATTAAGAAGAGGTCTTAATTATATCTGCGCCACTGGGACCTGCACGGCTGTAATCATGAAATGCTGTGCCGCGCAGCTCGGCTTTGTTGGTGTGGATGTTACACAGTTTCATCCATTTAACTGTTCTGAATGAGCATTTTTACAAAGAAAAAGATTTGGGGATTTTTTTTTTAGGGCTGTATTAGGCAAATATCTGCATGACGTTAAATTACAGACAGAGAAACACTCAGCAGCCTTCAACAGCACAGTCTCAAAATGCCAAGTGAATTACCTTGCGAGGAGTTAAAAGTTTAATGAAATATATTACGGGGAGGAAAATGAGGGGTTTGGCACAGGCATGGACTTAGTCTCAGGAGAATGGGCCCCGAACAGCCCTCTCGGTTTTCTATAGCCATCAGTCAAAGCGGCAGCCACCCGTTCCCGTCTTTTACACAAGGAGACTTCTCTGGAAGCCATGATGATCTATACCCCATGACCTCACTCTCAGTGTCCAACATATTTTGATTTGTAGCTCGAGTGTTATTCAAACACAAATTCAAAAGAGGATGAAATTCGGCAGAGAGCTTTTGTTGGACGCACACCAAGGTACAGTCCTTTTGGATGTCTCTGCCCTTGTGGGGAAAGAAAAAGAGAGAGAGCGAGCGACTGAGTAAGCCCTGCACTACAAGCTTGGCAAAAGACTCCTTCCCGGGTCCCAAGCGGTTTTCTTTTAGTCTGGACAAAGCAAACACTGAACCAGGAGCCTTTGTTTGCCTTTTCAAAGGAATGGGATTTAGATGCCACGTCGCTAAATGTGATAGAGCAAACACAAATGTAATGATTAAAAACAAAGGCTGTTTTTGCATGTTTGTGACATCTGCTACATGATTTCATCACGGGCACCACGTGGAGTTTAAAGATTCTGTACACTACATGCAGAATTAAAGCATATAAGATGATGACAGCTTTAGGTTATGGGTCAGTTTTGGCGCATATATCATTACTGTTGCACACAATCAAATAAATCATCTGGCAGATATGCATAAAGTGAAAAAACTACACAGAAGTTAATATGGAAACAGTGTTGCGCTAACCTGACAATAAAGGATATAGAATATTTGCAGGCAGCAGTTATTACTTAATGTAACTGATACATAGATTTCTAATCATTTAAATGATACTTGTAAGAACTTCAGCTTTGCAAGCTCCAAGGCAAAATTACCAGTAAAGTGGTTATGGCTGTTGGCTAATTGTGGTCGCAACAAAATTAAACTTAGGGGGGAAAAAAAGGTGGATTAAAGAGGATGAGTGTGCGGACTGTTATGGAACTTTATTTTTCTGGAACCCCCCAAACCCTACCCTACCCCAACAGCAAAATACGAGAATTGCTACTTGTACATGAATTATGCATCAGTGGAGGTTTAGAAGAGCGCAGGGTCCCTTCACCCACCCCCTCTTGTAGCACAGTAGGGTGGAGTGGGGTGATATGTCTGTGTTTGTGTGTGTGGGTGTGTGTGTGTAGGGGTTTGGGTGGTGGGGTGTACCGGCACCCCTCTGGTTGCCTGCTGCACCCCCCTGCAGTGAGACACGGCACCCCCTGCAGGAGGTGCAGCGCTCCGCTTCCCCCTGTCCCTCAGGGCACGCAGAAACATACATAAACACACGCTCGGCATAGTCAGCCCAGTTTATCTGCTGACCCATCAATCAAGTGCACGCACGCACAATTACATCAACATTTTGTGTCTCTGTATAGAAGCAGAGTCATTATTACAACACTTACTGACACAAGGACACTTTTTTTTGTCCCCCCCCCCAAAAAAAAAAGTTTAAAGAGACAACGTTAAAAAGTTGAGAAGTACAATCATTTGTGTGACTGAACAGACCTTTTACATATAAATAATCATAAACAATCATAATTTGAGCTCAAGGGTCCATCTTCTTCTTTCTGATTATGCTGAATTCAAATTAACACGAGGGCTTTGTTTCTCCCGCCCACCCACACTCCCACCTACATAAAGAACCTGCACTTCCTCTCAATTATCCAACAATTACCTACACATAGATCTACTTTCCTTCATAGGAAACAATATCATTGCAGAGCTACTCCAAAAATTAAGTGATAGTGGGGACTGTTAGTCTGTGGATGAGCTATTTCTTTAATTACCCTGCACATGCACACACTTTCTCTCCCTCTCCTCCTTCTAAATAGTGGTGTATATGTAGACCACAGGCTCAGTCACAGAGTAATTGGCTCAGCAATGAAAAAAAAGAGAAGCTCTGGATAATTAATTAATCTATCTGGCTGGGGCAGAGACACAAGGCCAGTTTTACAACCCCACCAGGGAGACTGAAAGAGAGAGAGAGAGAGACCCGCTGCCCTCATACGATCTATGACCACGCTCAAACGGAAATGGCTTGCCAGGAAGTGTTAGGTGTATATGCAGTTTCTCACACAAACACACATGTTCACGCACCGCAGCGCTCATATCAGTACACCCTCATAAAAACACACCTGCTCTTCAACACAGAAACACGCACGTACGTAGACCCTCAACTGCATGATGCACTAACACGCTCTGAACTACACATTCATGTAGATTTATAGATCCGACAGAGTTGTGAGGGTACTTATCTTTGGTCAGTTCCACAGACAGACCAAATAAAAACAAATCAGACTGGTCTTGTCCAGAAACAAGATTACATTGCTTTTATTTATAGTTATAAATTTGGGAAAAATGCATACAGAGATTCTGGCACTTTGATCTTCTCTTTTCCAGAGCCCACTTTCTGTTGTGTTCTTCACAGGCTCACAGGAATGTTAAAAGGACACACAGACATTAACACATTTTCACTGCTTTTAATTTTTTTTTTAAATTAAAGTTTGTTATAAAACTGCAATCTTTTGGGAAACAGAGTGACGTGCTTGTCTCGACTTGCAAGTAATCCCTGAGCCCAAAGCTCAGACTTCAGATCGACCTAAATAGACAGTTTATGCCCTTTAGCCAGCATTCCTAATTCTCTGTGAGCACAGAAGCTCCATCCACCTGATGTTTTACACCTTGTGTTTGCAAAGGGCAGCCAATCAGAAGAAAGATGGCTGACACGTGCCTTTAAGGAAGAGAAGCTAGAAAAACCAATTAGGTCCAGAATAAGATAAGCAATCTCTTCTTCAAATGTGGGGTGCACAACAAGGAGTTTAGCTCCTGGTGTATGGCTAATTACTTCCTGGAACAATCAAATCAAAAGGTGTTTTTCTTTTTCTTTTTAATGAAATCTGTACTGAAAGAACATCTGATTACTGCAGAATTTCTGGTATCCATTCAAATTGGTCATACGAGTACTGAACTTGCAAGACATTCTGTAGGAGAGTAAACAATCACCTAAATACCTAATGCTATATGCAAATGTAATATATATTATACTTACAAATCAATAAATACAAATGAGCACGAACCACACAAATCTAGAAACCTTCTATAGGAACAGAAAAAGATTTCTGGCACAACCTCACTTACTTCCACTGTGCAGGGGGAAGGGAGTGTGTCTGAAGATGTCAACACTCAGGCAATGCTTCCAGTACAAAGAACTACTTCACTGTAAAACCAAAAGCAGAAAACCTGTTATTCTGATAGTAAAAACCATCTGTAGAAGTATAGGAACACCATATTGTACTGGGTAAAATGGGAACTATGTCAAAATAGAATTTTTGGTTGCTTAAATCTTGGCAGAGGAGTTTAGGTGAAGAGTGGAAGGCAAGAGCGGAGTGCAGCTTTTCCACAGTTGTAGACAGTTTGTCTGTCAGACTCAGGGTGGGATCTGGAACTTGAGAGTATTCCCCCCCTTTTTTTTTTTCACCACAAGCCTGTGTTAGTGGTTGTCAGATCTAACAACAGGATGGGAGAATAAAACACACACACACACACACACACACACACACACACACACACACACACACACACACACACACACACACACACACCTCAGCTGAGGAGGGAAGTGGCAGGTACATCACGTCTATGGTAATAGAACAGCAGATGGAACTGGCAGGCACACACAGCTCCTTGTGCTTTGAGACACGCACACACATGCTCTCGCATGTGAGCACACTTATTCAAATGTTACAAAAACACACTGACACAAACACGCAAAAACAAGCTGCTTTTACCTCACAGTGCTAAAATATCACAGTTGAAAATAAATACACAGCCTTAATCCACACGCGCGCTTAACAAGCTAGGAGTTTGACTTTCTCCTGCCAATGTATTAAAAAGCGCAGGTCAGCTGTAATAAGATTCATACAAGAAAAAGAGAGGTGTCAGAATGTTGGTCCTAGAAGGTGCTGTCTGTTTCTGATCTGTCCCTCTGGGGCAGCACATGAGCAATGGCATTGCTACTGGCCCTGATAATCTAAGAGATAAATCATCTTTAGTCACTCTAACAGCCTGACAGACAGACAGCCCTAAGTACCTGGGAGGGCGGCAAAGGGACACTTTAAAATCTCCAGTGATGAGGGGTATTGCTGTGAAGAAAACAGTTAGCTGCCCCGAGCTCCCTCATATTTCCCAGAGTTTCTGGCTGCCATTTTGGCTCCGTCTCAAGGCGCTATTCCGGCTCTATCTCATGTCACCGTCCTGGCTGTCGTTCAATTCTCACATTGGCTCCTGTTCAGCCTCCATTCTGGCTCTGTTTCAAGCTCCACAGTGGCTGTTTTTCAGGGGGCTTCATTGTGGCTCTGTTTCAGCAAAGCCACCCCTCCTACCACCTCCCTCCCAATTTCAGTTTCAGCACCCCAGGTAGCTGGCCTCCTGCCCGGCCTGCAGATCAGTGGGAGATCCAGGCTCAGGCCTTTTGTTTGGGGTGGCATTTTGCCTTTGTTTTCCCATCTCGCCTGTAATCTAAACACCCAAAACATCTCATGCTTGACAAATCGGCCCTGAGACGGGGGAGCAGCGGAAGACAAACGGCTGGAAGCGGTTCAACCCCAGGCAGGACTGATGATGTCCGACTGGGCCTGACCTCCCAAAGGTTAAAGACACGTTCACTTACAAAGCAATCAATTACTCAGGCTGTGTGGGCGCTTTTAACCAACCTCCCCTCCTGCCTTCCACACAGCCAGCATTATTGATGAGGGTCCCAGCATACCGCACACTCCAACCTGGAGTGTGTATTACATTTCACAATTGAAATAAATCTCAGATTCCTGGTGTTAGTGCCTACCTGAACGCCTCTGCTGCTTTATGTAGTCTTGCTGCCCCCCCCACCCCCACCCCATACCCTCCCACATCCTCCTTCCTTCCTCCCTGCCTCTCTCCCTCCTCTCTGCAGGTTGTTGTAGCAGGTTTATTCTGGTAGTTGGGCTCCGTGGGCCTCGGCAGGCCCCTCAGCTGTTCCGCTGGGTTTGTAATTACCATTTCATTAAGAATGACAGTTTCGGGGGTTGAAGCACCATTTCATCCGGGTCTCGTGGGGAAGACGCTTGCCAAATTTACAGTGTGAGTGGCAATTATCTCTCTTCGTGTCTGCAATTCACCATTTTGTACTTAGTGGCTTGACAACGGCTAGGAGCATTTTGTTGGAGTAATAATAGGTCTGGGATATTTACACTGTAGCCCACTCAAGCTCAGCTCTGTGAACAGACTGGTATGAGCTATCAGAACAGATAGAAGCAAGAGGAAATACTACAGAGACAAGCACTACACCAGTGTGTGTACACAGAATAGGTGTGGCATTTCAACACGCTTTCCAGAAAGCTGCAGGAAAACTGCTTCGTGCGGAGCCCTGCAGTTTGATTTGAGGTTTATTCTGTTTTACGTATGAGGTCATTCCCAGTCAAAATAAGAGCTCATTTAACATATTGTTTTGGGTTCAGTCATTAAATGGTTTTTACTGCATCTGTGCTGTAATGTTTCTCTTTTGGCCTCTTGACAAAAATGACTCTTAACCTCAGTGGAGCTACTTGGTTAAATTATAAAAGTTTAAGTGTGTGTTTTTCTTTTCTAATACAGGTACATGCAAAATGCATCACTTTCACTATATTCCCAAATGCAATATAATACCTTGCCACAAGGCTGATCAGCAGTCAGTTGATCCACTTCTCAAAACACCTATTATTGCCATGCAATGTTCATTTGTTGTTATTAACTTGCTTCTTATTGTACAGACTGTACTGTACATTCACTTATGTTTATGCCAAGGTAGTTGCATGTGCATTACACAATAGGTTAAGACATTTTAAAGCATGTTTTTAAAGTCTGTCCTAATAAAAGCATGTTCTTAGACACGAGGGACAAAATCTGCAGTCTTTGATACATCTAAATATGCATTACAAAGCAGGGTGAAAGCTATGATGAGGTATAAGTAGTAGACAAACTAAATCTTCCAAAATTGCAGTTTTTCAGTATCTTATACTTTACATTTCCCCCAAAGAGCTCAAAGTAATGACTGTAAAGGATAACAGATACAACTGAACATCCTTAATGCCAAACAAAGGTCATTCACAGGCTTTATCATGGGTGTAAGGGGATGAAGGGAGTTACTGACAGCACTGAATCCCATGCCTTTGCAACGCGCTTGCTTTGTGAGCAGAAGACTAGAGGAGTAAGAGCAAACTTATGCCACAAAAGAACTTGTTTGTACAAAATGTCTGAGAAATAAAGTGTTCATAGGTGTTACATCTAGCCACGCTAAAGGTGAAGTGAAAAGGCAGTTTGCACTTCAGTTTTCACTCTGCTGTTCATGTGAATTTGACAGAAACTCTTGTTTTAATTGACATAAAAAGGGAGCTAATGGTAGAATTTGTACTGAAAATACTGCAGATTTAACAATATAACCAAAATCTGACTTGGAATAACACTTTATCACAGATTGCTCATGGAAGAGATGATTTAAAGGCCAGTATGGACATGAAAAATGATTATGGAAAGCAATAACTCTTTACATTGTTTCATTAGACAAACGTAAAAAATAAATATTTATGTTTCTGAATGTCTGTATAAATGCCTGTGTACAGAAGACAAGAGACAGGAAGTGTGTGCCTCAGTGTTTACTCCTCTCTCTTAAGAACAAAAAAATGGCAGCCATCAGCCTCGCTGAGTTATAGTGACATGACTCACGCAATGTCTACTGCGAGTGACGGCTGCAGCTCTTTTAATTGCATGTCTGCGCTGAATGATGGGATACTTAATTCCTACACATTACACACAATTGCTTTTTCGCAGTGGCAGAGGCCTGGGGAGGCAGCCGAGGCTTTCTGTGGCCATATGGAGAGGGAGGCAGAGCCCAGGCTGAGTGATCGGGAGCTTTCCACCTTGTCTCTGTACCAGAATGGCTGCTATACTGTACTAAAGCTGCAGGCAGGCACATGAAGACACACACACACACACACACACACACACACACACACACACACACACACACACACACACACACACACACACACACACACACACACACACACACACCTCAAACCATGCACTGGTATCAGTTTAGGCTTAGTTATAAAACATTAACAGATACATAAGCTCTCTCTCTCACTTGCACTCATGTGAGCACAATCCTCACGGTCTCACACTTACTGTACGCACTCTCGGGTGCATACGCGCTGTAATCTCACATGCAGAGGACATGCAAGCGCACACAGGGAAATTCACATGTATTTTCTCAGATACAAACACTCACATGTGCACGTAGAGACACACACACACACACAGACACAGTCAGCTGTATGAAGTGTGTTGACAATCCTGTCAGCTCATGGTAGCACCATCAGGCTCCCTGCTGTCCTGTGAATGGGTCAATTCTCCTTCTTCTTCATCTCTCTTATCGCTCTGTCACATCACTTGTTTTCTGTTGAGTCTGTGGTAAGAATAGAGCTCGAGTGCTACAGTAGCTGGATAATGCAGCATTGCTCTGACCCCAGCTTTAGTGATACAGGGTTCTAGTGTCTTAGTATAACCAAACGTACTGTA
Organism: Archocentrus centrarchus; assembly: GCF_007364275.1. Classification (NCBI taxonomy): domain Eukaryota; kingdom Metazoa; phylum Chordata; class Actinopteri; order Cichliformes; family Cichlidae; genus Archocentrus; species Archocentrus centrarchus. The sequence goes on along the minus strand of NC_044361.1, from coordinate 10,845,544 downwards.
CCAACATGCACATGTGAATTTGCTGCACTGTTTTTGTTGTAACGACTGAAACATGCATGTCTGTGTGGATCTATTTATTGTGTTTGTATCAACTGTATCAACAGCATTTATTTTGTGTATATTTGTCTCCTGTCTTAGCATGAGATTAAAATTTTTTATTTTTTTCAGGATCCCAGTCTAGAGGGTAATTCACAGGATCAAAAACCCACTTCCATTAAAAAAGAGGAATGAAATCAAAAGTAAAGGGTAAAGTGTATGCCTCACCAATAACTCATTAATTAAAATTATAGTGTGTAATTTCATGCTTGGAGTTTTGATATTATTTATCACAAACCTGTGTAAATTTGACCTGATGATGATGGCAGTTTATGAATATTTGGAGGAAAGCAAATGGAAAAAAAAAATGAATTTGATAGCAGGGCAACACCAAACACCACCAAGTGTATACTTTCTCCTAGTTGAAGCTGGCTGTTAAGTACTACAAGGTTAAAGGGGCAATCACAATCATCAAAATGATAGTTTCCATATAAAATCTATCTGATAATTACATAAAACATACTGAATGTCATAATTATCTATCTGGGAGAATTAATGCAAACCCAATGGTACTGGCCTCAGGCGGAGTGGTTGACAGCTCCCACAACAGCCAGGAGTATTGCTCAATGCTATGTCCCTGGAAATACCTTGGCCTCCACAGATTCTAATGCACCTCAGTGCATCCAAAATAAGGGAAGAGAAAGACATATAGTATATAGTGAGGAAGACAGAGAGCCTGCTAATGCATTTAGTAGCCAGACCTCGTTTAAGAAAAGCCCTTAATGACTTTAATTGATCTTTATTAGCTTCAATTAGAAAAGGACACTGGGGAGGAAACAAGGTTGTGATTCCTGCAGACTGCTCACAGGAGGTGAGCAGGATCACAGCAACGATGGGACACAGTCTCTGAGAGTGATGCTGGAAATAATTTACAGCTGACGCAAAAGCAAAAGACACGATAGTGGGATTATGTTTTGGTGACCTATCAGGCTGAAACACTGCCGTACTGTATGACACAGTGAGTGACATTAGCATGTTTCACTGTGCTTTTAGGTGTAAATTATATTCTCTAACACCTTATGCAGCTGAGAATTAATTTCAGAACATACTATAACTTGAGCTTAATTTATCACAGTGAATATGTTACTAGAAGCAGGCTATGCATCCAAGACCATGGGGGACAAAGAAGATTATGAGGTGAAGACGAATCATCTTACATGCAAACGTTTTAGATGCTTAATCCATCGCACAGTAACATCTGACTGGGGTCATAAAGAACTATCTTGAGGAACATGAAGGAGTGGTCCACAAAGCCCTGAGACAGAAGACACTGAAGCATCCTGAATCCAAAGAAGAACTGTGGCAAGTTCTCCAAGATGCTTGGGTTTGGAAGATCACAAACCACCACCAAAATGACTCAGACGTGCTTTTTAAAGCACCTGACTGAAGTTGTCACACAGTTATCAGGTAAGGTGTCAACCCAGAAAACAATCAGCAAAGTTTCACCAGGTTTTCTTTGTGTTAGCTGGCTTGACAAATCCTAAAACCTAATTTGGAGATAAACGGGTATTCATGATGGTTATCACCTTTCTCTGTTAACCAGGCTTTTTGCCTCAGGTTTCAGGAGTCATTCTTCTCCTGCACAAAATGGATCAATTCATTCTACTCCAGAGGAACGGGTGATCGAGATCTACTATGAATCTAAATAATATAACACTAAAATGCAACACTTGTGCTGCAAATCAGAGAGAAGTAATGCTCCAGAAAATTATCCTGGCAATTTGATCATTACAGTTACACAGAGCAGTAAAATAGGCCTAAATTTACCTATTAATATATTTTTATTACTGCCCAGTGCATGCTTGGTGCTGCTGTTTCTAACGTGAGAGCTACACGTTGGAGCTCTGAAACTTTAAAATGCATGCACTTAAACATTAAAAGTTACTCAGTGTGTGTTCAGCTCTGACACTCTCCCATTGCCAAATAAAGTAGATCTGGGAATCGCTTTAGTTTGTTGCCAGATCAAAATAAAATTGGAGATAAATATCCTAGAAATCTAACTGACCTGTTTTCTAATCTGTGTTTCAGTAGCTGCAATTCCACCAGAGTAAAAGAGACTCAGCAGCAGATTAGCAACAAACATAACAAAACTGCACATTTTTTTTGCACCACTATCTGAATACGTGCAAATGTGACATAAAGTGACTTTACAGCCGGGCTTCATTCAGTGATGTTAAGTGCTACAAGTTGCATAGGTGAAACATATGCCTGGATAAACTTCTGCATTTTTAAATTTGATCATGTAAGCGTGCAAGAGAACAAAACACTTAATATTGGTCTAGTAGTTTTTACTAACTTACATGTTTATAAGATAAAAGATTACAAAACAAATCTAAAATTCAAAAGTTTCAAATTATGCTAATGTAGCAACTGATAAATAAAATGATTCATTTATAATTATTATTTTATATTACATTTTACAGGTAAAACCAATTCATATGTACAGTTTTGCTGTGAATTTCAAATTATAGTGTGTAAAAGTTTCACTGTTAGATGTCAGTAGATTGCAGATTGCAGTCAGCTGAGTTCTGTTTTCTTACTCCCTCCTAATTCAAGTGCATAATCCTAGCTGTGATGGCCGTTTTAGCCTTCTGAGACCCAGCCCACTGACTTTTGTCCTCTGTAGTGGACATTACATTTTCATGCACATCTTTTGAGTTTTTCAAGAAACTAAATTAAATCCTGTTGTACTCTAAAGAGGACATCCTGGGCTTTCTGGAGGTATGTCATGTGACAGGCTGGCATGTTGGGAACTTTATTTTGTTCTCAATCCAAAAAGGCTGGCATTGCGGGAAAGAGGAGAACAAAGTCAACTATTGCTACTTTTTTGTTATTTTCTTCATGGTTATCATATATGAGTTTGTTTGTAAAGGTTTCAGGAACAGTGTTTTCTATTTTAAAACCAGTTAAATCATTTATGTTTTGGATGTCAGGATCCTCTTTATGTACTTTGATACCTAATCCTTGTAGGCAACAGGACTGAGGCAGAGATGATTCTGTACAAGATGGTACAAAAGTACAGGATTTTGCACCATCCACTAGGGCTGCCTACTCTTACTGCAGGGGACTGTTTGCCTTCTGGTGTACAGTCCACCAGATCAACCCCTATGAGGCCACAGCAATGCCATCCTGGTCATTTCTGCAGTCCCAGCTGGAGCCGGGCAAACCTGCAGTTACCCTGTGGTATGGTGGCAACAATTCAGGCAATTCATGTTGGTCACTCAGCACTCAATAGGGATGAATCATCTCTGATTTCCCAGTTACTTAAACGTGCCCAGAGACTTACAGTGTGGACCCTCAGTTTCCCCCATGGAACCTCATAGTCCTTGATGTTCTTCAATATCCCCCCTTTGCTTCCCTCAAGGATGCTGATTTGAAATCGCTTTCCCTCAAGACAGCTTTCCTGCCATAACATCTGCTAGGAGCATTAGCATGCTCCATGCTCTTGTCAGTTTACAGGGATTTCTGCAATTTTTTGCTGGAATGATCGCGAGTTATCCATCAGCCTAACTCTGCATTTCTGCCTAAGGCACTATCCAAGATCCACCTGTCTCAGTCTGTCGAGCTATGGTCACTTGCCACTAGTGGCTTAGACCAGGAGGTACCTCTGTGCCAGGCTTCTCTGCGCCCTGGCTGGGTATTACCAGGATATGTCAAGTGCACTAAGACTTTTAGGAAGACAGACCTGCTTTTTGCCTGCTTTAACCCTGGTGTCTTCGGCATCCCAGGCTTTGACATGGATCCCAATGGTTGTAGAGGCCATTCAGCAGGCGTATGCATTTTCAGGTACTCTCCTGCCATCCAGAGTATGGGTTCCAATCAAACTATCAGTGGCTTCACACCAGCACAGCTGTTTTATGGTTAAGCTGTGGGGCTTAACCAAGCTCACTTCTGACCAGTGACAGTGATCCTGTGGTGATTTGTTGAGGCTATGCTGAACTCTTTTGTCAGTAAGACTGCTGTTTTTGCTGCTGTTAGCCTCTGTTAGCTAATGTTAGTGAAACTGAATCAGGGGTAAGCTGGAGGAGGCGGCTGGGGGAGAGGGAGGTCTGGGCTTCACTGCTCAGGATGTTGCCCCCGCAGCCTGGCCCCGGATAAGCGGAAGAAAATGGATCAATGTTTGTACTGCATTGTTTTGATGCGTGTCATGAATTGTAGAGCAATGAGCATCGTTGGTAATGTGCGATACAATGCGCCACACTTGTAAGTTGCAATTTATTCATTTTTTTAATGTTATTTTCTCATATTCAGTGATGCATAAACATTGTTTGCAGTATCGCGTTTTCATATATTTAACATCAATTCATTTTAAGTTTTTTTCTTCGTTGTTTGGAGTGTAACATGTTCATCATGTATGTGCCGCACAGTTATGCAGCACTTAAAGTGCGATTCATTATAGAAGAACGTGATTAATGGTTTCAAATGCCTTTGTTTAGACAGGTTTTGACATTGTCCATTAAACAGGACTGTCTTAGTTTTAGGCTAGTCAGTTTGCCTAATTTTTTTTTTCCTTGTTTAGTCGACTAATAAATTAGTCACCAGGAACATCCCTAAAAGCTACGCCCATCTTTTATACTGTGTATGGTCAAAGTGTGTGTTAGTGTTTACAACTAAGAGAAAAGGAGAGATCCTTCTGGTCATAAAAACAGAGAGAGCGAAAAAGAACAACAAGTGGCCTCTGGGAAAAAGACGTAAACCAAGATTGGGGTCAGCAAAAAACAGTAGTGCTAGTCTCTCTAGTGTGTGTAGCCAGAAAGAACCTGTCTTAGTCTGTCTGTGTGGACTGAAATCTAATTCTAATGAAGTTGATTGGACATCATTCAGTTTTTGGATCATAAAGTTCATAGATGATACGTTTTTAATCCATCAAAGATAAATTTCAATAAGTAACAGAAAATGCAGTTTTTGCAAGTTTTTGAAATTGCAAACCAAAAATGACCTTCTGAAATTACTAAATTCCTTAATAACTTTTCATACATTTTCAGTTACTATGGCATTTACATGCTTCGATACAGCACCTAACCTGTACTGCAACTCTCACTCATAACTGCATCAGTACTAAGTAAATACATGTAACACAAACACTCTATAAATATATTTTTACCCTACAGCAATTATAGTAACTCTATTATACAAATAAAAAGATGGACAAAGCAAAGACAATATGGACAGCACTGAAGTGAAAATCTCCACCCCATTCACAGAGTCCTTCCTCCAGCCCACCATCCATGACTTCCTCTCCCCAGTGCTATGTTTGTGTTTCTAGAGGGAGCTGGCTGACCCCTGACCCTGGGCTAATGAGAGCGATAACGAGGATTAAAAGGGGGTGACTGGAAGGTGTCTGAGAGTGGGGTTTAAACAATTACACTGGGCCGCCAACATGCCTTTCTTCATGACTCAGGAAATTACAGTCTCCCTCTCTTTCTCCCCCACACACTCTTTCAGTCAGCACACAAAAGATAGGGCTTATGGAAAATAATAAATTATCTCGGGGCCACGTTAACTTGGATGTAAATCGCTGGGCAATTATGTTTTAATAGCCCTTTAAGAGAATGAGTAATTGGGTTGACACTACTGGGGTTGATCAGGCTCACCCATCTTTCTCTCCCTTTGTGCCCAGTGGAAGAGAGCTCTGGGTCTGTGAGTCGGTCAGCCAGCAGTACGACTGTAGTCAAGTTGGTTAGCCCCTGACAAACTGTAACAGTGATATCAGAGAATCTGGATAACTGTTTACATGATGTTAAAATTAACCCTTTTTTCCCCCTCTGAAAAGCTAAGCATTGTTGATATCTTTTTTAAATAGTCTCTTTAGTCTCAGGACTTTTTCCTTTTTTGCTAGAGATGACTATGCACAAGACCTTCTCCTCATTAAGCTTTTATTTTCATCAGTGGTGCTTCGCCTGATTAAAAGGTATATCTGTACAGTCAGTCAAAATGAAATCATTCTGTTTAAGATGGTTACAGTCATAGCAATAGGATCTTGAAATATTTAAATCTTAATTAAATAAGCAAGGCATTTACAACAAAAACAAACAAGTGGGAGGAGATCCAGATGAAAATAATGCTGAAAAAATCTATTTTACTGCCATGCAATCTGGCAACCCACTGGCTATTGATACTGCACGTCAAACTGTCAACAGTATTCAGACTACAAGTGGACTACTAACAGAAAACTGAAGCCTTTTCCCCTGCTTTACAGAGTCTACATATTTCTATGAGGACATCTATTTATGGAGATTAACTGTCAAATTGTGCAATCAGGCTTTAATATGAATATCATAAAGTAGAAATGAAACTTCTGGCACCTCAGTCAGAACTCAGTTCTCTACTAAATAACATGAAGATAATGATAACGTAGCTTTAAAAGATCCAAACCCCTGTATTTATAGCACAGGTGTGGACACTGTCACCGTGTTTCAGCACGAAAATGCTGCATCATAGTTCACTCATATCTCCAATAAACAGGCACTAAAATTAAAATGTTGCATTTCATTTGATCTGCATGCATCTGAGTATAAGTCATGTTTGTGGGCAATGTCTGATTAGAACCTTCATCACCATAATCACACACACACACACACACACACACACACACACACACACACACACACACACACACACACACACACACACACACACACACACACACACACACACAGCTGAACAGGATCCTGAAAAGCACCCTTCAACCTCTGACCTCTGGTCCAAAATGTGACCTCTGGATTATCGTTGTGTGTCTTGATTTGGCCGGCTCTGGGGGGTGGGGTGAAGGCAGAGGAGGTAAGATCGATGGAGAGAGAGAGAAGAGATCATAACAGGCCAAACCTGGTGAGCTGAAAACTACCAAATGAGACTGGAACAACACAAACAGCAGGGGTGAGGAGGAGGGAGGAAAATAAGAGGATCGAAAAAAATAGGAAAAAATAGTGATAGGATCTGATGCTAGGCCGAGTCTGACATAGTAGAAGGAAATAATCAAAAATCCCCGGCAGGTTGTCGGACCTTACCGCAATGAACAAGCAAATGGTGGGATAAACCTGTATTTATCTTCTCATACTTTCATCTCGGGAAGAAGACAAACGGGGGTAGGAAATCGATCAGATGAGCATCTGTTAGGCTTGGCAACAGTCACAAGTCTGCAGAGACGGATTTAAAACCCCATTTTTCAATTTCATCTTCATTACCGTGAACGCTGTGCAGACACTTAAAGGACGCTTCCACAGTAAAAGGAGAAAAAGATCTGCATGTACATCGGGCAGTGCCACTGCACCTCAGTTCTTTGCCCTGTTAGAGTTTCCTTCTAGCAGTAAGTGCTTGACATGGACAATTTGTGTCATGTATCCCCACATAGGTAATGGAGCAAAAGAGTAAAAAAAGTGTTTTTCTTTGATGATACCTCCTGTTATTTAAAAATTAAAGGGCTATCTATATAAGTGCCCTTTAGACAAATGCGGCAGAGGTCAAAAATATGGATTTCTTGAAGGCCAATAGCAAAACCAATATTTCAGCATGGCAAGCAGCATTGCTGGGACACTAAAGAGGGGAACAGAAGGACTCCCTCTGTTCTTGCCGGTCCAAACTCGACCTAACACAAATTTTTCAAGTGAGATTGGGCAATAAAACCTGAACCTGCACAGTAAAAGAATATAATTATAAATACATTTAGCTATAGCTGCACCGACATCTCAAATGGAAAAATTGCAGCTTAATTGGGAAGGTGAGTTTGGTATATGATGCAATGAAGCTGAGGCATGTCACACATGCGCGATGCAGGCGTCACTGTTTGTGCTACAATACTGCAATAATCTTCAAAATCTTTGCACAAAAATGATTTCCCACCACAGCAATTAAGAACATTCAGCAGCTCCTTTTTTGTCAGTGCGCATTCAAGAAATCAAATTCATATATTACCCACGGACGCCCTCTTATTTATTTATTTTCTTACACGAGTTGATTTCTGCCAGGATATTTTGGACATTGGGGACTCTGTGACTTGATATGTTAATCAAAAATACCTACACCCATAATTGCTAGAAGCGAGGGATGGCATTTGGTATCATCATCTTTTATAAAGAGAAAATAACTTTTACTGCTCTTTGTGGCTGTAAAGGGTATAAAAGATTTTTACCGTATAACAATTCACCGTAGTGATATTTTTTAAAGGTCCTTCGTTTGCTCACAAGGCCTTCTACTTAGTATGCTTCCTGCACCTGCGTGTCTTTATATCTGAAAGTGTGTCATTGTGCCTGCGTATATCCTGTTCCTCTGCCTCCCATCCTCCCAGTGTTCCTCACTGAGGTTCTTTTATTCCCTCCTGAGCGGCTCTGTCACCCATGTCGCCGGGGGGACAAGGAGAATGTGGCGTTTTCCCTGGATCAAAAATTTACGAGCAATTAAAAGGCGGCAGACGCCCAGCATCCATCAGCCCTGTATGCAGCCAGGTTGGGTGAGGGGGACTTGCAGTAAACCACAGGCTATATACTTTTATATCTGTTTTCCCTCCGAAGAGGGAAGGTTATGACAAAATTATGTTTTACCGTTCCTGGTTCCCACCAAGATGTAGACATCTTTCATGGAACAGGCTCGTTGGAGGTCAGAGCCTTTGGAAGGGAGGCACAGACAGAGAAATATGTACAGTGTGTGTGTGTGTGTGTGTGTAAAAGTTTGTGCATCGTTTATGTTGGGTGATTTTCAAACCCATGGCAGAGGCCTTTAAAAACCAAAGGAACAACACAGCATTAGCACTTCCAGTTACTGAGGGAAGAGTGACCTAATTACTCTGTTGTTTATTACTGCAGAGCTCTGATTTATGTCCCTATGCTGATGAAATTTCAACACAGAGTCTTCCTCGTCAATAACGACACATTCTTTCTGTATTTGATTACACAAACACACGCAGTCATGCACAATGATCCATTGCGACACACCTAATACACAAAAAGGCACGCAAACCCTCATACATCAACGCAGTCACTCTTTCACTTTTTCTGGCTCCTCGCGACAGGCCCAGACTCATTTGCATCCTTAATTGTGTTGTAATGTACTTTTAATTTGAAAATGGAGGCAATTAATTATTTTGATATGGAACAAAATGCCGCAAATGTAAACATTCTAATAGTTCTCCATGAGCAGAGTATCATTTTTCAAAAGAGGGATTGAATCTTATCTCATTTTTTAATGCCATAAGAGTTTTTTTTTTTTTTAAGATACCATTTCACCACTCATGCATTCTCCTTGATATTCACTTTGTTTTTGCAGCCAGGGCAGCGTTTCTTTGATCTATTCCACCACTGTTATTTTCTATCTAAATCTCCCACAGGATAATTACTGTAGTTTCACCTATGCTATCAGAAGAGATTAAATGAAATTAAGCCTGTCTGGACATTCTGCGTCTTCTCAGTACGTCATCCCTCTGCTGCAAAGCCACTAACTTCAGACTCTCCACTTCCTATTTCTAGGTTAGAGAGGCTTCGAGTGGATATGTGAAACACAGATTTGTTGTTTTATTTTTTTTTCCTTCACAGACCATGTGATCAATAGGTGTCAATGTTCAAAGAATACAGAGCAATGCCAGAGGAGAGGAAAGGAAAGGAGAGAAGAGGGAGATCCATTTGTAGAGGTCCTGGAAAAAAAAAAAAAAAAACTGACACATTCGCTCCCTCAGTCTGATAAACTCAGCACAGAGAGAGACAGGATGGATGTGTGTTATTCCTTTTCCTCTTTCCGCCCATTTCCATCACCTTTTCTCCCTTTCTTTTTCCTCTCACAGACTCATACACACATTTTTTTTGTCCTTTTATATCTCTATTCCCCCCACCCCCCCACCCCCAAACACTCTCTCTTCTCATTCTCCCGAGGGTGCTGGGAGCCGGCTGACATCACAGCCGGCCCGGCAACAGCCTATAAATTATGACTGACAAGTCTTTGGACCAATAAAAGCACCACCATATTTCATGCACAGTAAATCTGATTGCAGATTGCTGTGGCGTGTGGCGGCTGACATGTTTATTGTCGTCATGGCAGTGGGAGCAGAGGGTGGAGAGGCAGAGGGCGGTGGGTCGCTCCCCGACATCAGAGTTTTTTTTTTCTAAGCTCCCAGTCTATATGGAGGTCAAACAGATGGGAACTCTGGGATGCGTGCGACCCATTCCACCCACCCAACGCCCCGCCAAATCCCCCAACACACACACATCAATGCCAACTCACCCAACATCTATAAGGAAGCTATTTTTCCTGCAGCTTTAACAAAGCCATGCACTCACTGCTTTCTCTGCAACCATCTGTCCCCAATCCGCACATGCTCCCAACAAAACTTTTAAAGAGGTTACATCCAACAACTCTGCTGATTTTCCTCAATTAAAGCAATGCTAACTTTTGAAAGAAAATATAATGTTCTGCTCTGTTGTTAGCGTTTTGAGTCCATCCTGAATACACCGTCTCATTCCAAACGATCTGTAATCCTCTGCTCTACAGCCTCTAACTATTGATGCTGTTTGATTAATGTTTGCTAAAAACTGCACTTCAAAGCTGTTACTGGAATCTTCACAAGGAAGTAGAGTTTGTGACAGATTGGTGCAGACAGCATGGCAAAGTTAGTCATCACTGAGTGGACTAAAATGCTGATTTTGCAGAAAAGGGGACTTTTTGGACAATAAGGAAAATATTCCTGAACTTCAGAGGAATGGGCATCAATTGAAAGAGACACTGACATTAGGCTGTGGGAATACTTTGCAGTTTGTGTTAACTATGATAGTGGTATAATGACCTTTAATTTTGAGACTTCAAATACATTTTTGACAATATGCTTATGTATAATTTAGCATTTCTACAATGTGGTATTGTTGCTTTCTCTTAAAGTGGACCTATACTGGGATAGTGATCTGGTCAGTTAAGTAGCAGAGGGGGTTGTTAATCGGTTTCAGCTGCTTTGTGTTAATGAAATTAACAACAGGTGCACTAGAGGGGCAACAATGAGACAAAAACAGGAATGGTGAAACAAGTGGAAGCCAATAACATTTTCCCCCTCCTCATCTTTTCTGAGTTTTTTCACTAGTTTTACATTTGGCTAGGGTCAGGGTCATTAATGGTAGCATGAGGCGATACCTGACCCTACAGAGGCTGCACAGGTAGTCCAGCTCCTCCAGGATGGCATGGCAATATGTGCCATTGCCAGAAGATTTGCTGTGTCTCCTAACACAGTCTCAAGAACATGGAGGAGATTCCAGGAGACAGGCAGTTACTCTGGGAGAGCTGGCTGTAGAAGGTCCTTAACCCGGACCGATATCTGCTCCTTTGTGCAAGGAGGAACAGGATGAGCACTGCCAGAGCTACAAAATGAGCTCTAGCAGACACTGGTGTGAATGTCTCTGACCAAACAATCTGGAACCTACTTCGTGAGGAGGGCCCAATGTCCTCTAGTGGGCCCTGTGCTCACTACCTGGCACTGTGGAGCCCGACTGGTATTTGCCATAGAATACCAGAATTAGCAGGTCCACCAGAGGCACTCTGTGCTTTTCACAGATTAGAGCAGGTTCACCCTGAGCACATGTGACAGACGTGAAAGGGTCTGGAGAAGCTGTGGAGGACATTTTGTTGCCTGTAACACTGTTCAGCATGACTGGTTTGGTGGTGGGTCATCGATGGTCTGGGGAGGCATATCCATGGAGGGACACACAGACCTCGTCAGGCTGGGCAACAGCTCCCTGATTGCCATTATGTATCAGGATGAAATCCTTGGATCCTTGTCAGACCCTACGCTGGTGCAGTGGGTCCTGGGTTCCTCCTGGTGCACAACAATGCGCGGCCTCATGTGGAGAAAGTATGCAGGCAGTTCCTGAAGGATGCAGAAATTGATACCATTGACTGGCCCCCATGCTCACCTGATCTAAGTCCAAGAGAACACCTCTGGGACATTATGTTTCAGTCCATCTGACGTTGCCAGGTTGCATTTCTGACTGTCCAGGACCTCAGCGATGCCCTGGTCCAGATCCCCCTGGGACACCTGTCTCATTAGGAGAGTGCCCTGATGTTGTCAGGAATCCACACAAACATGTGAATGCTTTACAAACAACTGAGTATCATTTTGAGTTGCAGTGAAATTTCAGCAAACTGGACTATCCTGCTGCATCATTATTTCACTTTGATTTTTTGGGTGTCTGAATTCAGCGCTCTGTAAGTTGATAATTTTAATCTCCATCAAATAATGTGGCATCCTTTCATTCCTAAAGCATTACAGAGTCCATATCAGTACAGATATCTATCAGATATCTTGCTTGACCCCCCCCGAGATCTGATGAGTTTTCTAAATGTTCCTGTAATCTTTTGGGCAGCGTATGGTTTCAAGGGCAGCTGTACGTTATAAGTATGGTACAAATATGGTCAAAGATTTAAATATTGAGTTCAGCATATGTGTAAGTAGTCGCTGTGGGCCAAAAGCTCAGGCTTCAGACTGCTCTAAATGCTCAGTTTCAGACGTTGTTTTCTACTCCTGGAGCTGTATGATGTCAATGACAGCAGATATCCTTAATTTTGTCATCTCAATCTCACAGCTGCTGTTCAGACCTGCTATTTATGAGGGGCAGCCAATGAGAAAAGTTAGAGTAAAGGGAGAAGAGCTAAAACAGTTTGAAGTTGAAGTTATCATAACAGACCTAGTTTATGTAAATTATGTGAACACTCTGTTCACCTCTGTCCAAAGCCTCTACGGTCAGTTTAACAACATAATAAAAACACATTCTCCTCTTTACAATTTGTTTTTATTTAAGCCATCTTCTTCTCAGGACCTCAGATACTACCAAAAATGTCTCTTTTCCAACCTCACATAGCCAAAGGATTCAGTACTGTCTTTAATGTTCTTAAACCTGGATCCTCTTACTAGATATCTTATCTAATATTTAATGTATTGTAACAGCCTTATTGATGGTAAGTGACCCTGTTCTCGTTGCACTGCCTAGTCTTCCCGTCCTCACGCATGTAATAAACCATTCTTTATAATTAGTGTGGCCGCTGCAGTATGATCAGGGCATTACAAGTCCTCTGCCATAGCCCCTAAATGGGCAGATTTCAACAGACGCCTGCTGGTGTGATCGGCATCATTATATTTTAATTAATCCATTCTTCTCACAGCAACACAGTAATTACAATCTATTTTATGACATGGCATGCTGTGAAAGAGGGGATGGAAGAGAGAAATAAGAAAGGAGTGAGGGAGAATAACAGCAAGCGAAAAGGGGAAAGAAGAGAAGAGGAATTTTGACGAAAGAAACTACAAAGAGAGGTGAGTACTGTTAGAGCAAAGATGAAGAGAGTCAAGGTTAAGGTGAGTGAGACAGAAAACAGAAAACCATCACTAACATTATGACTGATTACCGGTATGTCATCACCTGGCAGACACTGTGAAAGCATTGTAAAACCGTTTATAGGATGTCTAGAAGAGCATGGGTTTCTCTCCCTCTGGTTCTACAGAGAGAGAGAGAGAAGCTCCGATCCCTCCAGCCTGCGTCTGTAAATCATTGCAGGTACGGACACTCAGACACGCTGTGGGTGTGATAATAACATTAGAGGATTACAATGACACTCCTCCCCGGACAAGATCACCTGTCTCAACTGTCATAAAACAGACTGCTGCTTTTTGTGGTTGAAGCACTTTATATATGAGGAGTGTAGGTGTGTGCGCAGACAAAAGAGGTGTGTGTGTGTGTGTGTATATATATGTGGAAACAGCAGCAGTGGATAGGTGGAAGACGCCTGATTATCATAAGCTGTAAACCAGTCCTGTTAACATCTGAGTGCTCAAGTTAAAGAGATAAAACCAATAATAGAGCTTACTTTACTATGAAACCATGAAATTTAAGGTACATTTCATGTGTTTTGAGATTTTCCATCATTTATATTTTGTTATGAAGACAGAGGTTATATGTGGTTAGTGTTCTCAGGCGTGAGTTGAGAGTCCACAGTGAAGGCTTGTCTGCAGTGTCACACCTAAGGTCACTGCTAAGGTTGACTCCCAGATATAAACTGTACGTAAAAGATGGACATAGCTTCTGGGTCTGCATTAAACCTTTTTAATGTTCACAGAGCAGTGATGACTGTGGCTGAGAAAAGTAAAACCATCATGACTTCATGGGCTCAGCTGCTAGTTTCAGATCATTCAGATCAGTCAGAATGGAGGATTATCCAGCTCTCGCTCATCACGTCCAATTTCCAAACACCAAGATAGCAATGGTGAAAATGCTCAGCTTCACATTGGGATTTCCCTAACCAGCGCGTGACTGTAGCTATGTCCACCTTTTATATAGAGCCTTTGCTCTTGGGTGCAGCTCAGGTGGATAGGATCAGAATTTGTGCAACAAAAAGGAATGGGATTTTCACTTCCAGACCCAAGGGTACCTAAAATATCTTATCCTTCATTTCAACTCTTTGGCTTGCTGGCTTGGCTGGAAGCATGGAGAGCTGGATATGATGCACTTGTGCTACTGCAGCACGAAAAATCCCCAGTGGTCTGATAAGTATTTTCTCCACAGACCACAATCATGAAAAGACATCCCAGTAAAACTGCTAATGAGACTGAGCTTTATTATTTCTTTTTATGACAACGTCACAATGTCAGCCCACTGGTGGAAACAATATTGCACATGTGAAATCGGTCACACAACGTCAAAGCAAACCTGAAAACTAAAATGTCTTTTAGCTCATCTGCCAGCTGAGCAATTTCTATTCAAGTGAGTGGGCGCCATCGTTTGAAAAATCTTGTATTATATTTTATGTCTGCCTACAAAATGCCATGGACCATATCGCACAGGTATAACACAATTAAAAGATTATTATTGACACAGAGCAACATACTGTATATCCTACAAAGTAGTAGCTGAGGGTTGATCTGCCTTTTTCTTCTGCCTGCTATTTACAGGAGAGAAAGCAAAGTTATTACTTTCTGTAACTAAGTTAAATGATTCAGTTCCAGGCAGGGAAAATGTGCTTATGCACTGCCTCCATTTTCAGCAGTAACAACGGCTATTTAGGAATGAAGAAAGAACGTCTGCATTCACAAAGATGCAGAAGGAGGGCAGAAAGTTCAAATATGATTGTTTGTTACATAACAGCAATGCAAATTTTTAAGTCAAAGTTGTGACCTTTTCAGTGACAGCAGCTACGACCTCTCATCACCGACATTACCCACAAAAACTTAATACGTCTTTATTATCTCAAACCAGGCCGCTAATCGCCCACACCATAAATACAAAAAGGGGCCAGATATAATATATAAAAAAGGGGGCGAAAGCAAACAAATCTATTTCACCAGAGGTGGCAAAAGTACTGACATTCTATACTTAAGTAGAAGTGCAAGTACTTGTGTTAAAAAATACTTTGGTAAAAGTTGAAGTACTGGTTCAATTTCTTTACTTAAGTAAAAGTAAAAAAGTACAGGCTCTGAAATGTACTCAAAGTAAGAAAGTAAAAGTAGCTTATTGGAGGACGTTTCTACCTGCTATTTTTCTGTAAGCTAACTGAACCTCATTATATTGTATATTATTGTAATAATATAAAAGGTATTAGGTACTAAACTGCAGTATTTTCATACAATCGTTGAATAACACAAAGTCAGCATACTTGTTTTGCAGTCCTTACCGTTAAATCTAACCTCTCTTCTTCCTCTCCTGTCCTCTTTCTCCATCTGAGTGAACTTCTCTCTCTTTGCTCTCCCTGAAATACAGCAGCTCTTCTTTTAGCTAGCAGACACACTGTGTGACACACTGCACACACTTTGTGTCTTTGCTGATATTTGTTGAGCATTTAGAAACGTTGCATTTACCTGCCACACGTTACTCCCTTTATGCTCGCTCCTCTTCAGCAGCGCTAGCTAAGCTGTTTATGTTCCGCGAGCACAACTTACGGACTCGGTCCGGCCCGCTGTAACCCCTGATTATAGCGCTATAAATGAGACATTAATTACATGGGTTTGTGCATTTAATCCCTTTGTACGTGATAAGTCCGGTGATGGAGGATACGCCAGTACGATTGTCTCTTTTATGTTATTATTCCTCCATTTAGATCGTTTGATGTTTGACGGAAATGCAGACTTTTCTCAGACGTGTTAAACCTAAAGTAACGAGTCTGTTTAAAAATGTAAGAAGTAGAAAGTACAGATACTTGTGTAAAAATGTAGGGAGTAAAAGTAAAAAGTAGTCAGAAAAATAAATACTTAAGTAAAGTACAGATACCTGAAAAATCTACTTAAGTACAGTTACGAAGTATTTGTACTTCGTTACTTCCCACCTCTGTATTTCACATTGTAGTTAACATATTAAAAAAATATATTTTTTAAAATATTTGTTACACAGGCAACAATTTTCTTCAATTGGACATTGATTTTTTTTTTTTTTTTAAATAGCAACTGTACATTTACATCTAGTTTCTGACAAAACCACAGAGAGCTGCTGGAGATGGGCAAAACATTCACTATTTTTAAAATATTTGCAGTGCATACAAAATGTAATCTGCTTTTCCTATTCAATATTTGTGTGAAATTTGGTCATCATTAAAGTATGAATTATGGGCTTTTGCCAAAAATGTGTATAGTGATCTTGGCAACCAAACTGTAATTAGTTCATCTTTGAGTACAAATTATTGTTGGTGCTAAATCTGAGATACTGTGTTCGAGAGAAAGCGACGAAGAACCTGAAAACACAATGCCCCCCAGCCAGGGCTGTGAGAGAGCACGGTGAGTCATTGTTGGCATCTGGTGTCGATAGTTATTTAATAATCTTTTTTTAAAAAAAATAAAGTAAATAAATAAAATAGGAGGTTGAAGGCAACAAGGAGATAGTGAGGTCAAAGGAGGTGAAGGAGGCGTTGTCTGCTGCTGCTGTTGCAGCAGATGAGTCACCTGCAAGCTGAGGTTCGAGAACAAGAGAGCACTTAAGCTAGCCAATCTAGCTTAGAGGTTCTGAAGTGTTTCTGCATTATGTAAGTATTGCGAAGGCAAACCTGTACATATGATAACAGATTTGTAAAGTATCAGTAAAAAAAAAAAAGAAAATATTTGCCTTTAAATACATTGATTAAGAAACATTTTTATGATGTAATCAGGAGGAGGGAGAACAGAAGAGGAGGAGAGAGCAGAGCAGAGCAGATAAGGAGTGTGACAGAGAGATGAGACACCAAAAGAGCTCCTGGAGAGGTGAAGAAGAGGAGGGTATCAGATAGATAACACACAGAGTTAATGCAGTTTGTCACAGTTCATGTTCGCCACAGCTCAAACGGGGCACAATAGAAGCAGAAGCTTTGAGATCAGGTTTGTTTTATTTTAAAGCACTGGTGTTATACAGTCAAGCCTCAGACTGCTTTATTTACATCAAGGCTATAAATTTAGTTCACTGTTTTACTGATGGAAAAAAACATGACAATGAAGATGAAGGGAACTTAGACTGCACATCTTTTGTTTATTTTCAGTTTATATTGTGGAAGAATCTCAAGACCCTTACCAAAACCATATATATATATATATATATATAAATTATTGGGTGAAAATCTAAAAATTTCAGTCCCCCAATCATATTTCAAGGTCCTAACAATGCCTCGGGGGGATTATATTTTGCAATATTTCTTGGACTGGAGAAGTAATTTTATGAAGCCTGTGCTGTCTGCCAGGCAACCTCAGGGTAAAAAAACAAGTGTTTCAGCTAAGAACTGTATCTCATAAAAACCTATTGCTATAAAAAGTGATTAATGTGACTGATTAATACATTAATTAGTTTACTTGTAACTTACTGTAAGCAGGCAAGATGCTGGCAGACCACTGGGACTAACCCCAGTGGTAATACCGCATGTTTGTGTGCCATGCATGTTTTACAGTACCTATGGTGAACATGGTATCCCGCTGCATTGATGTTCCAGCCAGGCTCTTTAGGGTCAGGGATCTTTGCTGTCTTGGCGATCAGATGCTGAACATCCCTCCACGTCAGCTCAGGACTAGGGCAAGAGACATAAAACAGAATATCATCAAACGCATCCTTCCTTTCGGCCTGTGTTCTACACCGTCTGAAACCACAGAGGAAACACTTCAACTCTGCGTGATACTCTGAAAAGAAACCTGCAGGGAGCTCAACACTCCAGTCTTGTGCAGAAAGAGGCTGGAGGACTGTTTTATGGGGCGTACAGCACATTTTATCAGGCCCGCATGTAAAGCTTAGACTGTATTAATGCAAAGGTTTATTGATACATAAACTGCTGCGATGAGACACTGCCATACCTTTAATAGCAGGTCCTCTAGACATAAAAGCACCTACTTAAGTCAAGCTTACATTTTTAATAATGGTGTCACTAAAAACTGTGAATCCAACAAAGAATATATGAGACTTTAACAAAAGAGCCAAGAGAGTCGAATGTAGAAAAAGTCTTCTTTTTAATCCCGGGCAGGGGAATTCTAATGGAGCGGACTCAAGTGTCATGTCAAGCAATATACTAATGGAATCCAATTAAGACCTTTAAACTGTGCAGAGAGCTGGAGGATATTAGCTCAGTTTTCTATAACAAAAGACCAAAGGGTCGTCAATGAGGGCTTTTTCAGGATATAAAAAGCATAAAGGAAATTGGGTTTTTCTGCTTTATCCACTCATTATTGTTCCCTAAGAAAATGACTTGAATGGAGCATAAGAAAACCGCTTGGCTACCCATTCTGAACACCTTTTTTTCCCCCTGCTCCTGAGAAGAAATCCTTCTGCTGTCTTCCTCAACATCTGTACACAGACAGTCATTTCTCCAGTACAGAAGGACAGAATGAAGGTAATTAAAGGTATACTACACAGCTAATTTCTCCCATCATTAATGACAAAACTGCAACACATTATGCACGCATTCGGCTCCACGTTAAGGCGTAACGTCATAGTTAATGGCAAAAGAAAATCTGCACGAAGATGTGAAGAAAAGCCCCTGGAAAGTAAGAAAAAAACCACAAGTAGCCTCTTCATTATTGTGCTGCTGGGTGTTAGACATCTTGGGAAATATCAGGCACAGATATAAACAGATGTATTCCATTCACGTATTGAAAAAAAATAAAGCAGAACAAAAGCGGGGAGAGAAGCTTTCATTAGCAGCATAAAACAAAACCCTGGCAAGCAGCGAGAACAGGCAGCTAAAACAACATGATAGGAATAATACCAGTAACACTAATAATAGACAGATAGAATGAAACAAAACACAACGCACAAACAATTATTTTAAGCTTTGATTTCAAAGGGATTGGAGTGTGTGTGCGTGCGTGCGTGCGTGCGTGGGGGGGGAAATAAGCTTTGTACTTTTGAACTGTTGCTGCTCGCTTCGTGCGTGTGTGTGTGTGTGTGTGTGTGTGTATGAGTGTGCGGTCTGTATTATATATTAGCGGCAGCAGCATGATTCTGTTGTGTGCACTCCCCCACCACTATCATCAGCACCACCACCACCATCACCCCTCTGGTGGAATCAGAGAAAGCCCCGCGGCCCCGGCTGGTTTGCATAAAGCAAACAAAATTAAATTTGCTTTGCTAAATCAAAGCATGTATGGTATTCCAAGCTGCTCTCTCTGGGACAAATTACTTCAAACGGCCTCCTTTGTATCATAACAGAATAAAAAAAAAAAAAAAAAAAAATCAGCCCAATCAGCGGCTCTCCAAAACCCTCGACTCGGGAATTAATTATTGAACCGAGGGCTTTTCTCTCTCCTAGCAGTCCGCGACACAGATCTATTTATTTTGGAAAAGTCGTTTTGCTCTTAAAAACACACTGTTGGCTGAGAGCACAGTGCTGCTATCTCTCTCTCTCTCTCTTTCTCTCTTTCTCAATGTTTTCACTCCTCTCTGCAGCACAGCCCCCGGAGGGATGTGTGAATAGGTTTAGGCCACGAAATTAATATGAAAACCCTACGACCAACATCTACCATAGTGCTGGTTAAACAGAAGTATTGCTTATGCTGTAATGGACTTAAGATGAACTGAGCTGTTAACTTGTGAGGTTTATTTCAGACAGAGGTGGCAGAGGGGTTTTTTTTCTCTGCAGAAGCTCTTTGTAGGAATGCTAGACCACTTGTTTCTGTTGGTTTTAGTTTAGTTGCAACAAAGTTCAAAGCACTATTTAAGTGGAACAATGAGTAAAAGAAAATAGTTCTTTAAGATGATTTCTCTAGTATCTCCAGGAATTGCACTGATTATTTATTTCACGCTAGATGTATTTATATTTTTGACCATATATATGATGAATGCTGCAGCTGTAATTTACAGTGTGGAGTCGAAGGGGATTCTTTTTGAAGCTGTCTCCATTGTTTTGTCACATGTTAAGTACCAAGGTAACATCCTTTCCTTTAGAAAGCAGGTGATCAGACAATAAGTTAACATACTTTACTGAAGATTGTATTTCTAACTCTGTCACAAGGACTGCACGCAACACCTCTTCTGTGGAGCAGCACTTACCTGATCCTACTGAAATGAACTAATCCCAACTGTTTTTAATAAAAATTTTAAATGCTGACTTTAAGCCTTTAAGCTGAAACGTTTCTAAAAGAATGCTGGGATTATTTCTGTTGCACACAGGACAAACATACGACAACTCGTACACAACAAACTAGGAAAATCCGCGGAAGGACTCGTGTTTCCTGTCATGGATTATCTTACTCTGTCGAAGCCGTTTTCACTGCTGTGAAATTATAATTGCTGACAACATCGTCTTCTGTGAGCTGAACTGCAATGTTTGAAATAGAGGAACTGACTGATCGCTGGTCTGCAGGGGCAGAGTGCAGCTGTATATGAGCAGCCTCCAAACCCTTACAGCCGTCATCTCCTCGCCAAGGCTCACAAAGCAGCACAGCAGCCATCACAGTGAGCACACAACTGTTTACAAATCCCCAGTTAATAGGATCAGGCCTCATTGACTTGGCCGCTTCGATGTGTCTGATGTAATCTATTAGCTGTATGATAGTCAGTGTCTCAGTCTAATCGATAAACCTGGGCCTCCATATTGCTCCACTGTGGACTGTTACTCCTCTTTAGTGCTGCTTAGAATGCAGGCATGGTGGCTATAAAGAGTGTGTGTGTGTGTCTGTGTGTACTCGTCTACTTGTTCTTCTATTTCAGATCAGACAATATGCACTTGAATTCCTTTTTAGTATTTTTTAGAGTTTTCAGTATGTGTGTTTTTCTCTTTGTACACTGTAAAACATGGCAGATATGTAGGCAGATGTTAATTCCGCAACACTTTAAAGCATGAATGAATATGAGGACACATATTTGCGTGTGTTGTGTAATAATGGTGACACTTGTAATAACCATGCTTCTACATACGGGTGTATTACTGTGCATATGTGTGTCTGAATGTGGCTTTACTGTACATGGAGTGTCTGGAAGTGCATGTTTGTGCACGCGCGCGCGTGTGTGTGCTCTGTGTTTTTGTGCGCGAGTGTGTCTGTAGCTGGTGTAACTGGGTTTCCAATTAAGTTGAACCACAGGCTGGATCAATGCTAGTCCTCTGTGTGCAGGAATGAGAAGCCCTGGGCCCTCCGAGCATGCCCACGAATAATTTATCACTCACACTGGGCCCAGGCAGAGAAGAGGAGGAGGAGGAGGAGAAGGACTGGCATGAGGAGAAGGAGACAGGGAGCGTGAGGACAAAGTGTCCAGTCCAGAGAGAGAACGGCAAAGATGGGCAATCAAGGAGACAGAAAGATGGAGGGGTGAAGAAAGCAAGAGACAGCAAGACCCAGAGGAAAACAATGTCAGCTCTCGATCATTTAGAAGCATCACTCTCCGCATTTTTTTTCCCAGTAAACAACCATCGAAAATGAAATTCTGTAGGGAGCACGGGCTATGTAATTCTTTTACCCACACTTTCAAATGCTTTAGCTGGAAAGAGAAGAGAAAAGAAAAACAGGGTAGTTATCAGTTTTTCAAAAATCTGTCACTTTCATGTTCCTATAATATAAAGTAAAAGCCTTGCTTCGCATGATCAAACTATACTGTTTTAAGTCGATTATAAAGTCACATTTGAGTTGAAACTCACATAATTTTACAAATTTCACTAAACATATTGTAGCTTGTAATAATGCTTTCTTTATATTCCATATACTGTGTCACATATACAGCTGTGCTCAGACATTTACTCATCAAGGTCATTTTGGGCTTTTAATGATTTCTTTGAACTTTTCATCTTGAATGACTTTAAAAAAAAATAAAATTGGTACAATTTCTTTTGGAGTTTGTGTCAAAATTATATATATATATATATATATATATATATATATATATATATATATATATATATATATATATATATATATATATATATATATATATATATATAAGTGGTGCCTAAGGTTCTACAAGGTCTTTTAATTTTATAAGGTGGCGGCCTAGTAACTTCTTGTTAGTGATGCCAATTTACTACAACTGGTAACTTCTCTTTGCCAGCATAAAAAGGATTTGACAGCACTCAATGGACTGACCAATACGCAGAACAATGAGAATGTCCAAGGAACTCTGTGACGATCTAAGGAGAATCGTAAATTTACACAAGTTGGAAAGACCTTTTGGAGCAGTTTCTAAACAACTGCAGATTCCAAGAAAATCGGTTCAAACGGTTCTGTCACCGCTTTGCCAAGGTGTGGAAGAAGATCCGAACTGTCACCATCAGATGAGAGGAAATTGGTTAGGCTGTTCAGGAGCAACCCAGGAACCACCAAGGCTCAAGCCATGAACTGGAAACTGCTGGGACACCAGCATCCCTGTCCACAGTGAAGTGAGTTTTACATTGCCATGGACTGAGAGGGTGCAGAGCAAGAAAGAAGCCCCTGCTCCAAAATCAACACCTTCAAACTTGACGGTATTTGTTTATTGAGGTATTTGGCCACAATGACAAGAGGTATATTTGGAGGAGTAAAAGTGAGGCTTTCAAACCTAAGAATGCTGTACCAACTGTCAAGGATGATGGTGGTAGCATCATGCTCTGGGGCTGTTTTGTGCCAGTGGTACTGGTACATTGCACAAAGTGGATGGAATAATGAAGGAGGACTACCACCATATTCTTCAACCTCACCTCAAATTAACAGCTAGATGGTTGAAACACATCTAGCAAGAACAGGGTGTATATGTACACTTTTGACCCTCTGTGAATTTATTTCGGATTTTCTCTAATCCAAACGTGTACACTCAAGTCCTGTTTTTTAAAGTCATTAAAGATGTATGCTGTACAATCATTCCACTCTGGAAAAAGAAAAGTTCAAAGAACTCATTAAAAGCCTCAAATTACCATAATATTCATGCCCATAAGGCGTGTATGTAAACTTCTGACCACAGCTGTAAATCTCTTATATAAAAATGGCTTCCTCCTTTACACATGCTATTCAGCTCCACAGTGTTTCATAACCTGACTTGGATGTTTTTTCAGGCAGTCAAACAAATGGCAACTGGCACTACTTCCACCTCTATTTTAGCCTTGTCGGGCTTATTGTGACCTCTGATGTAAAGTCATGGGCTCACAAATGTGTGCATCAGATCTGGCAGCATATTCAGTAGCTGTTCATCTATCGTAAACCACAAAAGTCAATCTGAAAATGGTGCTCAGCGTGAGACATCTCATGGCTATCTACTCATTGGTGGATGGGCTATTTCTCAATATAAACCTCCTCAACATTGAAAACATGAGAAGTAGCCAAATATTAACCATTTTTACCTTCATCTCAAAAGTAATAGGCTTCAGTCTATCATGCATCATGGACATATTTGCAGCTGGAAGAGACTGGAGCATTTGCATGCTCCCTGATGCTCGCTTTACAGAAGCTCTGCATGTGCAATTTTCTTGTTCTTTTCTTTTTATGTTAACAGTAACTGAAGGAGAAATCACTAACAGTCGAGCTTGTTAGCCAGCAGGGTGTAATGTGCTGGTACAAGACGAGTAGCAGTTTAAACTTCACTGTCTCATCCCAGGCGGCACATCTTCTGCTTGGACACTTTGCATTAAAATCTGCAGAGCCACATCACAGCTCTAGTTGAAAGGCAGAGAAACTAACACACATGCAGATATAGATTTGCAGAGAACCACAGAGCTGCCCACATAAAGAGGCAAATGCACAACGCGGGACCAAAGTGCATGCACACATGTGCATATACACACATTTCACACAATATAAGAATCATCCAGTGTGTCACAACTACCCAAAAACACATGCAGATGAATAAACACACAGAGAAACATGCAAATATGTAGCTAAAGGACATCAACCGCCGTACAGCTACACACATACATACAGTGTCTCCACCCTGTGGAGTGTCAGAGTCCAATATTACCTCTGCCACTGTCTTTAGCTCGTCTCTATTAATCTCACAGTAGCGAGGCGTGGACTGGCAAGAAGCTCCACGTCGCTCTGTAATCTTCTCTTAATGTGCTGCACTCTAAGCCTAAGTGAACCCATTTGGAGTGACTGTGAGCAGACTGAGATTCCTCCCATGTTATCTGAACAAGTGTTACTAATGGGTTTATCAATTAGGCAAAGTCCAATAACTGCATGCCCGCAATCTCCTTTAAACACACTCTACTGATATAGCCCTGAGTTCTGTGGTTAATGAGTACATGTGTACAGACGTGTGCGCTTGTATGATTACAAGAACCACGGCCAGTGTATATCTGTATTTGTATATTTGTGTGCTTTATATTTTTGTGTGTGTGTTCAATAGATGAACTGCTAATATGCTTAATATGCATATTTGGATCTTCGTATAACAAGTTGGGGAATTATACAATGTGTGTTTGTACATAAATAAATCCTTTTACACATATAAAATTGCGTTAAAGAAATGTTTCTTTTTTCCCTTCTTCTGCACTAATAGTATATATTTTATGTGCATGCTCCCAGAATGTTATATCTGCTATGTATCCATGCACATTTTTAATGCCCATCGCTTCCTGCTGTTGGCAAAATATATCAAGTATTTTGCCAGTTTACAGTACAGGTATTAATAGTTGTATTTTTACACAGATATGTAATATAATAACAGAACAGGATTTTGCATCTACTTAAGATCACAGTGATATGTTAAGGTAGTTAATAGCCATGAAGGGTTTAAAGCACAGCTTGATTAAAGTTAGTGTACTGGTCATTATTTTTCATACAAGCAGTTTGTAGAAGTGGGAATATTGGTCAGTTAGTTACTCAGTTGGTTGGTTCAGACTGAAATTATATGTAGTATTATATAGCCATCAGCTTTATCCAGACCTTTCTTTTGGTCCCATCATGAAGACATTTCTGTTTCTGAGCAAACAGTATTCATTAAGTGTGGTAAGCAGTACTGCGGCATTGTAGGGTCGCAAAATATCAGCTGTGAAAACAGACTAAATCCTCTGTGCTGCAAAAAACTGTCAATGATAGAGGAATGAAATAAACCCAAGAATGAATGTGATAAGCAGCCAGGATATTTAAGGTGAAAATGCCTGGCCTATAAGGCCAATGAATTTTGCAAGCATGTTAATCCAACAGATATTTAACAATATGTATAATAGCAGTATCACCACATATAGGCCATTAAAAACCACCTTTTTTCTGTATGTATTTGTAAGAGGTCATAGATGACACTAACCTTCCTTGGCGTGCATTAGCATGAGAAATATCTCTGTTGAGGATTTGTGTGTGTGTGTGTGTGTGTGTGTGTGTGTGTGTGTGTGTGTGTGTGTGTGGCATACTAGTTGAGTAAAGACCAATTAGAGTGAGTGGACTCACTTTTTTATGTGCACCAATAAGAATAGTGGCTGATTACTCCTTAACTCCCCACAGAGAAGGTTATATGTACTATTTGTCTTATCCATTCAAAGGATACAGACAGAAAGAGAGAAAACGCTGGGGAAGGAAAGAGAATGAAGTATCTTAGAAAAATGTCAGATTAACACGATCTTTACTCTGTCCAAGGTGAAACTGGTATACTGCAGCTGATTTAATACATATAATAATTTATTTGCCTGTGTTCACCATTAGAACAATGATTTTGTTCTGACTAGGCTACATTTAAATAAACCAAGTTTTTTTAGACACATGATTAAATCCAATAGCAATACAGCAATAAAACAGCTGATCAATTTGAAAATGCACTTGTCATGATTTGTATTGCACGCAGTTATATATCAGATGGATCCAGATATCAAAATTCCACATACAGCTATGTAGCATAGATTTGGTCATATTAGCTGTAAAACTATGATGTTCAGTCATTTTAGATGAAGTCAAAGAAATCACTCGCAGCTTTATGTGTAATAAATGTAAGCCAAGTTAATGCACATCCTGCTCTGACAAAAATAACTCATTTTCATAATTTAAATGGCCCATGTATTTGCATGAAGTTGGCATAAAGCACCAGAGCTGCAATGAACTCATGGCTACACTGACCAAAGGCGGAAAAAGTGGTTAAGAGATTTTGTGCATTCTTACTTAAACAAAGGGAACTGCATGATAAAGTTGATCTGATCTGATCTCAGAACAGGCATGACTGGGGTTAAAGAGCAGAAAATCCATCTTTCTAGACAGCCCCCCCAAAAAACTCAACTTGGACAGAAAGGTGGATGACTGCAGGCGCAAACCAGGAGGTGGAATCACCGCAAAGCCAAATGTCCATCTCCTCATGAGCAAATGGATAGACAGATTGATAAATGGACTGAGAGGAACAGAGATAAAGTGACAGACATGGTGATAAAGTGAACAAACACAGACAGAAAGACTGACAAACAGGATGAGTGAAGAATTGATTTGGCCTCATGGTTCGGCGGACAGCCGTCAAAATGGATGGATGGAGACGGATGGAAAAACAGGCAGACAGGCCGACACAGACAGTGACACCCTGACACGGGAACAAGTTGAAGGCTATTTTGAAAGCATAGAAAACAATCCATAGAAGCCATTTTGTATCAGTACTGCAGAGGGCATCGCCACTATACCCAGCAGAAAATCTTTAAATAATAAATCCTTGTATAAACATCTAATGCACGCAGCATCTATCACAGCTTTTGGATGTTTTGCCAATCTTGCTTTTTCTTGAACAAAGTAAAAAAAGATAATGACTGCGGGAAAACACGGTGTCACAGAAACTTTAATTAATCATTAGGAGTGCAGTTCCAAGACAGTATTAAGATGGAGATAAGAGAGTGACTGACAGAGGCACAAAATCACATACAGGCAGTAGTGATGGGTAGATTTTGTATCAGTGGCACCGCAAAGAGCAAATCTGCAAAAGAAGGTTTAAAGTGATGGTATGTGTGTCAGTAATGTAGGTGTGAGTTGGATGAATGACATTTATCGGCGGCTAGATTTGGCTCATATTAGACATGTTAGAAAGACTGAGTGTACGTAACTGGAGTGCAGAGGTGGCAAAAGTACTGACATTCTGTACTTAAGTAGAAGTACAAGTACTTATGTTAAAAAATACTTTAGTAAAAGTCGAAGTACTGGTTCAACTTCTCTACTTAAGTAAAAGTAAAAAAGTACAGGCTCTGAAATGTACTCAAAGTAAGAAAGTAGAAGTAGTTCTTTGGAGGACGTTTCTACCTGCTATTTTTGTGTAAAACTAACCGAACCTCGTTATATATTATTGTAATAATATAAAATAAAATTACATGAGAATGCAAACATTATTCCAATCTAAATTTTAATCCTAATGAATGCACTCAGCTTGAATCTGTTATGTAGGACACAAACTGTTAAAGGGAATTTAAACACAGCTCTGTTCTCTGTGTCCTCCATAGTAGAGGGTGACTGTGCCTCCACCTAAACACAGACATGAGGATACTCAGGGGTTACAGTGGGATTCAGAAGGTGGAGGAACCCTAAGATCAGCTGTAGCGGCTCTGCATGGGGAGAAGAATCACAACTTTCTATTGTGAGCGCCAGTAAATGATGTTGGTGTGCAGGCTGTGATCAGCTGACCTGCTGCTGCTGCTCTGAGGTTTACTGCTCTGTGTGGATGAACTGAATTCACAAAGATGTAACCCAGTATTTCACAGCTATCTGAGCTGATCTCCATCCCCTACACTGACAGCATACAGGCTGCATAAATGTTGGATTCAGTGAATGAATCTCAGCATCAGCAGCTTTGATTCAAACTCATCTCTGCTGCACTGATGTAACCTGTAACTCTGACCATGAACACAAACACTGTGCTCCAGTCCAACACAGAGCTTTACTGTAAATACAGTACAACAAGCTAACCTATTTATTACACACTAAACAGCAGTATTTTCATAGAATCTTTGAATAACACAAAGTCAGCATACTTCAGTTTATTTTCCAGTCCTTACCTTTAAATCTAACCTCTCTTCTTCCTCTCCTGTCCTCTTTCTCCATCTCTGAGTGAACTTCTCTCTCTTTGCTCTCCCTGAAATACAGCAGCTCTTCTTTTAGCTAGCTGTGTAACAAACTGCACACACTTTGTGTGTTTGCTGATATTTGTTGAGCATTTAGAAACGTTGCATTTACCTGCCACACGTTACTCCCTTCATGCTCGCTCCTCTTCAGTAGCGCTAGCTAAGCTGTTTATGTGCCGCAGCGCAACTTACGGACTCGGTCCGGCCCGATTATAGCGCTATAAATGATACATTAATTATATGGGTTTGCGTATTTAATCCCTTTGTACGAGATAAGCCCCGATGATGGAGGATACGCCAGTACGATTGTCTCTTGTGCGTTATTATTCCTCCGTTTAGGCTCAGATCGTTTGATGTTTGACGGCGCACTGACCGGAAATGCAAACTTCTCTCTGACGTGTTAAAAAGTAACGAGTCTGTTTGAAAATGTAAGAAGTAGAAAGTACCGATACTTGTGTAAAAATGTAGGGAGTAAAAGTAAAAAGTAGTCAGAAAAATAAATACTTAAGTAAAGTACAGATACCTGAAAAATCTACTTAAGTACAGTAACGAAGTATTTGTACTTCGTTACTTCCCACCTCTGCTGGAGTGTAACCACTATGCTAACTTGAACACAACGGCAGGGTTAGCCAGCTGATGTTAACGTTTACAACTACAGCATGTCTAGTATGCACAGGGGCTCTAGGAACCACGAATGTCAGTGCCAAATTTCATCCAGTACTGGCTGAGAAATGTCAGTCAGTAGCAGAGTGGTGTACCAACAGGATAAACGATTATAATCAGCAGTCAAGCCAATAATTAATCAATAATATGCAGACTGCCAACGTAACCCTGTGTCACCTCATAATGTGGAGCTATTAGTCATAAGCTAGTAAGTTCAGCCTAACATCATGAAGTCTATGGTGTTTGTAGTAAGAGTAAAGCAACAATGGCATGACTGTT
This sequence comes from Archocentrus centrarchus, assembly GCF_007364275.1. Classification (NCBI taxonomy): domain Eukaryota; kingdom Metazoa; phylum Chordata; class Actinopteri; order Cichliformes; family Cichlidae; genus Archocentrus; species Archocentrus centrarchus. Next base: position 10,816,147 of record NC_044361.1, on the reverse strand, counting down.
TCCTCTGAACATCACTGTAACTCTTTAATTTACCACCGAGCTGGAATCTGTGCAGAAAAATTAAGACGACTTCGAGAAAAGAGGAAGTGTGTCAGCAATTCCTTGAAAACGGGTACAGGACGGCACCCTGTAGTTGTCTGTAGATTTTGTCAGTAAGCTAAAAGAGTAGAAGCTCTAGAAACTGAAACTCTACCTGGCTAAAAAGGAAGCGAACATGGAGAGAGATGCATGGATTCAGAGGCTTTGAAACAAACATCTGTCGTTATTTCCACTAGATAGGTAACAATCCTTGCCAATCTACGCTGCATTTTAAACAACCTGTTTTTTTTCTCTTTTGCTTTTTTAACTAAACTATTATAGTTCTGAGATTTTGGTTTAGCATTAATGTAGAATACAAATAAAAATAAAAATTGGTATTCCTTTAGTTATGTGGCGACACCTAAGTAAGATACAGTTGGTGGTGTGGAGTGGAAAGTTAGCATGACCCACAAAGCTGCAAGAGCTGAATAACTAAAATGCATATAAAGTGAAAAACCAAACCTGAATTATGTTTTAATTGTGGGAGCCACTAACGCATCCTACTCATCTAAGTTGGAAATTACCTACTTAAACTTGATGTGATATAAATTTTGAAGTATGATCTTAATGTTGTTGGAAAGCACAAAATACAATTCTGGAAACATTTGACTGACATTAAACATAGATAAACATTACATACACACTTGTGTCTGTATATATTAGAACTTAGGGAGTTCTGGATGCTACACACGAGACAGGGTGTACCTGATTAATGAAGAAAAAAAACCTCTTTTGTTCGTGCAAGAGCAAATATTGCAGAATATATGGATGTGTGTGTTTGAGGGGAGAATGAGTGAGACACAGAAAGAGCAAGTGTGAGAAAGAGACTCAGAAAGATATGCTGACAGAGAAAGAGAGGACCCAGCTCCATAAAGACGTGAGCAGAATGCAGCTGGTCTGAGCAAGAGAGGTGATATATAGTTTAGTCAGTAGCAGCGGGTCACGACAAAGCCTTTAACAGTAATGTCCTGGGAGTCGCCTCGCCCAGGGGACCCGCGCTCCATTTTACAGCCAAGCGACTGAGACTGAGAACGCTGCAGCATGACAGCTGGAGCAGTAAAGCCGGCCTCTAGTACCATCTATAACATGAAGGAGGCGTAGATGCCGCCAATACTACCACAAAACACCAGGCTCGAGGCCACACCGACAGCTGGCGAGTTAGGAGGGATGAAGAAAAAAGTGGGCTTGGGAAATTGTACGAAGTGGCAGGCGAGACAAAGGAGGGAGATGAAGAAAAAGGAGCGAGGAGATAAATTTGCAGATTCAGACAAGGGCAAAAATAGAAATGGGTAGGAGAATATGATGATCTACATCAATGGAGGGACCAAAAAAAAAAAAACAAATAGAGGGAAAGGAAAAGAGGGAGGCAAGAGAAAGGCAGAAAAGGATCAAAGATGTAGAATTTTAATGAAAAACATGTTTCTGTCTCTTTTAGTGCTAAAATAATCCATTGTTTGACTAGTTGATTATGCAATTAGCAAAGCAATTGTTAAAGTCAATAATACAAATAAATAAATAAATAACACACCAGCTTTCTTTTCAGGTTTTGAACTTCTAGATGATCCAAACAAGCATTTTAAAACCATGAACCTGGGCTTTAATTTTACGATTTTATTTGGCAACTGCACATGGCCTCTACTAAATGCAACTAGAGACCATCTGGTGGTCTGGTGGTTACACAAGTATGAGACAGACCACATGTAATTTCAAACTCAGTCTTCAGTTTTATCTTAAATCCAAATACCTGTAAAGTTTCATGACGGCATCTTCGCTATTATGTTGACAAAAGCTGACAGCTGCCACATTACTCAATACCTTTTCTCGGGGCATTTCCCACTACAGCAGGTGTCACCAGAACCACTTTTTGCTCCGATGACCAGTGATGTCAGTAACGCGCTACTTAGTAATGTGTTACTCTAATCTGACTACTTTTTCTCGGTAACGAGTAATCTAACGCGTTACTATTTGCAGTCCAGTAATCAGATTAAAGTTACTTATCCAAGTCACTGTGCTTTACTTTTTTGCATTTTCATCAGTACAAAGATATATTTTTGCTTTCTTCTTGCATCTCGGGTAGTGACGTCTGGCAGATGCGACAGTTAAATCCCGTTTTCAGCATGAGGACAATAACAGCACAGCGACACAAACGTAAACAATGGAGGGAGGAGAGAGATGCACGTTTTCCAGCTGAAATACAGACACTATAGTGAGTCTGTGTCAGCTAAAGATGACAACATCAAGGTTAGCTGTGCACTTTGTGCTGGCGACAAAGTGCTATCTAGCTTCAAAAACACTACGTCAGACATGAAGTAACATCTGGAGTCACGGCGCAGTCAAACTTACAGAGCGAGTCGCAACAGTGGCGAAGCAGAGCTGCGGCTAATGCAGGAGCCCCCCAGCACCCAAGTGGGGGAGAGCTGAAGAAGTTGAAAAGCCCTCTACTATAGTATGTAGTAGAGGCTGGTATTGTGCCAAAAAGTGATCGTCTGCCAAACAGCAATTTTCGGTATTTGCCAAAAAAAAAATAAAAATAAAAATCATTGCCTGTATTTAAACAGCTGTAAATGACTTGTTGACCTATAATCTGTGAAGTATATATCAAACACATCTCTCATGAATGATATCAGGTGATTCATGACCACTCAAACTGAGTGGCAGATGCTCCACTCAGTTTTTGGCAAAGTGATTTCTATATATTCGTTTTGTTTTTGTTTTTCCAAGGTAAAAACTGTCTGACATTAAAAATATCTTTCTAAACAGAAATCTGGCTCAGAGGCTGCAGAAATCACAACAAATATAACATCACAGTTATATAAAGATATTTGAAGTGGCCAAGCCACTCATAAATCATGTTGACTGCACTCAGTTTAGCAATATAAGCAAAGACATTACACATAAAAGCACACAGAAACATCTGAATCACTTTATGACAGACGATCACTTTTGGCACAAGACCGGCAGCTGTTGAAAGTAACTAATAAAGTAACTAGTAATCTAACTTAGTTACTTCTAAAATTAAGTAATCAGTAAAGTAACTAAGTTACTTTTTAAAGGAGTAATCAGTAATCAGTAGTCGGACGACTTTTTCAAGGTAACTATACCATCACTGCCGATGACACACACATGCAGACTCACAAAGTGAAAATAATACTATCTACACTATAGCAACTGTTAATAAGATGACAATATTGGCAGCTCTGTGCAATTGTGCAAGCATATCCACACTTAACGCCGAACAAAAAATCTTAGCTTACTGTGTTAGCATGCTAACAACCACTAATTAGCATTGGACTTCAAGTAAAGGTGAGCCTGTTAGCAATGTCTTTATTGATATTGGAAAAACAGAAATGTTGACCTGAAGGTAGAAATAATGCTTTAACAATGTGATCAGGAGATATTGATTGGAACTAGGCATCTGTATAAAAATTTGTGCTAATTCATAATACAGATGAACGAACATGTGAACGCCAGACATGCAGGGGGTACTAAATTAAAGATCTGAGGATCACAGGTTTTATTATTAATCTCTGGCTCTCTTCCACAGCATGTGTTTTGTCCTGTCTTTCTCCCCTCACCCCCAGCTGGTCACAGCAGATGACTGTCCCTCCCTAAGCCTGGTTCTGCTGGAGTTTTCTTCCTGGTTATTTAGGGTCCTTCCCACTGTCACTAAGTGCTTGCTCATAGGGGGTCGTTTTGAGTGTTGGGTTTTCTCTCTAATTATTGTATAGTTTTTACTTTACAAAAATAAAGTGCCTTGAGAAGACTGTTTGTTGTGATTTGTTGTGATAAATAAATAAAACTGAATTGAAAATTAGGTCTGTGTAGATTCTCAGTCATCCAGGTCATAGTAGTCTCTGGAGCTTGAAAAAGGCGACTGGACTTCTTTTTGTTTCTTGAAGACGTTTCACCTCTCATCCGAAAGGCTTCTTCAGTTCTCAACCAAATGGTGGAGAGACCCAGGTATTTAAACCCCTGTGGGCGTAGTCCCCTGGAGGTGGTTATGACCCTCTATTGATCATGTGCGTGAACACATGTGCCCAGGTGTGAAGGGGGCGTGGGAATTGAAAATTAGGATTCTACGTATAGGCACCACAAAATTAATCTTACATGAATGAACAAGATACAGTACCACACGCAAGTTTATATTATTATTTGAGTGCAGAAAAGTAAGGAGAAGAAAAAACTCACTTTACTTCTAAGGCTAGAGCCAGAACCGCTGCAGCGATCGGAGCAGCACTGGATGTTCCTGGAAAGTGTGTGATACATCCATCACCAATGCTGGTCACAGTCACCTGGAGGAATTGCAAAGAAGTATTATTACATGATATGCCATCTTACCAGTACATACTGCACATAGGTGCATGTGAGCCGTTTGCAGCTAATTAAGCAATCAGTGGTTCCACACTGTAACAGCTACAGTATCAACAACAGTTCTTCTGTCGCTAGAACATGTCAACACAATTTAACAGTAATGATGATTTAAAAAAAACAACTTGAGTCTGTTCTAACCACCTTCTAATGTGAGGTGGTAAAGGGCAGACCTCCCAGCAGATGAGGGTGATATCACACTGATAAAATTGGCCTTTCTGTTTCTGAAGCCCTGGAGCTGGCGCTGCATTTGTTCCTGGCTTTTCAGTGTTACCTCCGCCATCAACACCTCTGCTTCTTCCTCTCTCTTTCTCAGCCACTACAGCCACGCTTTACCTCCAATTAACACTCGTTGGCTCCTGTGTGTCTGCATGTGTGTACCCACCAGTCACCTAGGTCATTTGGCAGGCCTCTATAAATACCACACCAGTGACTGCTCTTTAACAGGCTTCTTACAGCTCACAGGAGCCAAAGATCTGGGCTACTGGCACTGACACACACACATACACATATATGCACTCATTAATGATAAATACTGTTGTTAGATGTGTTAGGAGGTACACACACACTAACCAAAGGTAATGAGCTTCCCACGCTTGCCCCTGTCGGAGTGACGGCCATCACTCCGGGGCAGGGCTCTCCAAAGAAGGCGGGCTTCCCAGTTTGAGTGACAGCCCCGATGGCAATGTTGTAGATGGAGTTAACATATCCATCTGCACCGCAGTGGTCATGCTGCATTCCACCATTACCTGCCGCCCACACATAGATGTTGCCCTTCCCACCTCGGCCCTGAGAAAAGAAACAGTGGGATGTCAAAGAGAATGCAAGAAAGTGAGTTTCTTAAAAAATGTTTCCATCTAGCGGTCAGCACAGCATTTTAGATCTCACACACACCTGAAACAAAACTGAAACAAAGTGTTTAATGTGTCAAAAGAACATCTGAAATCTATCAAGTATTTTGGTAAAAGCAGTTATTGTTTTTCTGACATTTATTTCTTTGATAACATATATGAAGATCTAATTTATTTTTAACTGTTCATTTTGTAGCTGTTTTGATGTTTTTTTTAAACTGTCATTTACATTGATCACTGCAACAAACTGTCTTTTAAATTCAAGTAAAGGACTGACAGCTAGATTTGCCTGCTTTTAACTGTGATTTTACAGTGTGTGCCACAGAATGCAAGCCTTACAGTATATTGCTGTTAGCTGTCTGGTTGCTGGTTGTAACACTGTTTTTATTGTTCCTATTGTAATCTAATATAGATAGTTTGTGTGCTAAAAAAGCATCTCTATCTGCATGTCCTCACCCAGGTACCCAGCATTCAGACTCTAGTCTTTCTTGCACTTTTGCACTTCACATACCTCTTGCACTGCATGGTAAAGGGAATACTGCATTCAAATGTATTCAACATTTTTAAAATACACTAGCTCGCTTCTATATTTTCCCAAAGGCATCAGCATTTAAAGTACTGAGCTATCAACAAGGACGGCGAATTGCTGTATGGGATTTAAACAGTAGTTTAAGGAACAGTTGTCATTGAGCATCGCCAAGACCGAAACAACCGAAAGCTGAAGAAAGAAAAAATAATGAAACATCTTTGCTGTGTTGGTCACTTGATCTTGAAAGCAAATACACAGTTGATAATCAGGCCCCTTAACTTGTGAGAAAATCAGTGAAGCTCAGGGGCAGGCAATAATTTAGGGGCATTTTATATCTTTTTTTTTTTTTTTTTTTTTTTTTAGAAACAGCTTACAAAAAAGGGGAAGCATTTGAAACAAAAGACCTCATCCAGATTCAAACCAGGAATTTACCATTATGATCCTTAAACCCCTAGCCAGCTAAAAGAACACCCTACTTAACCCACTTTCACTGCAACATCATCTTCAGAGGCTGACAATCCTTTTCAAGAACTCAAAAATAACTTACAGCTTTAACCTGAGGAACCAGGATTAAAGTTTAGATCTAACATTACATTCAAGTTTTTGTTTAACCTTTTGATCATTACTGACGTATGTTTGAAAAGCAGTGAGCGAACTTTGTGTTTTGAATATTTTATCATGGATCTATGTTTCCAGGGTCAAGAATGAATCTGTGCTTAAAATCTGGTCTTCCATCTTGGTTTATGGCGCCAAAAAATTTAAACAGTAGTTCAACAGTTGCATAAACATTTCTTGTACTGTTCATTGAAGCTTTTAACTAAGTCTTATGTAAATAAATCCCTTACTGGCTTAAACAGAGCAACAGAAAGCGAATTGGTGCTGAAGAGAATAACATTTCTAATAAATTATGAATTGGTAATGTTGGACATAGACATTGTTGCCTTGGTGACAGGCACTTTGGATTTTCAATTTCATTCAAAGAAAGTATTATAAAAAAACAGTACTTTGAGTCTGTTTTAGTGTTTCCAGAGTGGTGGAGAAAATGTGAAACTAGGATCACATACAACAGGGAATGATCTAAAAAAATAAATAAAGCAGTGAAACCTACAAAAGCACAAGAAGGAGAGCATCACAGACGTAGCTTTTAGCTCTGCGGAAAAAAAAAGGAAGGGGGGGGTACCTGTGGCTGCAAAACATAGTTTCGTCACATGGAAGTCTATGGGAAAATGGCTCTCTGCCCTGACCTCTCTTTCCTGATTTCCAGAGTTTACAGGTTAAGTGACTCTTTCTGGGTCACACAGAATAAAACATTCAGCTCATTTTGAATATTTGGGTTATTCTAAGTGTCAGAAAAGAGGATTATCCAGGGTATGACATGCCAATCACAACTCATTAACCAATGAGAGTGCAGTTATGCAGTCCCTGTGATATTACATCCAGTTTCAAAATACGTAGATAGTGACCGCGAACAAGCAACAAGGATTCAAAATGGGACTTTACAAACCATGTTAATGCCAGGACCCAAATTTTCCCAGAAGAACGTTATTAGAAAATCAGTGTTATTTTGTGTAAGCAGTTTGAAGGCAGTGGCTGATCAGTGTATTTCTTTTGTATGGGAGGTCATTGAGGGGAGACTCATATGCACTAATAGTCACGTGCAGCTGCACCGACTACCAAAACAAATGAGAAGCCTGGATTACAACATACATGCACAGACGCACGCAAGCACACACACACACACACACACACACACACACACACACACACACACACACACACACACACACACACAGGAATTCTCTGCTGATGATAGGACCCATCTATAGAGTTGTTTCCTGTAATATTAATCTTTATAAAAAAAAAATCAAAGAGATGCTTTCTGTCTATTTTTGGAGAACTTTGAGCGTGGGGCTAATATAGCAGCTAAAATCATCCTCGACTGTTTCACAGTGCGTGTCAGGAACATACACTCCGTAATAAATAAATAAGGAAATGAGGATTTAAATCTAGCTATGAAATCTGAACACTCGACATTTTGTCCTTCCAATCCCAGCTCCACTGACAGTGTGACTGTCGGCTTTACATCTGACAGTCAGCAGTGTGAACTTAGAGATGAAAGCTGTGCCTTGCGAGTTCCTAGCCGGAGGGCTTGCTCTGTCAGGCTGTGCGGGCCGTCCATCTCGGCCCCGTCGTCCCTCGGGCCCCAACTGCAGACGTAGATGTCGATGAAGTGGATGTTGAAGGTCAGAGCTGTGGCCTCCATGGCATCCGTCACAGTGCCATCCAACATGCGGATACCTGGTCACATTGAAAAGGTCATAGAGATCAGAGTTTGGAGGAAGGCAAAAATGCAACCCCCCCCCCAAAAAAAACAAACAAACAAACAAACAAACAAAAAAAATAGAATTTATACTTTTAAAACCATACTGCAAATGCCTTTTGGATCCTGATGCTGTTTGAAAACAGACATTAAGATTCTGCTCTTTTTTTTTGTGAGAGTGACACAACACTTAATGGGCTAAAATATCACAAACACTATAAGCACACTTAAAGCAGCTGGCTGTAGAGTGTGCTCTTGCTGTTTTTTTTTTTGTTTCAGTCTGCCTATTACTCACTGTTGCTCAGTTGTGTGTTATTTCTGCTGGTGTCTGTCTCCTTCTTGTTTCTCTGTCTGCTCCTTAGCTATATTTCTTTCACTCTCCTTTAATGTTGCTATATTTATATTCTTCTGCATTTGATCCATTGGTAGTTCTTGACATCACTGTTTGTCAAATATGTATGCTTAATTTGTATAATTAAAGGAACCATAAAAAGTTACTTCATTGGTTTAATTGTTAAGTGACAGTTTGTGCAGCTCGCAACACTTGCAATATAGCTGTGGCTGCAGCAGCCTGGGTCACCATGCTTATTATAATATAATGTCAGTGGACAGAGAACCTACAGTGAGAGAAAGATGAGCTAAGTATTTTCTTCCATTTGCCCCAAGGGAGCCTAGGAGGTGTCACTCCAAGTTAGCATGCTATCAAAGCTGAGAAAAGCAGCCAAAAACATCCCAGTATGTGCAAACTACATGGGTGGAATTATGGATTACTTCATAGTGTCCAACATTTGGTCAGTCCACTACTGGAAAGTGGCCTGAGGTTAAGCAGCAGCTTTCACCAAGAAGCAAACCACATGTCACAGCAGTGGAGACTGAGTGGATAGAAGCCAAAAGTGGCAAGACTCATTCTCCAGATGCCTGTAACACCAACAGAGGGTCAGCACTGAACAGGTTAATAATAATAATATTTTTGACCACTTGCTACACATCATTGAAATACACTGATCGAGCATAACATTATGACCACTGACTGGTGAAGTGAATAACATTGATTATGGCACCTGTTAGTGGGTAGGGCATATTAGGGAGCAAGTGAGAATTTTGTCCTCAAAGTTGATGTGTTAGAAGCAGGAAAAATGGGCAACCGTGAGGATTTGAGTGAGCTTGAGAAGGGCCAAATTGTGATGGCTAGATGACTGGGTCAGAGGGTGCCTATGCTGACCCCATCACCCACCAAAAGTGTCAACAACGGGCATGTGAGCATCAGAACCATGTAAACCCTTTTATGGAAACGGTATTTCCTGATGGCTGTGGCCTCTTTCAGCAGGATAATGTGCCCTGCCTCACAGCAAAAATGGTTCAGGAATGGTTTGAGGAATACAACAATGACTTTGAGGTGTTGATTGGCCTCCAAATTCTGCACATCTCGATTCAATCAAGCATCTGCGGGATGTGTTGGACAAACAAGTCCAATCCATGGAGGCCCCACCTTAAAACTTACAGGACTTAAAGAATCTGTTTCTAACATCTTGGTGCAGATGCCACAGCACACCTTCAAGGGTCTAGTGGAGTCCATGCCTCGATGGGTCAGGGCTGTTTAGGCAGCAAAAGGGGAACCAATACAATATTAGACAGGTGGTCATAATGTTATGCTTGATTGGTGTATAGTATCGTAACATTATAAGTTGATGTGACTTTTTAACCATCCAGCAGACATAAATATTTATGTGCATCTTGTACCCAAGTCCAGTAATAACCATCTTTTTAATTCCTGTTTGCTTTGCAGCCAACTGCTTTATATGTATTGCTATTAGCAAATAAAAGCTCACAAGCTAATCTGTCTTTTTTTATTTAACCTTTCTTACTTAGAACAGCAACCTTCAAAAATAAGCTTTAATTGGATGGATGGATGGATGGATGGATGGATGGATGGATGGATGGATGGATTAACGGATGGATGGAAAAATAAATCTGATCTTTGAAATGGCACTGGTAAATGGTTTCTGGGTAAACTACTGCATGCAACAGGCTCAGCACAAATAATCTCTCTCCTATCACATTGGTCATCACAGCTACTGTCTACCTGTGATCTAATTAAATTTGGAGAGGTCAAATCACTAATTTGGCCAGCTGAACAGACAGGGACAGACATCCTTGAAGCGACAGAGAGAAATTTTAATTGCATCAAATGATTTTTGAGTGTCAAACATCTCTTTTGATTTGCAGAGGAAACAGGAATAGAAACAGGAATGAATCAATACCAGGAGTCAGATGTGCATTTAGGTTTCTGCTGCTTGTTGCATAAAATCTAATCACTGGATGTGCAATTGTAGCTTGACAACATCACTCCAATTAGAGACTGTGGATGGAACAAAAGACTGCTGCCATTAGATGGCTGTGAGGAGAGGAAGGTCTACAGAGCTGTTAAAAAATCCCGCTTTCTTAGTTATTAGACCTGGCTGGTATTATAGCTACAAATGCAACACAGTTGCAACTTAAAATTGAACTATAAACGTGACTTTTTTTTTTTTTTTTTTTTTAAATTGATGTGCCTTTCTGTGCTGAGCTGTTAAAATGCTCAAGAGCTGGGATAGATGAGGAAGCACATTTTCAGAATTATGTCATTGGAGAGGCATAAGCAAAAACTATTTAAGCTGGCATCTACCATTGGATGTACAGTTTAGTTAAAAAACATACTTTTCAAATGTAATAGATTTTTATTTGTTTTAAAAAGTTTGCATGGTGAATGTGGTGAAAAACAATGTTTAGCTCTTTATATTAAAAAAAAAATAAGAACACATTTTCAGTGGCAATCACTGCAAAAAGGAAGCGAAGAACTTCACTTAATCAAACTGTGAGACAGCTGAAATCTCAACATGCATCTTTCATGCAGGTCTTGCCCCTGTGTGCCATATAGACTGTTTATGAGCCAGAATAAAATGGAACCAACAAGGTAAAATTGAAACTAACTGTGGAAAGAAATTCATGCTCTCGCCCCGTGAATTGTTTCTCTCTCTCTCTCTCTTTTGCATGAAGCTCTCATCCGGATGTGATAAATGAGGGAGGGTCAGAGATTAAAGATCACAGAGCACAGTTCAAATGTCAGAGTTCTACCAAGGGATTCCTCTCCTCATTTTCTATATTTCATGCTGATGCCATTGCTGCGTTAAATCAAGCTTGAGGCATTAGGATCTGAGAGCTGCAGGAAATTTTTCTTATTCAAGCACATTATATTCTCCTCATTAACTTGTGGGTTACTGCACTCTCAGTAAACCCTGGAAAAAATCTTTGATTTCACAATGGAAAATGGGTGATCTTGTGTATTCGGTTCATTCATCCCTGACCAGTGTTACCACCAACACTAAAAAAGCCATTATTGAAGCTCCTACTAAAAAATGAGCCGTTAAATAGGGTCAACACGCCTGAATAAGAGCCAGTCAACATGTAGTGAGCTGTATTCACACAAACCTGAAGCCATATATATATATATATATATATATATATATATATATATATATATATATATATATATATATATATATATATATATATATATATATATATATATATATATATATGTACTGTATACTGCATATATATGTACTGTACTGTATCCTTTCTCTATGAAAATTTATGCCAACAACAACAAAAAAAATCATCTTGAAATGTGATATGATTTGGCATCCTTGTTAAACCCTGTAAGCCTTAGCACAGTTGATGAGGGTTTTTTGCCACAGTAGCAGACTAAAAGAATCCCACAACAAATATTTTCAGCAATTTTCTGCCACATCTTACAATGTTCCTTCTTACAGCCAAACATTGTAATTTCCACTAAAACTAAATACGAAATCAGCCTTTTTAGTCAACATCATTTGCAAAGACATACTAAGTAGTAAATTGTTTTTTTTTTCATTCAAAAATAATTCAGCACAAGGATGTGGTTGTGGTATTTTGGTTTTTGGATTATTTGTTACTATAGAATTTGTGCCAGTAAAGGTGAGTTTGAATTTTATAATAAAGTAAGTGAGACCTCGTAAAGTTAGAGCAGGTCTATTATGCATGTGGGGTATTTCTCGCAAAGAAGTTTTTAACCATAGCCACAGAAAAATCACAGCTTTGTGCTAAAATGATTTCTGTTTTCTTTCCTTTCCTTTATTTTTAATAATTAGGGTTTCATAATTGGCCCAAAACACACAGATTTCTGCCAGGTATTGGTTTGCCCATCAATCCCCAAAGGTGCGCCAGTAAAAACCCTGTATTTTATGCACAGGTGTCACAAATCTCAAATAATGGACTTTTTTTTTTTTTTTTGCGTTTTTGGCCACAGCAGCTTTTATTGAAGGTAGAGGGAGACAGGAAATGGGGGAAGGATACCGGGGAAGACACACGGGCAAACTGGCGACGGGCCGGGACACAAACCCGTGCTGCCCCAAATAATGGACTTTTCATTAAGGAAATGCTAATGTTTGGAATTTACCACATATCTTTCTCACAATATAAACAAAGGGGGTTACTGTTTATACTTCACTGTTTCAGACAGTGCATTAAGTATATTATTATTATTATTATTAATAATAATAATAATATCATTGTACTATAAGAAGTGTTTTTAAAATGCTTCTTATGCCATGTCCTCATCTTGGCCAGTGCAGCACACCCACAGTGCACTGCCTCCCACTGTCTTTATCAGGCTGTATTGTTTTCCTCACCTCCAATCCTGGCATTGAAGGCGATGCCCACACCACAGTAGGAGTTGTTGGCCTCCATGGCAACTTCCCCTGCACAATGGGTACCGTGACTGAGACAGAGGGGGAATAAGATGTTAGCCACATACTGAGACTAAATAAGCTGAGATGAGCGCTTTCATTTTTGGGTGTTTTGACCTGAGCATACATGGTAATTATGGCAGGACAGATACAGTAATTACACGTGGTACATCTCCACAATATGACTGGTGCACTTTGTCAGAAAAGAACACTAAGATACTGCAAGCTGCAACTCGATTCATCAAAGTGTGAAAAGCACAAGTAATGTGTCTTAGTTTAACACCAGACACATGCAACCATTTTCAAAATCTTTAATTAAAAAAAAAAAAAAAAGAACCTTGATATCATATGTTGAGCTACAGTTAATCAGTTAAGCTTTTTCATACTGTAGTCATGCAGTTTAAGATGACAGCAGCAGGCTTATCACTCAAAATGTATCTCTCGTTTGTGAAATGACGGATCTCTGATTTCAGACCAGCGACCACTGATTTTCTCTCTTTGAAAGGACAGCTGTCACTTGTTGCAGCCAAATAAGCTAGTTTCAGGTCCAAGAATTGGTTTAGTTGCTTAGCTTGCATGTTTGCATTTGACTTTACAACCAACATATACAAGGTTTGATCAGCTTCTTGGTTTCGGAAGGGCAAAATGATACTGATTGAGCCTCTGAAGGAAAAGGCTAAAAGACAGGAGTCATTACCTATTCTCCTCATTTCTGACAGGCATGGGATCATGAGACAGACTGTGTGATGCACACAGGTCAAAACTGGCAAGGGCTTCCTGGAAAAGCCAGACAGAAAACAAATGCGGCATAGTGTAAGACAGCATAACCCTCAGCACAAAACATCAGGGTGACATGACAGGAAATGAAGGAATCCCATAAAAAACTCTCGAAAGCGGCACTTGAATTAGACTGTCAACATTTTTCTTCTGACTGATGGCAATCACTGTCACTGAGGAGATGCTGCTGCATGTCTGTGTGGTTTATGTGTGTGTGTCATAAAAGTGAACATGTTTGAATGACTTGTTTGCCAGTGTATATAGGCATAACGGGAGGAGGATGTCTTGGCAGCAGACTGTACAAGAGCAATTATGTATCTCCCTCTCTCTCTCTCTGCAGCCAGGCTTGTCCATGCCAGACAATCTGCTGTGACAAAGTACAAGTTGGCCTACGTGCTTCAAACTGCCTATAGGATTATAAATGACAAGGCAGGAGCAAACAACGCTGCCACTTCACATATGCTTTATGGCCAGCCAGTGTAACACCGGCCTAACAGCTTCAGAACTAAATGAAACTTTTGTTGTCTAATCTTTTAAGTAAAAGGAAGTAAAACTGGCTAAGAGAAAGTCGATAAACAGATTTAATTCCAAAGAAAATTCAAATGTGTTTGTGTAACCAAAGAGCACTCATAGCAGACTATATACCATCGGACAACCAAATTACAACTCCCATAATCAGTGCTGAAATCCTCTCAGAAAGCATTCAAAATCATTTAAGGTGAGATGATTTTCAGTTTACTCACAAAGTTTTTCTTCAGGTCCTTGTTTGTATGATCTAAACCTGGAAAAGAAAAGCCAAAAAGAAAAAAAAACAAAGGATTCACTATGATGGATTTACCTTTGCATGTGATTTTTCTGCTTAAAAATGCATTTCTTACATATTAGGTCAGCTCAGAGCTAATTCTCTCAGTCGTTCAATAAAAATATCATGGTACTTACAGTAAAGAAAGTACACACTGTCAGTTTTTTGTTTTTGTTTTTGCATTTTTGGCCACAGTGGCTTTTTGTGACAGTGGAGAGAGACAGGAAATGGGGGAAAAGTTACAGGGGAAGACACGCGGGCAAATTGGCGACGGGCCGGGACGCAAACCCGCGCTGCCCGCAGCGCAACGCGGCGTGTGTATGTGGTCACCGGCTTCACCACTAAGCCACCCAGGCGTTCCCACACCGTCAGTTTTAAGGTTTTCCAGATCAGGACATAATTTAAAAAAAAAAACATTTGGTCCTTAGCAGGTCTTAAAATCATGTAAACACAACCTAAGTTGAATAACACATGACATATTACACCTCATTATTTATTTAACAAAAAGAATTTGCAGGCATTTGTTTATGCACAGCTTTCTAAGGTCACACCGCAGCATTTCAATGAGTCTGAGGTCTGGACTTTGACTGATCCACTGCAACACTTTGATTCTTTTCTTTTTCTGTCATTTTCTACATTTGCTGCTGTGCTCAGATGCAACTTTGCAACCTGAAGCTGTGCTGAAATATTCTTTTTAGAGAGAAAAGGTTTTCTCCTGGCAAACAAACAACCACATTTGTTCATTTTTTTTTCTAATTGACTGTCATGAACTTTAATATTTAACATACTACCCGGGGCCTGTAGCTCTGTAGTTTCTCTGAGCAATTACACTTTCTGATCTTGGGGTGAATTTGCTGGGACGTCCGTTCCTGGGAACATTGGCAACTGTCTTCAATATTTTCCACTTGTGAATAATCTTTCTCATTGTAGAATGATGGGCATATTTGAAAATGGCCTTATAACACTTGAAGATTGATGGGCAGCATCAGTTGCTTCTCTAAGGTCATTGTTGATGTCTTTCCTCCTTGGCATTGTGTTAACACACATCTGAATGCTCCAGACCAGCAAACTGCCAAAACCTCTGCTTGTATAGAGGTGCTCGCACTTGCTGATGATCAATTAATCAATGCACTTGATTAGCAACACCTGGCTGCTACTTACCCTCTTCATTCCTAATTCTGAATTCACACACTGCTTTTGCATTATTGTTAAATACCGGTAATCACACAGTGTAATATGTCATTTATTGTTGATCATCTGAGGTTCTATAACTGAAATAATTATAGAACCTGCTAAGGATCAAGTTATTGTTTGCGGTGTCCTAGTAACTGTACACTGTACTTCTTAATAGTTCTTATTTTCTGCAGTTCAGTGATGGTCAGAGAAGGCAAAGGTGATGTTTTCCTTGTCTGTACATGCTGTATGTTCAGAACATAAACTCATGTGATGACTCATTTCTAAGAAGCAGACTGACATCAACTGAGTCATCAGCAAAGTTAGCGTAGTTCCTGTCTCTGCGCTCACTTATAAACAGTGGTGGGCACCGGCTATATGAGAGCTGCACAGACAGAACACATTTTATTCTGACCCTCTGGGGTCAACAAGTGAGAGTCCACTTCATTTTGTCTATATGAAACTATCCATATTCAGGAAGAGGAGGAAAATTTAGCAAATAAAAGGCAGAGAGTTTATGTGGCATGAAGGAGATCTGATTCTAGGTGTGCGTGAAGAACTAAGACAATTAATGATCAAGCCAAATATGCTTAAAGAGATCGCTTCCTCGTGTTAAATGTCTGCTGCATTGGGTAAGTGCACTTGTCATTTTATTACATTCTGTACAGCAGTGCTGTTTCAAGTCATTCCAACTTGCTGTGTGGTAGACAGGTTATTAAAATTTTGAATTTTGAGTGCTCTACTAATTGGTGCAATTAATTTGCCAGAGTGCAATGGTCCATTTTTTTAAAAATCAAGTTTTGTCAAGACTCGTGTTTAGTACAACGAGGTTTCACACATGATTGATGAATGAGTGAATGAATGAATGTGAACAGAACAATCCAATCCACCAAATTCATCTGTTCGCACTGCCATTCTTTTGATTTCCTATTCTCTCCTCTTATACTATAACTCTCTTTGCATCTTTTCATCATCGTCTCCCAACATCAGTCGCTTTTCTCTGGCTTGCCCCCTCCCATTGCCCCTCCTCTTCTCCCCACACCGCACCACCCCAGCCACCACCACCTCCATCTCTGCAGCATCAGGGCTCCTGTGGTCTCAGCGAGAGACAAACGAATGAGGGCCCCAGGAGGGCCCCGCCTGCTCTGCCACACATCACTCACTCTGTCTCTCAATCACACACACACACACACACACACACACACACACACACACACACACACACACACACACACACACACACACACACACACACACACACGGGACCTGCCAGCCTTTGTCCCATGCAGGCAGTGCCGCCGGGTTGTCATGGTAACCTGCAGTCGGTTTTGCTGTGGAGGCCTGATTGTGTTGAGCTCAGGCGGGATGGAACCCTGGGTGGGTGAAGCCTCATTGGAGCCTGCCATACTGTGCCATGCTGAGCCATGCCGTGCCAGGTCAACCTGCTACATCCCATACATAAGCACTGACGCTTTATTCTCTCCTGTGTGCTACTTTTCAATTGCCACAAATGAGTTTCACCTCAAACCAAGACCTTGCTAAAAGCCAGGGGGGTAGAGACAATAGGACTCAGATATTGGATTACAGGCATTTATTTGACTAGAACTGCCAATCGACAAATGCTGAATATGCATTTCACTTTCAGACTGATGACATGTAACATTAAAAGCCAGTTTCACATCAGGTTTTACCCATATTCACCTTTGTTATGTGTGTTTTGTTTTTGTTTTTGTGGCTGGAAGATACACTCTAATTGCATCAAGAACCAAAGTGAGAGAGAAAAAAAAATGAAAACTAAATTTGATTTTTGTAAAATTCAGTCCGGAGTTAAGATTGTTTTGTCAAGCTATTTCTACCCACAGTTGGAGTTGAATTGGTGAACAAGTCGACATTGAGTGTTTTTATCAAGAATCACAAAAATAGAAAAAAAAATGTGTATGTGTGTGTGTGTGTGTGTGTGCGTACACACACACACACACACACACACACACACACACACACACACACACACACACACACAAACACACACACAAACTGGCTATATATATATATATATATATTCTCAAGAGAACAAGAGAAAGACCTCCCTGGCAAAGTTTCCTCCTGCCTGAGCCAATTTGGCTTCCCACACCGAAAATGAGGCCAAGTGAGGATGCTGAGCAGACTTTTGCTGATTTAAAGTTTTTATCACTCCACATCATCATATGATTTTTGTTTTAATTCCCTACATTTCATCACTAGTGACATCAGGAGGTTCTAATCCACCTCCCGCTCAAACATCATCAACCCATCTGTAAAAGTCTCACAACTGCATCTTGCATGGTTATGATGCTACTTCACAACTGCCTTTGTGACTGCTGCAGTTGTAGCCAGAATGCTTTTTTTTGGAATGATGACACAAACACAGACAGGCAGACTGACTCACAAGGTAAAAAGAATATCAATTTTTGTCTTCACTTTTCTTTGTTATCAAAAAAAACAAACAAACAAAAAATCAAATAACTGAAAATATCATTAAAAAAAGTGACACACATGCAAACATGTTCACACTTTGTAGTGTCTGGAGATCATTTTGCCTTATTTGATATTAAATAACTAATTTACTAAAGCGCTAATGAAATGCACTCACCAGCTACTTTGTTAGGTCCACTGGTTCAACTGCTCATTAACACAAATACTAAATCAGCCAATTACATGACAGCAACTTAATGCACTCAGGCATGTAAACATGGTCAAAACGACCTGCTGAAATTCAAATTGAGCATCAGAATGGGGAAGAAAGGTGATTTAAGTTACTTTGAATGTGGCTGTTGGTAGCTGTTTGAGCATTTCAGAACCTGCTGATCTGCTGGGATTTTCCTGCACAACCATATCTGGAGTTTACAGAGAATGGTCTGAAAAAGAGAAACTATCCAGTGAGCGGCAGTTCTCTGGCTAAAAATGCCTCGCCAGAAGTCAAATGAGAAAGGTCAGACTACTTCAAACTCATAAAAAACAGTAACTCAAATAACCACTTGTTACAACCAAGGTATGCAGAGGAGCATCTGTGAACGTACAAAACGTCAAACTTTCACTGTGCTCACTGCACCCTTTACTGCTGAATGCGTCTAGAAGAATGAATGCATGGAGTCCAGCACAGTACCAGCAAGATGTAACTTATAAAGTGGCCAGTGAGTGTATAATGTAAAGGTAACGTGAAGGGGAAGTGAGAAAATGGGTCGGTGGAGATTGAAGATTAGAGAAATCTTTATACGATTTTAAATCTGAACGTGAAACTATTAAAATGGACAGTTTAAAAATGCAGCTCAAAAAGCAGTTCAAAACTGTTACCACAAGTCAAGAGAATTATTTGTCTGCAGGAGGCAAAGGAACGTGTTTTATTAAGGGTTCATATTTGTTTCATCTCAATTACAAGAGAGACTCCTTGGTGTGCATTCACGCATGTTCCTGTGCTTCTGCCTTTGTGTCAGGAACTCACACAAAGACAATCACATTGAGTCACGTCAGCATTTAAAAGCTGACACCATCACTTCAGCAAGTTTGTGATGGAGACATCTTTGGGAATTAACGTCAAGCTGTTCAGGGGGGAGCAAAGTAACAAGTGAGCAAAGGACGGAGGGAGGAGGACAGACTCGAGAGGAGGGGAAGGGAGGGGAAAACGTTTGGAATTATCAAATCTCCACCTAGACACCCCTTAGACCAGGGGTCAGCAACCCGCTGGCGGCTCTTTCAGGCTTAAGCTGCGGCTCTGTGCGGCTTGCGGAAGTAAATTATAAATATCCAATAGAAATACTTTTTTTTTTTTTTACTCAGTTCGATTTTTGTTGTAGTTCTAAACTGGAACATTATTGTGATCTTGAAATATTAAAATAAAATCATTTTATTTATTTATTTTCGTTTCTCAATATATGCGTCACTGTCCGGTAGCCGCTACCGGCTTCCGCTAGTATTTGCGGCTCTCTGTGTTTTCTTTTCCGTGGAAACCGGGTTCAAATGGCTCTTTCCGTATTAAAGGTTGCCGACCCCTGCCTTAGACAGAGTGTGCGTAACTATCTTAACTACAGGTGCATGACCCCCACATTAATAGGATGTGGTATAGCAGCTGTGGCTACATCAGTAGCTTACCACCACCAGGTATGATTGAGGTGTGAATGAATAGTGCATGAAATTGTAAAGCGACTTTGAATGTCTAGAAAAGCGCTATATAAGACTGATGCATTATTATTATTATTATTATTATTATTATAGTATTTTAGTATATACTGATAACAGGCATGAATATAGAGTGATTGTTTAAAGTACCTTACAAATAAAATTCTATTGAAACTATAGAATACCAGTTTAGCTCACAAGTTGAGAAAGCAACCATATGTCACAAGGCTGAATACAGTAACCTGGGTTGATTCCAACTCAAGGCCCTTTGTTGCAGGTCTTGCCACATTCTTTCCCCCTCCTGTGACCTTTAATCAAACACATCTTATTGTTATCTTATTATGCCCAGGGATAATAAGCATGCAGTTAGCATCTGTTTGCTAGTAACTCTCTGATTTATCATGCTTACTACATGCTAGCTCAATGTTATTAGTCAGGGATTGTGGGCTGTTTAAAAATCTAGCAAGAAATAACTAGCTAACTAGCTTTATCTTGGAAACCTGTGTCTGGACTACACTGACTATACTGATTTCTCCTGTTTGTGTGTACCTCACACTCCACTCTGTCAAATCTTAATCATAATTTTGGATCAAACAAAGGCATTCTATGTGAAAAGCAAACACAAGTTTTAACTGATACGTACTTAAAACAACATCTCAAAGGGGCTCAGGCCCAGACTTTGACTAAGTCATTCCAAAACTTAAACTGTATTTATTTTCATGCTCTATGACCCTCAGACTGATGACCTGATGAGCTCTTGTTAGAGAAATTATTGCAAGTCATCAATTCAGCACAATACAGTGGCTGTGTGTTATTTTGGATAGTCTTGGTGTTTGGATGTTTTCTTTGGTGTAAGTTTGGAAGGTAGAACACTTCTATGAAGGTTCATCATTGTTTCTAGTTTTCTCCATTTGTAGATAAGCGCCATTACTGGGGATCTGAGGACTAGAGGAGCCTTAGAAATAGCTCTGTAAGCCTTCATACAATGATGTGCTTCAGAGCACCTTCTTCCTCATCTCTTCTGTCATTTCTTTTGGCTCGGTTTGCTGTTGCTGAGGCCTTTTAGCCAGCTTCATGCCTCTGAAAATGGCCCATTTAGTAATAATTTGGCTGGACGGGACTGGTAGTAATCAGATCTCGTTGTGTGTAGTCAAGTTCCAGTGGACAAGGGAATTAATACAGTTTCCCAGTTGCTCAGGTGGAATTAGATAACTTTACCTTAGTACATGCAATCATAGGGTTAAAACTTGTATTTCGTATTTAGTCAGTTTGCCTTTATGTTAGATTTTACGCAGCTTAGTATGAGACACACAAAAACAGAAGCAATAATTTAAGTTTAAATAATTTTTCTTACAAGCACTATGTATGACATTTCTGTCAGCCTATCTCTGCACGTGTGTATGTGCATGCATGTATCTGATTGTGCGGGGGACAAAGGTGTATTCGGATAAAGATTGAGACATGCACAGCATAAGTTGGTGGGTCAGAAGGGTCAATTTGAGCGTCAAAACACACGCCCTCAAGTATTTTCAAGGATGATCCAAGTGGAAAAATGCATTCAGCCAGATGCATTCACTGAGGTAGCACCATACTGCCATAAATACAGCCATAAACACACTCCAACACAGTCCAAGGTCTTCTGAGTGTGAAAGTAAAAAGCCACGTCCCACAGTTAGATGGAACACTGTAGGTGGTGGAGCCAATGCAAAACCTTCCATGAATACAAATGCTTTGAACCTGACTGACCCAGTCGAGATTGTGACTGTGCGGGGGGGTGGTGTGTGTGTGTGTGCGCGCGCACTTTTTTTTTCAGCGCCGCACGTGTGTCAGCATTCGGCGGCGGCAGCAGCTGCACTCCATCTCCTTGCTCCTGCAGAATTCACATCGGTCCTCAGGGTCAAACACACACACAAATCAGACATCGAGATGTGTCGGAGGCCATTTTGAGCCGACAGTGAGTCGTGCCTGAGCCGCCGCAGAGAAAATGAGCCGACATGACTTCAGAGGAGGCCCTAGCTACACCTGACCCCCCCCACCCCACCCCACCCCCTCCTCACTTTGTCTGCTTTTTGCTTCTTAGCTCTTCTCTGTTGGAGTTACTATACAAAAAACCAGCAGAAGTCAACGGGCTGCTACAAAGACACAAATGTGGAGAAGGGCAGAGGTTAAAACTCACGAGGGAGGAGGTAAGCCATAAAATACTGATATCAATATTTCTGTAAGGAACCTTCACTTGGCTGATGATTTGCATATGCAACCATGACAGAAAAGTGTGTGTGTGTGTGTGAGCTGCTTAGAGACAGGGGTGTGTATCACCACCCACTAAGGGTGAGACTTCCTGGCCCTCCACCTCCGTCTCATTAATCAGCTCGGTATTTAAGAAGGGCTGGAGTGGACACTTGCCTGTAATTAGCTCGCTTTGTCAAGAATTTGCGTGTGTGTGAGAGGTTTAAAAAGTAAAAAGGTGGCAGAGAGAGAGATCTTTGGGAGAAGGCAGAGTTTGATGAGTGAGAAAGATGGAGAGTCAGATAGCAGGAAGAGGAGAGAGGGAGCGTGGGTGATGGAAAGCCTGGAGCAGGCTAGTGCAGGGAGAGAAGAAGGAGAGTGGGGAAGTAGGAAAGGAGACTGTCGGGAGGAGTGGGAGAGGTGACAAAAACAAAGAAAAAAGAAAGAAGGCAGATGAGAGAAGACTGGCAGCAAACAGAGTTGAGGGAAAGATGCAGAGAGAAGGGGGGGGGGGGGGGGGCAGAGCAGAGGAGATGTGGGGATGGAGCGGCGGGTTGACTTCTAAAGTGGGATATTAGCATTCAAGCAGTACCGATTTACCCCCTCCACACATGCCCACCTCCACCTCACCCCAGTGCCATGTCTGCTCAGTGGCCAGCTCGCTCCTCGCGGTGGAATCATACACAAAGGTTTAGGTTCAATTCTGAAACGCTTCCTTCAATGAAGATCTCTGTTTTAGAGAAATATCTTTGTTTTTCCACAGTGTGTGGGCTTCAGCTTGCTCTCAGCTGTTACATTACTTCTGAAATTCATAAGCAAAATTTTTACCAGCAAGTTAAACATTTTCTGTCAATCAGCAGGGATGGAGGACTTGAAATTTCTTGTTATTCAAAACGAGTGCAAATCCAAACGGTGCCACACGCCTACATGCAGAGTTAGCGATCCAGGAGGGTAGACATACAGTGGAACCACAACATAAAATGTGGAGCTAGAAAAGGAAGACGTTTCATTCTGTAAGCAACAAGTTGAAATGGGTATTAGTTGACGCAAACAGATATTTCAACTGCCACCACAACTGTCTACTGGATATAATGTGACTGCCTGAGACTTCTGTGCCAAAGTCTGCATGGTCCATGAAAAAGTATCTGAGCGGTTTTTGTTTTCTCTATCCCAGCATGCATCTAATCTAATTTTACAAGAAGCTTGCATTTTGAGGCATGAGATCTCCTAGTGACTATATATTAAAGCATATATTTATTGGAAATTATTCTCACAATTCATACATTTTATTTGTTGTTGCACTTTGTTACTAGTGTTGTTTCAGCCCATTTACAGCAAAATCTGATGCTTTGAGCACAGCAGGAAAATCAACTACCAAGTCTCTAAAAGAGTGGCAAATTATTTTATTTTCAAATGCTAGCTATGATGTGCTGCCTCTGAAACCCTTCCTGTGCTCCATCTTTTATTTGGCAGCATGGCTCACAGTAAGACCCAAAAACAAAACAGAGCAGGAGCAGGCATCAGTTAGAACAGGTATGGCACTGAATTCTTCAGATACAGCACCAAAAGAGGAAATGGGGCATTTGGGTTGCAAAGCGGCTTGCATACCGTATTTTCCGGAGTATAAGTCGCAGTTTTTTTCATAGTTTGGCTGGGGGTGCGACCTATACTCCGGAGCGACGTATATGTGACATTTATAACACATGAACCAAAATACTCCAGCCACTTGACATCTCCGTGAACTGCAGCTTTAAGGCAGTCTTGGGTAACCTGTGGGCGCAGTGGATGATGGATGGAGAGCACAGCTTAACGGCAACTGGGAGAATGCGCCACCCAACTTTCCTGGAAGTCATTGGATGGATCAAGAAAACATGGGCTTCAGTGACAACCAAACCATCCTGTTGGGATTCAGAAAGGCTGGAATAATTGGAACTGCAGCTGACAACGAGTCTGACTAACGCGACACAGAAGAGGAAGCGGCGCTTCGTCTACGGAGTGTACGGAATTGTTTAGAAGTGACACCGAGGATGAAGAATTCAATGGATTGATGGTTTGGTTAACTTGTTAGTATGTTCTTTATGCTATGGTTATCTGAATAACTTAATGTTACGTTAACATACCGAACACGTGTTCGTTGTGCGTCATGTAGCTGAATGTGTTACGTTAGCATAACGTAGGCGTAACCGTGTTCGTCCTGTTCTTTAATCCATTATTATTTGAAATTGCCGTTCAAGATGGAATTTCTGCTCTGGGTCTCGGATTCTATCACCCCCCCCCCCCCCCCCCCCCCCCCCCCCCCCCAAAAAAAAGTGCGACTTATAGTCCAGTGCGACCTATATATGTTTTTTTCTTCTTTATTATGCATTTTTTGGCTGGTGCGACCTATACTCCGGAGCGACGTATAGTCCGAAAAATACGGTATATGCACAGCAACTCTGGGCAAGCTAAAACAGCTTGTGTAGAATAGAATCAGCTACCAGCTGATGTGGGCTGGCATTGAGACCAGCTGATATTCCAGGACTGTGCCAAAGTTTGTACCAGCTGAGCCTGCCTTTAAACCAACACATGAAAGGACTGTCCCTTTACTTTGGATACATTAGTTTGGATTAAATAACTTCCGTACTATGTCTGTCATTTTCAGGCCAAAGCTTACCAGTTCCAACTAAGAACTTAAATCTTTAAAAACAGCACACAAAAACATAATGTGTAGTTATTGAAACAGGAGTGCAAAGTGCAAAAGTAATGTCACTTTCAGATCAATACACATTTACTTTGATGTGTGTAGGACAGCGTCAAAATCATCACTAGGTTGTATTTAATGTAGGCAAGAAATGCGCCACCCAGTGTAAGAGTATAATGTACTGACAGTGGAGCACATCAATAGGATACATCAGGATAGGATACATCTTTATTTTAATACGCAGACTACTTCCTGTTTGCTCCTGTTTCTCTTTCTGACACGTATGTTCATCTCTCCTGCTTCAGTTTGTACCTCTTCATTCGATGTGATGCTGAAAATCTTGAAGAAATGGCAGCAATACACACTGCCAGTCCCAGAATCTAATGACATGGCTGCAGTGAAATATATATTTGATTATTTGGAATGTCTAATAAGTTGCTTATTCATTCATGAGGTGGAGATCCCTCAAGGGAAAACCTGGTGGTTTTCTCTTGTACTTAACATATCTACAGGTAATCGCATTTGTCTCCCTGAGCATCACCAAATGCACATCACAGTCACAGAGCCGGAGTGCGATCCTGCGATGTGTTGTATTCCCCATAGCTTGCTGCTGCAGTGTCTGCATATATGACTTCCTCTTTTTGCCCATTAAACTGCTTCCCAACTCCTCCTCTGGTCTCCTCCACTGCTTTGGTCTCATTTGACTAATTATATTCACTGAGAACGGTGTTGACAAATTCATTTTGAAATCCATTAGTCCCGTGGCGTTGTTTAAACAATGTGCACGTTAATGTCCATTGCTTTAATACCCCCCGATTCACATTCTAATAGCTGTCTGATAAATCAGGTTATCTGCGACACCTTCTACACACCGTGAAGAGCGGAAATTAGAGAATTATTAACTATCCACAGTGTTCTTTCGTGTCCGGGTGTGTTAGGAAGAAGAGGAGAGGAGATGACAGAGCAGAGGAGGGGAGGGGGGGGGGGGGGGGGGGGCAATAATGGTGAGAGAGAAGCAACAGTGGAGAGACAGATGAGTTAAAGGAGACCAGAGGGAAAAACACAGAGATAATAAGGAGCATGAGGAGCAGCATTACTGAGGGGTGGTAAATCTAGATGAAACTAAGACAAACACTAAAGAGAAAGGACTGAGGGCACCAGTCAAACAAATAGATCAATTTAAGAACAATGATGTGCATTTAATATTTTCAGCCACTTTAGTGTAAACAATATATTAAAAACAGGGGAAAAAACAGAAGCAAAGTTCCATCACCCTGGCTCAAGCAAATTGATGGATTTATGGACCTGCAGACATCTGCATGAAAAACTAGAAAGACTCTCATCGTCTGTTTTACTACCAGCTCCTGTTGCCTATACTCCCAGCTTTCACTCTCAGGCATAAACAGAGAAATTTAATGAAAAAAATATACAGTTGCATTTGCAAAGACACAAACTTGTGATGGATACCTCACACACAGCAACCTTGACAGACATGATGTCATGTCGCTCACGTCCCTTAGAGTGACTGTGTTCAAACATCAAATATTATTGGTAACCTGTCTGGCTCTGAAAGAGACGCCACCCTCGCATGACCAAGTAATTTACTTTACTGTAAAGTGAACCTGTGAGAGGTGGCTGAGCAGTAGAAGCAGAAATAAAAGGCTTTTAAACTGTCGACAGTCTAGTCTTTTTTATTCCCATTTTCATCACAGCAGTGGATTAGTGTGCAATATTAGCTCGTCTGAGGAACTGAGGAAAACTCTAAGAAAAATAATTAAACTAGAGTAAAAAGAAAGAAAAAAGAAATAGGTAACTACAACTTTAGACAATCCAAAACTAAATCAAAAAAGTGGGGAAACAGGCTATACCCCATTTCATTAGGCCACCTGGCAGCAAAGCCCCTGCTCACCATCGTGAACAATGATGCACAATGACACACAATGCTCTCCAGAGGAAATGCAACTATAGAAAGAAATATACACAAGTGTAAACTTAGATTTACAAATATACACATTTGTAAAACAGTTTAACGTGCAATCAAACTGAGGCAAAATTCTCTCCATATGCACCTAGAGATGAGACGCAGATGTTTCGATGCAGAGATGTTTTAGAACACTGCTCTGAAGTGTGGTTCAAAACACCCACGTCACCTGGCCACGGCTAATTCAGCTCTTGGTACGTTTCACCCCAGTTTCAACAGGTGGATTACCTGCTGCTTAAACATCAACCAAACACATCCAAACTTTGAGGGTTCTTTTTTTTTTTTTTTTTCCAAGGCTGGGCAGGTAACTGACAAAAAGCAGACTCAGACGCAACTGAAAAATGAATACTTTTGAATAAAAATCTCAACATTGCTTCTTGATATTCCTTTTTTCATCTTCCTTTTCCATAAGCATAATTAACTACATTCATTCACACTTAATTCCACCACAGGTGAGACCTCTTCCACAAAAATGATCGGTACCTGCACTTTAGCCCGACTACAAAGCAGGTGACATTTAAATCAACAAAACCTCTGTAGCTATCACAATAAACATGGCAGCCTTTTCTTGACATATTTTATTTTATAAATAAGTTTATTGTGTATTGCAATGAATTACTAAGTAACTGAAACAGCCTCACATGTGTTAACACAATAGGGGGAAAATAGTATTTGTTGAAACAAACTACAGTCACAGCTTCTTTGTTGTATGGGGATTTCTCCAAAACATGTGTTGATTATAATTATTGATAGTCTGGAATAATGAATAGCCTCGTCGGTGTCGTATAGAATAGCGTTGTTGAATGTGACAATAGCAAAAGTGGCCTGTAGGTGTTCCTGCAGAGACCTCGAAACAGCGATACAATTCCAGCGCAACTGCTTCAAATGTTTCAGTGTTTCACAAAGCTCCACTTTGCAAATCAGCTGCAACTCCTGCCTATATAATCAGTAGCTCCTCGCACTCTAGGAAATAACAGTTAAATACCAATTACATTTTAAATGAACTCATACCAGCCCAATCTATCATTCAGAAGACGATGGATAATGAGTGGGAAACAGTGGGAAAATAAATGCATATATATTTAAGACAATTTACCTGCTCTCTAACTGCTTAAAATCAACACATCCTTCAAATATCAGGCAAAAGTCCCTCATACCACACTTGGCACCTGTTCCCCCAGGAACTTAACCATAAAAGGAGTCCAAAGGGGGGCTGGACTGATTTGGCAGTTCCTGGGTCCAAACAGGCCAACAGCAGTCTGGAGGACGTGAGAAACAAACAAATGAATCAAGTGCAAATATTAAAACTAGCATTTTTAATCAGACTTTCTTTAGGATTACATATGTGGCTTGGCTGCAATATACAAGCAGCACAGCAAGGTTGCAAGCAGTGTTTTGTGTTTAGAGGTCACAGTGATGGAGCCTTTCTGCAATATTCCGCAAACTACTCTTTTCAGCTACCAGAAAATTAAAATGCGCTTAAGCAAAATCATTTGAGCATCTGAGCCGTGATATTTAATGTTTTTTAGACTCTACAGCACTTCACAGCAGTTTATACACTGTTCATAAAAATTAAAAGAAAACTTTTTATATGATGCTGTGATGTTTTAATTGATGCTATACTTGATGTATAGCATCAGCTCTATTAAACTTCTGGGATATGGATCTGGTCAGCTAAGTGGCAGAGGGGGGTGTTAATCAGTTTCTGCTGCTTTGGTGTTAATGAAATGAACAACAGGTGCACTAGAGGGGCAACAATGAGACAACTCCCCAAAACAGGGATGGTTTTACAGGTGGAGGCCGATGACATCCTCATCTTTTCTGACTGTTTTGTCACTAGTTTTGCATTTGGCTGAGAGGAAGAGTTTATAATTGTAAAACATTATTATAACCTACTGTAATGCACACAACTCCACAAACTGGTTCCACTTTGGTTTCTGGGTCAGCAAAATACCTGGACTTTTTAAGCTCTGATTCTAAAAAAACTTACATAGAGGCCTTTATGTCCCTGGTTCATTTTTTCTTAGCAAAAGAACCATATTTAATAATGCATTACTGCTAGCAGGTTTCTCATTTAAAGCTGGAATTGACCATTTTCCTTCACCCAGCTAATTATTGTTGCCTCTGTAACAGGTCCACTAAAACTTTAGTCTGCTGGATAACACGACCTCTCCAAGCCACTCACTGTTCTTAATGAAGCTCATTAAGCTTATAGATCTAGTTCAGGATATTGATTGCTTGAATTAAATTGTTTTGTGACAATAAAATATAAGCCAGTCTATTCCTGCTGCTCATTCTCAAGTTAGCATGATTAATGTTTAACAGTAATCATGATACTGTAAGTAGCTCTTATTTCTGGCTTTTCATCCAACAGCAGCAGTTATTTATATTTTTTGGATTTAATATTGGATTCAATTTGATAACATACTCTCTTATCCTAACTATAAGCCACAAGTGCTTCGACTCACACGCCAATCCACTCTTCCTCCTCCTCTCCCGATCAACCTCCTGATCTAAACTATCTGAAAATTTCTACTCCACCTCCGCTCTTACCCCCATCTCCAGCCAAATCCTGACTGCGAGCCCTGCTTCTCCTCCTCTTCCTCCTGTCCGAGTTTCCTCCTCCTCTGCCTTTAACTGCACGCTGAACATGGAGAGAAAGTCTGTTGGTGTCACTATCCCTGCCTGTGGTGCCTGGTGGAGTGTGTGGATTAGACACCTAGGCCTGATTAGCTGCTTGTTTACCTACCACCACCACCACCATCGCTATCACGACCACGACCACAGGGCTTCAAGGGCAATGCCAGTAGATCATCTCCCCACACACACCGACCCACACAAAAAAAACAGCTCACAGACGCACTGTGTTGAGCCCTTCTGGTGAGTGTCTGTGATGTGTGCGCCATCATGCCCCCGTTGAGTCGCCCACCATGGCACAGGGCTCTTAATTAAGAGAAGTGTGTGTGTGTGTGTGTGTGTGTGTGTGTGTGTGTGTGTGTGTTCTTGGGGGCGGAGCAGCTGGCAGGAGGCACTGGGGCCAGAGAACATCTGCAGGAGGCCGCAAAGCAACACGCCCGCACACGCGCGCATCTAAAAAAAAATAAAAACACACAAATGTGAGACTACACACACACACACACACACTCAGTGGTAGATGAACACACATAACTAAACACACTGGTGCCACTTAGTAACTCACACCCCTGTGAACAGAAACGCAGAGCTACACACATGCAGGCACACGCGCAGACCCACTCAACACCGCCAGCGCCACTGCCACCATACCAGTGGGACTGTCACCATAGCAACCCAGGACTGGTCATGTCACCCTGGTTTAGTGAGATGGGTGACAGTGAGAGAAAGCGAGAGATAGGCAGGCGATAAAAAGAGCAAAAGACAAAGACGGCGCGCGAGGGGCATTAAATACCCTCCACAATACTCGGCCTGAGTCTTGTTTTGAAACAAAAGGGTAAAGAGAAAGAAAAGAGGAGAGACGCAGAGTGAAAATCCAAAGTGAGGAGGTCAGCAGCTTAGAGGACTTCACATGCACCATAGGACCCTCAGAAGCCAGCCTCCTTGTTTCAGTAAGTCAAGAAGAGCAGTGCGGTTGTGTAACACACACATACAGTACACACATACACACAGGTGATGTCATCATGATGATAGAAAGCGAAAAGGTAGAGAAGGGGAACGGGATTTTGTCCTTGCTATGGGGCAAAGGCTACAGCTGAGGGAAAAGGATTAAAGGATCATATCAGCCTTAGTGAGTTTCCCTTATCTCCTGCTGTTATCTGTGTCAGACCTTATAAGGAATTTTGTTTTACTGTTGACCTCCATGACCAGGTGTTGTATTTATAGCCCATGTGTTTTAGGACTATTTACATTTTACAGTTCCTACATTAGAAAAGAAGTGTGTGGAAAGGAATTTAAAGGATACAAATTAAATCATGGAAAGAAACTTTTTTCAAA
This sequence comes from Archocentrus centrarchus, assembly GCF_007364275.1. Taxonomy (NCBI): domain Eukaryota; kingdom Metazoa; phylum Chordata; class Actinopteri; order Cichliformes; family Cichlidae; genus Archocentrus; species Archocentrus centrarchus. The sequence continues at coordinate 10,785,475 of NC_044361.1, read as the reverse complement.
TTACAAAAAAAGGTGGTGTATCAATAACACACAAAAAAGCAACAAAGTGCAAGACGTGTGTGACTTAAATGTCCACCTAAGAGTAAAGCGGTAGAAGAGGAAAACACTGGAAGAATGGCAGCATAAAGTTCCTCAAATACACGAATAGAAGAAAAGTCTAAATCATCTTCCATTATCTGAAATTTTAATGGCACTATTTTACATTAAACCTCTGCCCTATTCTTCTATGACAGGTAAATGACACCAGAGAAAAGTATTAGCGCCGTCAACTACTTATTTCAGTGACTTTAAATCCTAATTTTGCACAACAGAACAAAATGTGTGTGAATTACCATTTTCTTGTTAAATTCTGTCTGCAGAATCTAGCATCTCCACTCTGGGTCCCAGTTTGTGCACCAAGCGCAGAGCACACGGTGCACTGAGGTGCAAACAGGTGGAAGAAAATCAAAATGAGTCATGCAAAGTGAGTTGTTGGTATTTTGGTGGGGAAAAAAGTGTCTCGGCAGTGAGAACAGATATCAGAATCGCACCACTTTCTTTTGCCACTTTTGTGATTTTACCGATGGAGCAATCTATTTACGTGGAGCAAACACGGAGAAATGAAGGAATAACGCTAACTACTGTGGATAGACTAAAAAAATGTAACTCCTCACTCCCCACCGGCAGGTACATTTAAATCTGTGTAAAGAACATAAAGAATATGTTTGAAGCAGGAACGTCAGCGAAGTAGTGCGCATCTATTAATTAGAGTGATTCTCACACTACCTGTTGTTCACGGCTGCTGCTTTATACTGCGTGAAACGCTTTCCCTTCAGTTCATTAAATCCTTAAACCCATCCGAAGGCGGCAGCACACAAATGTTCATAAATCTGCACCCTCTGATTTTAAAAGTGCAGTGCTATTACACGCGGCTGTCCGCTGCGTTATCTTTAATTATATCATATTCAAATGACACCAGGCTGCTAAAAAAGAACCCCCATTGAACACTGCACACATCAGACTTGTCCCTAATGACTCAATATTCTGCTGTTTATGTGGGATAAGTCAGATTGCAGTGGCTCATCAGTCCTGTGTGTCACTGCCTCCTTTCCTGTGTTCTTTTCAGCGTCTCTTGTTTTATTCTAAAAATGCATTATCATGCAAAAACTGCTGCCACACTGTAATGTATGAGGTGACCATAAATTTATGTGCGATAAAGTGAAAATGATACTCAACAGCTCAGATTGATGCAGTCATATAAATGACTTCATCAACGTTTTATATCATTTATTTCAGAGATCATTAGTTAAATAAAACCCGAACCATCTGCCTCTGGTTGCAGCTTGGAAGTGTTGTGTATTCAGGTTGTGCCACTCTGCACCATTTAGACAACAACACAGAGAAAGGGGAGAAGCCTTTTTGCATTTGCTGAGCTGCTGTCGTCAGCTGTCACTGTGGTTGGCACAGCTGTTTCAGAGTGATGTGACAAGTGATGTTACCGCCTAAGTAAATTTATTAATCACCATAACCCTGATTTATTTTTTCAGGCAGTCACTTTGCACTCTGTGCTGTTGGATCTGTATGAACTCATATAGCATCTGCTTTCAGCTTGTTGCCACACTTGTGTGGGTTGGGTTAAATTGGACATCTCCTGGACTGAGTCCCAGGTTCGATTGCTAACCTGCTTTTTTTTTTTTTACCCACATTTCCTGTTTCTCTCCATTGCCACCATCTAACATAGGGGAAAATGGGAAAAGAAAAAAAAAAATCAAACAAACATATCAGAAAGAGAGTGATTTGTGACACACATAGTCAGTCAGAGCCATTCCAATAGTTCAATGAAGAAGAAGAGGCACAAATTGCTTTTGTTTTTCTTACTGTGAAGCCAATACAGCTCAGCAAAAGCTATCATTCTCCTAATGTGTGCTGATTGTTAAGAATTTACAGCATGACATGCTTTCTTAATGGCACAGAATGTTGATGTGGTGGAGTAGAAGTACCTGGGAATCCCCATCAACAACAAACTGAACTATAAGACCAACACAGAGGCCGCATCTGAATTAACTGATGAGGAAGGCTCAACCTGTGATTGGCTGCAAGCTGGAAACTTTTGATGCTGTGGTGGAAAGAAGGTCCCTGACCAAACACTGAACACGGAAAATGCTTACTGGACAGGCAGTGGAGCAATTTGGTAGCTGTGGTTGCTGCATTAGCAAAAACTGTCAGGTTGAGAGGTTGACTCGTAAGCCAAGTTGGTGGTGAATGAGTGTGATAGAGGTGTATGACATATGAAAGAAGGTGCAAGCAAAACTTTGGACAAACTAATGCAGCTCTCCGTGTGTTTGCTGTGCGTAATAAGATGTGACTTAAAAGAGCTACAGTCCCTGCCCACAAGATTCGATCCATCCATTTCCACTACTTAGTGATGAATACAGTGTAGTGTTTGAGATTTACGTGTGTTTACCTTCCACTACTGCTCATCTTAATTCATAATTGAGGAACATCAGTACTAGTGGGGAAAAAAAGACCTTACTGGTGTCTCAACTTTCTTTCCAGTGGAAAAAAACAAATGCTCACACGAGCAACAGCCATACGTTTCCCTGAAAGATGAAACGAGACACAGACTACCAATCATCTAGTCCGCAGCCTCGTTTGTTTACAGTAACTGTACTAGGGTATCACTACTAATGATATAACGATGTCTAAAGGCGTGACTCAAAAAACCCTTTAAATCATCCTGTGTTTGTGTCCTCTGTATGGGCATTCCATCACTGTGTTATATAACGGGGGGGGGGGGGGGGGGGGGGGGGGGGGGTGGGGTAGCAGCTTATTAGCTGCTGCTGAAGCTGATTTGCCAGATGAAAAAAAAAAATTATGCACTAAGTATTAAATCTCATGTCACATTAACAGCATGTATGTGGCATTGCCTTAAGGGGGAGTTTTGAGGTTAAGGTGAGCATCTTTCCATTTCATAAAACAAAGGTCAGTATTGAAGAAGCCGGGTTGATGTAAAGCCTTCTTCGGCTTCCACGGGAAAGAGGTCAATACCAGTACGATCCCTTGAGTTTCTAACTGTCTGTAAATGAAACGGGAAATGGTGTGTAACAAAGACAAGGATGCACACAAACACACAGACATACATGCATCGCCGCTTTTGACCACTGTAGTTTGTGTGTGTTTACAATACATACATTTGGTTTGGTTTTATACATTCATGGATGTGTGTGAGAGAGATTTAGTGACACATATTCATTCATCAATATTTGCGCTCCATGAACTTTTTTATACAGTATTGATCTGCAGTCAGAGCCTAGAGTATACACGCTTGACCCTTTACCCCCCAGACCCCAATAAAATCATAATATGGCTCCATAATAAACAGTATGCTCCTCGGTCTGCACCGGCTGGGTGAGCAGTTATTGAACTGGAAAGGAAAGCTACTCCAGTACAGACCAATGTGACTGTTTAGTGCTTTGAGCTCATTTGACCTCCAACAATTACCTTTGAGAGTATAAAAATGTATGAATGTTTGAGGTACTTGAGAGTGATCACTTCAATGAGATAAACTCACCATATTTTAAGATGTCTTCTAAAATTGAAAGAACATTATAGTTACAATTATTTATGAAAATAAATAATGCCCCCAAAGTGTTTTTGCAGACCATTTGGGCATCAAATTAAAGGTGACCTCTGACATTTTGAATATAAAATGTTTCCACTTCATTTTATTCTATTAGACATTGTTGGAAACTACTAAATTTTATTCAGTTCATCCTCGAGTCCATATGGACATTTGTGCCAGATGTAACTAAACTCCATCAAAGTGTTCTGGAACTATGCTGTTCACAAGAATAAGAGGAATATGGGGTGACTATGAACTTCCACCACCGACATCTGATCAGTTCATCTTTGTCCCCACGTGAATGTTACTGCCAAATTTAAAGCAATCCCTTTAATTCATTCTCAACAAGAAACACACAATGCAACAGGATTTAAAAAATAATTAAATTATTAAAACCCACCAGCAGATTTTTGGAGTGAGAATGATTCCCTTCAAGAAAAGCTGAGCTAGATTTTTGGAGTACTTTCACCAACTCAATGATCATGAATTCTTCTGATTGACTAACACATACAAAACATGGCCTGATACCTACAGTGTTTTAAATGAATGGATACAAAATATAATGGGATTTCTCAAGAACAAAGACAAAACACATAAAAGTGATAACCACGACATAAGTGTCCAACATCTTTAAACTAGCCATGAACGTGTTATAGGACAGATATTATTGTGTGTTGATGGACGTTTCATTCACTCGGGGGGACAGTGAAAAGGCTGTAAACAACACAATAACACAATATCACCATATGATGACTGCACTAGCATACAGCTCTTAATTTAATTGTCTATCTGCTCAACAAATTTAGGTGTAACATTCACTCTCCTTTTAGTTCTGCTCTTTACAATTGAGAGGAACTGTAGAAAAGGCTCCTAAATCTCTGTGGGTTTGTCATTTTGAGTGACACAGAGTGTCGTTTGTTCGTTTGTAACCAGCAGCTCTTCCCCATGTGAAATAAAACTTGATTACATGGCTGTAAAACGGATCATGCTCAGATGATTTGACTCAGCCTAGGAAAAGCAGAATCTTTTTCCATGTATGCCAGCCAGAGCACCGTGCCGGGCGACAACGGGTGTCAAAATATCTCGTTGTTTACATGCTGTTATTTTTTAATTTCTGCCAAGTCTGTAAATTTTAAAGAAACAGTTCAAGCTCACCGTGTGCAGTGACAACGCATGATCTCCTGTGCAGGTGTGTGTGTGCGTGTTCCACAGCGGGATGAAGCACTGACACATATACAACAAGCGCACAAGAAAGGCTGCTGCTAAAGTAGAGCAGGAAAAGCTAAACTTTTACAGTGGTGGGATGTCACCACAGGACTGCACCTGTGCTGGGTTTTAGATTTGATTGCGTTCTTTGTGTGTACACGAACACTTCAGTCGATTGTTGGCGTGTTTTGGGAGCTGGTAGGGGGAAAAAAAAAAAGGGATTGTTCAGATTTCCCACAAACAAGTGATTCAATCTTCAAAAAGAGGCAGCATGCACATTGTGTGTTCTAGATTCAAACACAGAGATGCTGGCTTTACGGCCCAAGTGCGGGGCCAGTTGCAGGAAGCATGTAGCTGGCTTTAGCTGGTCACCCTGCAGGGAGAAAAAGCTAAAAAATGACACTTCATGTAGAATACAAGTAAAGCATTGGTTTGAATTTGTCAAGATTTCCTGGAGAAGAAAATCTGTCTTGTTGCCTCAACACAGTTAGGATGAGGATATAAACATGCTTTGATTAATGCAGGAACTCTGACATAGAAGATCATAATAAGGACACAATCTGTGTCTGTACATACTTGCTTGTGTGTGTGTGTGTGTGTATGTGTGTGTGTGTGTGTGTGTGTATGTGTGAGTAATATAATTAAAAAAACATACTGATTACAGCCAAATTCAGCATTAATGATGGTCTGAGATCAGCTGTAGCTGTGGGATCAAATATTCCATCTGCTAAATAATGTAGCGTAAGGGGCCACTGACAGTCCCATATGGACCAGAGAGAGCGTTGTTGGAAGCCTAATGTATAGCAGGTACTGCAAGTATGTCAGCAACTGCTGGAGGAAGGATTATCGCCAGTTCTATACAGTATTTATACGTGTGTGTTTGCAGATTTGAGGGTCTAGAAATGTGTGAGTGCTCATAAATGGGCTTGTGTGTTGTGTTTGTGATTATGTCGCCAATGTGTGTCACTCATCAATAATGTACAGCTCTTGGCTCTCTGCTCTTCAAAGCTAGTGTTCCACATAATTAATTCTCCCTGAAACACACAAACACACACACACACGCGGCACTAAACACAGCTGAGGAAACAGCAGACAAATATACACATATAAATGAGCTTGACTTCTAAAAGGCCGCTGAAAATTCAAACCAAATAACTGGCTCCAGCATACTTTTTAACATGTAATGTAATGAGAGTGTGATATTTGTAGGCATTGTACAGAGTTACATTTGAATTTAAAGGATAATTCAGGAACTCCCTTTATTTTTCTTATTATCAACAACAAAAAGTACTCAGAGTACAAACGCCTGCCAAGGCAGCCAAGGGAACAGTTTATGTATTCATTGTGTTTCCTTTGTTCTTTTAAATGTACTTTAAGAAGTTTGTAGTGCAGTAAAATCAGATCAGGGCAGCATGACAGATGCTTAGTTTGATTAGACAATCATTATGTAGGAGTAGGTGATGGATAACAGGTATTGATTTGTAAATAACTGAACATGAGCTTATTATATAATATTATACTGCAGAAAAATCCTACCTAACCAGGCAGCTTACTCTCTCTCTCTCTCTCTCTGCAGTACTTTCTTTAAAGACATAAGGCATTTTGGGGTCAACTTGAAAAAGCAGCAGAATTTTAAGTAAAGTTTTAAAGATAAGACATTTTATGCCTATATCCCATCTATACAAACAATGGCAGTAAGAAACAGTTTTATATGGTTCTATAGAGCATTATTATCACTTTGACCTTCAGATAAATCTGTTGACCTTGAAGGAGAGGCCAGAGGTCAAATGTGACACATTTTAAATCTTTATTTGGTACTTTCTATTTGTTGACAGTACACAACACACTTGTGAGAACCATCATTTCTAAGTTAAAGGCTTTTTGTAAAATTTTCACCAATAAATCATTAAGTTGACCTTAAAGGCCTTGGAAGACAAATTTTAACATGACCCCACTCTGCACCCCTACAAAGTTTTAACAGAAATCATTCAAAACTTTTTGAGCTGTCGTGTTTACAGACAGAATCACACACATGCATGCAAACGCTACCAAAAACATGACCTCCTTGGTGGAGGTAATTAACTTTATGAAAGACCAAAGCCAGCAATGAAATCCTACTAAGAAGTATTGTGTGGCCTTTGTGGCCTGATATATTCTGTTCTCTGTGCCAAAAAGCTCCACAGTTATCCAAAAAAAAAAACCTGGGAAAAATATATCAGTGTTACACTAGATGGAACATTCCTTCATTACAATGAACACTGTAGCTGATTTTGCCTCCGTCGCATACACCCCATCCTGCTGCTGTGAATACTACTGGGACAAAAAAATTCACAGCTGAAAATAGTGCTCTGACAGATGCATGATTTATTCCTGTTTGCTGAAAAATGAAAAATAATTTACTCCTTTTTTAAAGAAAAAAATTAAGTTTGTCCTACAGGATTAGCGGCTCACAGATAGGGTAATAAAGTCAGAAAGCATTGAGAGCACGATCAATCCATTGTTGCATTGGTTCTTTTCCATGGACTTGGTTGATAATAACAAAAATATTAGAGCCTGACTGATAAAAGATTTTGAAGACTGATAATGATATCGGTATTTGGTGATTTAAAAAAAAAAAAAAAAAACGATATTCTGATGTATTGACCGATATTTTTTTCTTTCAGACACCAAACATGAACCAATTTTTCTAACAAGTATTATTTATTTACTCATTTGCTCTGCTCTGCTCAGATCAGCTGGTTGTTGCGTTCATGGTGTTCCAAACTCGTGTTGCCAATGGGGAATGCAAAATCAACACTCATAACATGGTTGAAGGGTGTTTTTCCCATCTCGTACTTAATTTCTTAAATTTTAATTTACTGGCCATTATAAATGATGATACTGAAAGTTCAGCAGATGGCTAATATCACTTGTGGGATCAACTTGGTGGTGCTGTTCATGACCAACACAACCACACTGGCTGACTTGTGACAAATGCTGGTTGAAGAATGGGATGCCATCCCACAGCAGTGTATGACCAAGCTGGTGACCAGCATGAGGAGGAGGTGCCAGGTTGTTGCGACTGTGTTTGGTTCTTCCACATGCTACCGTGGCCCCTGTTTCTTAAATGAATAAATTGTTAAATTGCCAATATGTCTTGTTTCTTCAATCATTCAGTCCAATAAATGACACCAAACAAGAGTCAATTGGCATTGGCAGAGAGGACTTGGCAAGACTTTCGTGGGTGCAACCCACATACTCAACTCTGCTGCTCAACTCACAACTGCATTTTCCTTACACATGTGACTCCATTTAAGGGGAAATAAACAGACTTTCCAATGGTATAAGGTTTATTGCCAAGAAGCATTGTTACAACAGAGAAATAATCAAACAAACACAAATTTCCTTACTTTTTTATACTAAGTTTATTTATCCACTGTGAATATGACTTGTACTGAGAAAATAACAGCCAGGTAAACAGCTAGCTATTTTTGTGATATATGGCTATAAATAAAGATGCATATTTGAGAAGTCTAATTTTTTTAGGCTTCGTGGTCGCGTTGGCTGTTACTGTCTGTATTATATAATGGTACCCAAATGAGATTAAACACAAGGTGGATTTAAAATATGACAGCAGCTCTGAAAAAATAATATAAGGGTAAAGTGTTATTCAACTGTACACTAAACCTGTATTACAGTATCATTACACAAATTCATAGTAACTGATGTCACACTATGTTAAACATCAACAACTAATTAAGTTCTATAATTTAAGTTGAATACTAAGAAACACATCTCATCTCCTGATGTATTTACTGTCCAAGCCTACACAGGTCTGTCCTTTTCTCTCTCCTAACTCTCTCTACCACAAGAAGATTCAGCCTGGAGACTCCCTGCAGTGAGACAGCACTCTGACCCGCAGATGCATCTCTCTGAGTTGTTCAAGATTTACACATTTCTTATTTTTAATAAACCAAACATTACGCTTCCCAGTGGTCTGGCCTTTGTAATAAAAAAAAATGTTAAAATGCAGTGACTGAATATGATTCAGTTATACGTTTGCTGCTGTTTTAATACATAGGTAACATATATACTCTTTTTCTCTGAGTGAGTGGAACATCCCCATGCAACACACCACAGTGGGGAAAAGGACAAGATGTGCTATTCACTTCTCCTAGAGATTTACATAATGAATTCATTGTGGTAACTAACTGCAAGGTAAACGACAAAACATGCATGAATCAAACGTGTTTATATGTGAAACAGCAGAAATATGCATTGGTGCCACTAAACTATTTTTTAATAAGTATCTTGTAATCCCTGTTGACCCAAGATACACTAATTTGTGTTTTAATGCAACCCGAAACCTGTTAACGTGTTCTACTTTAACAGCAGATTTCTCCATATGCACAAAAGAGAAATTCCCATCTCTGCCACACAAAACGTGGACCATATAGTTGTGAATTTGAATATTTCTTGTGTAAACTATTAAAGGGGCACTAAATTTCCAAAGTAAACACACTTATCCTCATGCTAATGCATTGAATCATTGCTGTGAGTTGAAATGATTGATAATCAGCTGTCAGGCTCACTCTATCCCGTCTGAAAGTCTTAAAATGAATTTGTCATTAAGATTATTTTCAGCCTGAGTTATCGTGGGATTTCTGAAAACACAATGAATTCATTTTGAAATATTTATTCTATTCTATCAAAATATAAAAATAAATGTTAAATTGTGACTGCTATTGATTAGCATACACTGTTTAAAAAAATTTTTTGAGACCCCGCTGATGCAGCTCTTACCATTCGAGGGCTCTGGCTCTAATATGCTCATCTCAGGAATCTGGTTGTAAACAAAAAGGCCCCACCCACCTTCTGTCTTCTTCTGTTTGCCAAGTATAAGCCAATCAGAAAGGAGTTGGCTCAAACAGCTTCTTTCAGACAGTGGATAAACTGAATGGGTCGCTATAAGATAAATAAGGATTACTCTGAATGGTGAATTGAGGAAAGTTACTCTAGCAGAGTCCAAGAAGAAAAATATGGAGCTGGAAAGGCAGAAAAGGTCAACCTTAACTTTTTTCTGGCACACTGACTGAAAATACCCAGGTGACTCATTGTGTATAAAAATGTGGAGTTTTTATTCCATATTCCCTCCTACAAGTGGCATGTAAAAGGAGGAGGTGTGATGTAATGGGCCACACAGGTAAAGGCAAACACAGACACAGTAAAGTAAAGACCAAAAAAAAAAAAAAAAAAAAAAAATCAGATCAGTTCAGCTGTATTTTATCTTTTTCACCAGCACATAAAGACATCTGTATGACAGCTGGAGACACCAAAACTAGTGAACTGATTTTTTTTTTTTTTAACTGCTGATCTTAAATTGATGGAGTCTATTTGAATGGTGTTATATGCAAGACTCACTCTTACATTAATTTACAGTTTACAGAACACACAGTAAGGTGAGGTGATATCACAAGTACGACTCTGATGCTCTAGTGTTTCAGTTCAGACGGGTATTTTGGGGGGGCTGATGGATTTTAAGACCAGTTTCATTTTTTTTTCCTAATTAGCAAACCCAGATGAGTGCAGAAGCTGACAGATAGGGAAGATAATCATCATGATCATTTTTCAAGAAAAATAAATGGCTAATAAATAATCGAGCAATGACGGTCTTAACGATAGTAATTTTTTGTATGTCTCATTGGATTTTCCTCTTCTGTGCTTTTATTGAAATGGATTAAAATAGTCAGACTTTCAGGGCCGAAGGATCTATTTTCTGACAACCGCATGCTTTGAAATCATGCTTCTGTGAGAGATGAGTACAATACACACACACACACACACACACACACACACACACACACACACACACACACACACACACACACACACACACACACACACACACACACAGACAGACAGACATGAAGAAACACATCTGCGGGCACACACACACACACAAACATACATAAGAAGTGAGTGGTGTTGATGCCAGCTTGGAGTGATGGTAATATCACAGACTGGAGGAGCTGCTAATGAACAGCGCAAATGGGAAGAAAGGCTCCAGCTCAATCCACTAATTGCCTTAAAAGCTTTTCGTACAATTTACCCTGTCAACAGAGATGGTGGTACTGGTGTGTGTGTGTGTGTGTGTGTGTGTGTGTGTGTGTGTGTGTGTGTGTGTGTGTGTGTGTGTGTGTGTGTGTGTGTGTGTGCGTGTGTGTGTGTGTGTGTGTGTGTAGGTGAGTCTGTGTGGGTGGGATGTGGGATAAGAAAAAGAGATAATTCTGAGAAAACATATTGTAAGAAAGCGAGGAAGAAATGCACAATGGTTTTACACCTACGCAGACCCAATCAGACACACGGTCTCGCACATACACTGAGACGTCATATTTAGCTGAAGCCAGTAGCTTCAACTACAGCCAGACATTTCACTTCCTCCAAACGAGCGCACGCACGCACGCACACACACACACAAGCTGATCACTCATTCCAACATACACACATCCAGATACTGTACAGCAGATATATGGCCACATGTTTTACACACACGAGAGACCCACTCACTTCTGGCTGTGGGCAGCATGCAGCACAGTGCTCTGCAGCGGGCACTGGCCCTCATTAAAGTAAAAAGCCTGCTGAGTGTTTTAAGCAGCATTAAGGCAACAGCAGAGTTGTAAATACAGACAGCTCTCCTCCGTGCTCTCCAGCTCGGCTCCCCTGGCCTTTTGTTCATAGCGCACAGCTCAAGGACCAGGATGGCACAGAGCACAGCACTGAACAGGTACACAGACTTCTCAGTATCACAAGACTTAAATAAAACCAAGCTGTCAAAATCAGCCAGACAATTTTTACTGGCACAATACACAAAAAAGGACAGAAGCAGAGAAAAACGGAAATGCAACAGGATTTGTTCTGTGTTTATGCATTACGCTGTGCTCATTTGAAAGCTTGGAGAAGGAAGATTTAAATTACTCGACTCTCACAGGTTACTAATTTTCAGCTAAAGCCATCCCTGTATTTAGATTTAGGTAACTCAATTAAAAACCTCTTCCAGCACACCACATTTCATTAAGCAGACCTTCCAGTGGATGCCTTCTGCCCATGTAAAGGAACCTGAAACTATTTCAAGGGGAAAAAAGTCACAACATCATGGTTACAGATAACCAAAGATGCCTGTGTACAATTTGGTGACTGAGGGCCAATTTAGGTGGCCAACAGATGATTGAAGCCCACACAGAAAAGATAAACATACATCCTTTTTTGTGTGTGTTTGTAATGTGTCTGTTTTATAGTGGTAGTTATCATTTATATGCTGGTTCAATTTTTTAGTGCCCATTAGTGAGGTGCTTTTTACATTTCTTGTCAGGAAGGTTTAATCTGCTGTGATCACTTCAAAAGAATAGAAATCTAAAGAGAAATGCTCCTTTAGTCTTATTCTGAGCAGCTGTGAGACATAAAACTGTAGGATGAATGAAATGTACACTTCTTCAGTCTTTTTTTTTTTATTGCTGTTGTTGCACTCCAGTGCAGCATAAAATGTTAGAAAGTGCTGCCACTGCAGAGTGGTCCACACTTTTTAAACAGAACCAAAATTTCAGCTGAATGTGTAGGATCATTGCAGAGTTCATCCATGCAGCTCTTATTTAAGCATTTAACCCACTGATAAAAAGAGAAATTTGCTAATTATTGCCTTATGTCAGCTGGGATAGGCTCCAGCTCCCCTGGGACCCTGAACAGGATAAGCGGAAGAGAATGGATGGATGGATGGATGGATGGATGCCTTGTATTTGCTAAGTATACAAGTTTCACTACAGGCATCTTAGGATCATCAACAAGATTGCCAGAAGAGATCAAATTCGGCTCGAGTAACTTCTGATGAACATTTGCACAGTATTGTTAAAAGTTGATGATTGACCACTGACCTTTAAATGTTCCCGGTCTGACCTCACAGACAAACAAAAAACGAGAAAGTCAGAGCATGAGAACTCAAGAGATTATTATCTGTAGCTCTTGTACTAGTTGTGACTGTGCTGAATAGTGAGGGTGGGGTGAGACTCACAACTCATAATAACTACAATACCTGGAATAACTGGACAATGCATCCAGCACCACCTATTCTGAAGTGATGTACAATTCATTTTGGTGTAATCAGGTACCAGAATCTTTACATTAAAAATGTTTGTATGGACATTTTAATACAGCACTGCATGTACTGTAGGTAAGCACATCCTGTTTCCATAGTTAGATAATATATTGTGTGTGTGAATATAATAACTCTATTTGTACAAGATTTGTTAAAACACACAGTTGCAAAGTGCCTCATAATTTGAATAAAAGCCACACATTAAAGATAAGCATACATGTTCCAGAATACAGACACATTATCAACATACAGTCTTGCATTCATCCCAACATACACTTCTGTACGCACATTAGATGTAGACTGTGGCCAAAATTAATGGGAGAAAGATTAAGGCAAGGCGAACCTATAAAAATTAGTTTTCAGAAGTCATTTAAAACAAAATACAGGTTAAAGATCCATTTATAAAGCTGCCAATGAGGTCGTGTCAGAAGACAGGAAGCCATGCACACATCTCCTAATTAAGAAAATAAAAAAGTAAACACAACAACAACCAATTTAGATGCACAGCAGATATCCAACATATGTCCCTTATAGCAGCCGTGTGGAGCATACCTATACCTTACTCACAAATAAGTGGGACTTGAGTGCAAAGCAATATTTGATGGTGGTGAATAGGTCACAGACATTGAAAATGGGGTTTGGGGGTTAGCAAAGGGGAGATCTGTCACAGGGAGTCTCAAGAGGTTTTATAGGCCTAGGTCAAATTATTGATAGATGGATGGATGCAAAGAAGAATGAATAGGTGTCTAAATCCCCCAAATGGCTGATGATGATGAATAGAGTTGGGGTAGACAGGGGATGGAATGGGAGTCAAATATGTTTATGTGGAGTGTTGCATGTATACACCTGAGTGTGCTCCCTTTTTCATGCACATCCCACAAAGGTGTGCTGTTTAGTGTCTGTGGAGGTGCCCTGTTCGGTGGAGGTGTATCAACAGAGTATCTAGGCCTCCAGACCTCAAACTCCTCCCCTGAGTCTGCTGTCTGTCATTAGAGACAGCATGGAGAGACAGAGCTGGTCCTGGGTCAACAGCAAAGCCAATACCTGAAGACAGCACGCACGCACACGCACACACACGTGCACACACACACACACACACACACACACACACACACACACACAAGCACTAAAACTACATGCACATACACACAGCCAGGAAGCCAATAACTGCAGCCCATTATTGAGCTGGCCAGGTCCAAGTTCTGACACGAGCCACAATTAACCCTTGAATCCTCAGCGGGCTGCTGGATGTTCATTCAGAGCAGCTAACGAGGCTAAATGTGAGAGCAGTGGCTTCAGTAATGAGACAGGATAACTGTGCTGTGTTCCAGCCTGAGCAGGTCAGCGCTCACTGGCCCTGAGGATAATATCCTACTTCCAGATTTATGTCAGACCAGCTCTGCCTTGAATTACCTAGTTTTGTTTCTGGAACGGCTACAGTTGACTGTCATTGGACCAATAAACCAAATTCCTCTTATCTCTGTCTCACACACACAAACATGGGTGGCAGCCTAGAGTTTGGAGAAGCAAGCTAAAGTCTGCTTTATTCTCCAAAAAAACAAGTGCAGTTCATAATATCTGCACTGCAAAAGTTCCTTCCAAAGGTAGAACTTGGAGCATTTCTTTCTTTCTTTCCTTTTTTTTTTTTTTTGCCATTTGTTTTGTTTAAAAAAAAAACAAAAAAAAAAAAAAACTGGCATCCTTCCAGCAGTGAGATGAGCAAAATTGTCACAAGATTCAAATTCACTCCAAATGTTATTCTGGTCATTCTTCTTCTGTAAAACAGCCTCACAATATTCACTGCAAAACAAATTACCGTGAGAAGGTGTAAGTAAAAACTGAGAGGTTTATTCATAGTGGTGTTATTGTCCTGCCATCCTGTCCAGCAAATCCACACTTACCATCATCATCTGCAGAGGAATGGTTTATTTGAAGAGTTTAAGTCAGGTTTCAGAATTCATCACAGTACAGAAACAGCATTAGTGAAGGTTACAAATGATCTTCTTATGGCCTCTGATAGTGGACTCATCTCTGTGTTTGTCCTCTTAGACCTCAGTGCAGTGTTTGTAATATTTTATTACAGAGATTAGAACATGCCATACTGTAGCTATTAAAGCTACTGCGCTGCAATGGTTTGAATCATATTTATCTAATAGACTTCAATTTGTTCATGTAAATGGGGAGTCTTCTTCACACACGAAGGTTAATTATGCTGTTCCACAGGGTTCTGTCCTAGGACCAATTCTATTTACACAATACATGTTTCCCTTATTAAAAGGCATTACATACATTTTCAGTGTTATGCAGATGATACCCAGCTTTATCTATACATGAAGCCAGATGACACACACCAATTAGTTAAACTCCATGAATGTGTTAAAGACATTAAGGCCTGGATGACCTCTAATTTCCTGCTTCTAAATTCAGATAAAACTGAAGTTCTTGTACTCGGCCCCACAAACCTCAGAAACATGGTGTCAAACCAGATACTTACTCTGGATCGCATTACTTTGGCCTCCAGTAACAGTGTGAGAAATCTTGTAGTCATTTTTGACCAGGATATGTCCTTCAATGCACATATTAAATAAATATGTAGGACTGCTTTTTTGCATTTGTGCAATATTTTTAAAATTAGAAACATCCTGTTTCAGAGTGATGCTGAAAAGCTATTCATGCATTTATTATTTCTAGGCTGGACTATTGTAATTCATTATTATCAGGCTGTCCTAAAAGCTCCCTGAAAAGCCTTCAGCTGATCCAAAATGCTGCAGCTAGAGTACTGACAGGGACTAGAAAGAGAGAGCAGATTTCTCCCATATTGGCTTCTCTTCATTGGCTCCCTGTTACATCTAGAATAGAATTTAAAATGCTTCTCCTCACATACAAGGTCTTGAATAATCAGGCACCATCTTATCTCAAAGACCTTATAGTACCATATCACCCCAACAGAGCACTTTGCTCTCAGACTGCTGGCTTACTTGTGGTTCCTAGGATACTTAAGAGTAGAATGGGAGGCAGAGCCTTCAGCTTTCAGGCCCCTCTTCTGTGGAACCAGCTCCCAATTTGGATTCAGGAGACAGACACCCTCTCTACTTTTAAGATTAGGTTTAAAACTTTCCTTTATGATCAAGCTTATAGTTAGGGTTGGATCAGGTGACTCTGAACCCTCCCTATAACGCTGCAATAGGCCTAGGCTGCTGGGGGTTCCCATGATGCACTGAATGTTTCTTCTTCACTTACCTCTTTTCACTCTGTGTTTATATACCACTCTGCATTTATTATTTATTATCATTAATTATTATTAATATCTGGCTTTCTTCCACAGCATGTCTTTAGTCCTGTTTCTCTCCCCTCAGGCCCAACCAGTCACAGCAGCTGACTGCCCCTCCCTGAGCCTGGTTCTGCTGGAGGTTTCTTCCTGTTAAAAGGGAGTTTTTCCTTCTCACTGTCACTGTGCTTGTTCATAGGGGGTTGTTTTGAGTGTTTGTTGCTTTTTTTCTATATTACTGTAATGGTCTTTACCTTACAATATAAATCACCTTGAGGCAACTGTTTGTTGTGATTTGGTGCTAAATAAATAAAACAGAACTATCTACTGGATGCAGTTGTGCAGAATACAAGGTCCAATATGGCTGCTCAACTATATATAATGCCAGTGAGCTGCTGTGTGCAGATGGGTGACAAATTAAAGTAAAACCATACATAAAACATCTGAAAAAGGTGCTCTGGCACCATATGCTGCCGAAACACCAGAACAGCTTCAGCGCACCTTGGCAGTGATTCTCCAACTCTCTTGAACAGAAGAAATTAAATTATTCTTCCAAAATATATTCGCTCATTTGGGGTTTGGATGATGGTGATGAGGAGCACAGTCTACCAGGTGTGTCCAGAATCTCTCATGGGTTTTCATTTGGGTTGTGAGCTGGAAATTTGTCTATATCTGTTCTTTGGCAATTTTTTTATGGATTAGTGTCTCTGAAGTGGGGATGCACATTTGTATGTATTTGAATGCCAGCTGTTTACCAGCAATTGAGTTAAATGAAATAAATAAATGTGCCTTCACTTGCTACCCCTTTGAGAAAGAAATAGAAAAATAAACTATTAGTAGTACTCATGGTTTACTTATGAAAGTGGAACCAGCCTTTCAGATTTTTCCTCGTATAACACAGTTGTAATAATTATGTATAAATCAAGTCAACTCACCGCTGTGTGAGTAAAATGTGAAATAGGCCTCTTTCATAGGTAAATCATAAAGATGAGTAGGCTCTACCTTTAAATATGTACGAATATGCATTCAATTTGCTTGAAAAAAAAATCAAATTGTGCAAAAAGCATCTCTTCAAATGGGGTATTAGAAAAGCAGGCTGCCTTTGGAGTTATTTCAGGGGACAATGGAGGAGGAATTTTACATCAAGATATTTGTATCAAGTCTCAACAGCAACTATTAGTTTTGCTTGATATATGCTGTAGATTTCAGTTTGAATTACCACGAGGAATAGACTTTGTCAGAGCTCCAACAAACCCAATGTAAGTGAGGCTGATCTAACATAGCTGTAAAATCTGTAAATCATACAGTTAGGACCGCAGATGAAAGCTGGCTGCTTTTTAAGAGCTCTAAAACACAAGATACTGAGGATAGTAGGAAATCAAGCATGAAGTGTAACTGTATGGTTAGAATAAAGACAGGATAAAGGCACTAACTTGATGCTAAAGAGGTCATAGGAGTGGTTACACATGCAGATACTGTAATTTATGGACAAGTTATTTATTACATTATTCAGTCAAAAACAATCAAACTTGTAGTAAGCTGCAATGCAACACACAGAAAAGAAAAAGAGAGAAAAGAGAGAAACAGGAGCAGAAAAGGTGAATTGTAAACACCTTAATAACAGACAGGGAGAACTTTTCCTTTTGGTTCTATTCCTCTCGTCTCCCCACCGTTTATTTTCCACCAAGGCCGTTATCAGACACAAGTGTGTGGTGAGCGGAAAGGAGAAACGCAGAGAAAATAATTACCCTCTGCCTCAACCAGCTGGTTTGTTCATAAACACGCAATTATGATTTCATGGCAGTCCATTATATACAAGCCACTCCAGGGCAGAAAGCTCTGCCAAGGCGCGATCAGTGAAAACATCTTAAACAGCCCGCAAAACCTAATACCTCAGCTATAGAATGCAATTTTCTGATTTCCTTGGCAACTCCTCAATAAGAAATCAATTAGTCTTTGAGAAATACGAGCAAAAGTCCTGTACAGCTAACGTGCCTGGCCTGTAAGGGCGCTGTCTACATGGCTACCAACAGCAGCAAAGCAGTTGCTGTGAGAGGTTGATGGGGTAGGTGTGACAGAGTATTTGTTTGCTTCACCGTTGTCATATGTGACATTTTAGCACCACTGATCGGATGTTGAGTGAATGTGGGCGAAACTGTGCTCTCTAGTAATCTATAATTTAAAGTGACTGGCTGCAACCAGGTGTTACAATTACAAGATAGACAGATGAGATCAAATAGAGACAAAGGACAAATTAAATACACTGACATGGATCAAAATGTTTCCAAAAATGCTGGCAAGATAGTGCGTTTACTCATAAGACTTGTAACTCTGGCCTTTTTTTTTTGTATTTACTAAACTGATGCTAAAGAATTATTTGTGGAGACATTTTCTGAATATAGAAATTAAGTATATTCATATAAAATGACAAGACACGGTGTTCTGTAATGTAAAGGTTATGTGCATCACAGCATTCTCCCAAAATCTCTGCATCCTTTCTCTGATTTACATACATCCCTGCTGTTTCTGTCTGCTGCTTGACCTTCTGTTTGTTTTCTGTCTTTTGGCTTTTCACATATCACCGTATCACTGAGTTTTTGATCACAACAAATTTATAGAATGGTAGGTGATTTCCCCTGTTAAAAAAAACAAAACAAAGAAATGGATATCTTACTCAACTGTTTTCATATTATGTTCACATACCACCTTTCTGAATGGAGTGCTACATTTCTGGGGTGGATGGTGGGCATGCAAAGGCAGAACTTTAGCACCAGGTTCAGGTATATTAAACTGGGCAATGATCTTTTAACTTCAGATGCACTGACTGCATTTTTCTTTGCCGATTCCTGTGGATACGAATTTTTGCTGATTCCAGTTTTCTTCCTAAGACCTATAACTGACAGCATATCCAAATAAAAATTAACCTTTCTCCAATGCAAAATTTTATTTTCATAATAGAAAAATAATAAGCATTTACAATTTCTCCCAAATAGCAGTAAAAACAACTGTAAATAAAGTGTTACTGGGAAAAGGTAGGAATAATTGGCTGAGCTGCTGCACACCCACCTTTACCTGACGTATTTTACTTTACCAAACAAAAATAGGTACAACATATTTATATAATAAAATAAACCTCATGTACTTACATCACTTTCCACTGTGTTTATAAGTTCACCAGATAAAGGAACACTCATCTCCATATATTTTGTTGTAACTGCTTTGATCCTTTGCTCATACCGAGGCTATCTGGCTTGTGGCTGGCTCTGAGCTCTGGATAGCTTTAGCTTCAGCACTTTTTACTTTGTTAGCTTCTTTAAAATATACGTGTTCAGCTGGGTGGAGGTGATTTAAGTGCCTGATTGGGTTTGTTGTTATAGGTGTTTTTGTGGTGGTCCCGGCATGCACATGTTGCACATGAATGAAAGGAACCAGCTCAGAATCAGACATACATAAGGCCGACTGCCCGGTCAGCGGTCTGGGCTGAGAACACTGAAAAGTGGATGATTCTGGCTCCCGGCTGGTTGTATCTCTACTTTTAACCTTTAAACACTTCCTAATAATGTTATCAATTACAGCCCTGCGACAAGCTGGCAACCTGTACGAGGTGTACCCTGCCTCTCGCCCTATGATAGCCGGCATAGGGATAAAATAAAAATAACCAGTAGGTAGATATTTCCTGTGGGTAGAGAGATATTTCCTAATACAGCAGCAATTTCTGATACGACAGCAAATTTTAGCAAGTTTCAGCGACACTGAATCCACATTTTGTTTAAAAGTACAATAAAATAATAAATGTACCTGCATTTGTATCACACTTTTTGAGTTGCACTGACCATTTACTCTACAATGTGGCTTTACAACATTAATAAAGCACATATTTCACACACATTAATAAAGCACTTATCTATCAAACACACATGCATGCACACACAGGCACACACACACTGCAATTTGAGATTCAGTATTTTGCCAAAGGCCACATCAGCATACAAACTGGAGGTCGCTGTGGCTCTGCCGTTCTATGGCTTAGGATGTGGTTGAAAGTAAACATGAACACCAAGGAGAAAAGAAACACACTGATTGACTCCCTATTTTATATTTTACAAAATCACTTTAAATTTAAATAACAAGTTAAATAACACAGAAGAAATATCCAGTCGTACAAGCATCTCTGACTGCTAAAATACAATCTCATTATCACATGACCTTCAACAGAAAGGATTCCTATTGATAGATGCCTTTACATATTATATTTTCTGATAAATCTTGCACAAACTACTAAGTTGACTGCAGAGAAATCTACTGTGTCCCACCAAAATGCTGTCATCATTGTTCCTAATTTAATTCCAGCTTATTAAAATCTTGTATTGAAATAAATCTCTCAGCTTGTGTAGGCTTTATTAACAAACACACAGATCTGTAGAAGAGTAAAGCTGGAAAAGCGCAGGTGAACAAAATAAGCCAGAGTCATCTAAATTTAGGTCAAGATGAGTTTCCACCCACTTGCACTCTATATCGATGTCGCATTCCTGTGAATTCTGCTTTCTTTAGAGTGGTACACAGGGGATCCAAAGCAAGCTGTCTACTAAGTTTAAGCCCATTCGACATCTACGGCAAACTGGCCACGGGATCAGGGATCTCTGAGTGAAGAAATTGAATGGCGTGTCAACCTCGCCTTGGGTTATTTCTGTCGCTGTAAAACATTTTCTGGTCTACACAGGGCCACTGGATATATTCTTGTTCTGGCTGTCAGCTCTCCAATACAATCTGTCGACCCTAAACTGCGGGATCAAGGATGAAACCACACTGTTAAAGTAGAAGAGGGAAAGAATGGAGCGAATGAGGCAGGCGTGAAAGCAGAGCGATGAACACTAATAGCAGCAGGCTGACAGATGCATGGCAAGAGCCTCCAACAGGAGCAAACGCATTGTGTGCATTTCTCTATGGGAGCCACCTCGGTGCATTGTGGGAGTTGTGTCCCAGCAGGAGGGCGTGTCACTTCCTGGTAGAAGAGACCTCACTGTTAGAGCAAAGTCTCCTGGGATGTGGAGCTTTGAAATACTGATGCATTGTGGGAGCCTGTGCGTATGGTGGGGAGTGGTAGGCCCAGCGGGTGCTTTGCCTGTGTGTTGTACTGGTGAACGTGCAAGAAGGAAGGAGGAACGATGCGCATGCATGCACACACACACACACACACACACACACACACACACACACACACACACACACACACAAATACACACATCTCTGATCTATGGATACACAGCAGCCCAGCAGGATTCTGCCTTTGTTGGTACGGAATACACAGAGAGTTCACTCTGAACAATGCATGTATGTATGTACTCATAAATACACATCCTGATACACGCACACACACATACACACTCACTACAGAGATTTACACGCTCACATTCACAGAGGGAGTATAACTCCCCAATGCTCCTGTTGCAAACACATGGGAGAGAGATGAAAGACTTTCACTTTCTCAGCAAGCAGCAGCAAGACATGGATCTCTTAAACTTCATCCACTGACTCGCAGCTTCACTGTCGATATATGCGCGGTTAACACATTTCCCCAAGCTTATCCACATCTCGGCTACAACATCCTTAGCCGACGCTTGCAGACTTTTCTACAGAAAAAGGTGGAAGTGTTGCTGTAGTTGAGTTCTGGCCATCTTCAGCTCATCCACACTCCTTGGTACCCACACCGCCCTGCTTCCCTCTGCGATCAATGCTCTCCTCCAACCTGGACTCACATCAAAGTCGCCCACTTCCCCTCACCCTCCACCACCACCACCACCGCCGCCACCCCTGGCCCTTCTGCACTGAAGGTTGGCTGATCCACAGGTAACCTTTTTCTCTTTCATTCCTCATCTCTGTCTTTCTTGCCTCTCTCTCAGAACCGGAGAGCATCAAAGACTGCTGGGCCTCACGCCAGGGGCTCCCTGCTAAGCAACCTACCCTGGACCCCCCGCCAACATCAACCTCCTAACGCCACTACACCTACGCCATTGCTGCCCTTGCTCCCTGCAACCCCCTCCTCATCCCCCCAAGCCCCAAAACCTGCATGCAACATACACCAGTGTATCCACCTCCCACCAGGACCCTGATCGGCAGAGGCTGCCCCACGCTGACTGCACATACTGTAAACAACAAGCTGTCAACAGGGCTCAAGTGTGCCAGACATCTGATGTGACCTATGGAACAGAAATCTGGCTGTTTTGTGAAGCTCAGAGCTCAGCAGGGAGCTGGTCAGGGGGTGCTGCGTGAGTGCACAAGAGATGGGAGGGGGAGCAAGGCTTTGCAGGTGTAGCTGGAATGGACTGGTTTGCTCTCTAAAAATCATTCCAAATTTTAACATACCCCCCGACAACCCTGCATGATTTTTAGTAAGATGTTAAAGGTGCTCCAAAAGAATTTAAATAATCATGAAATGAATCACATCCACATCGTTTAAAATGCAGCCACACCCACTGTAGCTGACATGCGTGTATTTTTTAACTATGCCAGGGCTGTGGGGCCATTTCATGGTAAGAGCTTGTTAGACGAGCGAGTATGATTGTGCTTTCACCTTCAAGTTTCTGTTGCCACAGAGACTGCTGATAGCGAGAATGAAAGGAAACAAAAAGTTGTATAAAGCTACTTGTGTCTCCAGAAGGACTCGCGAGAATTACACCTTCAACAACAACACATGCCAGTATAATTCTGAAAGGCATTTCATTAAGTTCCTGCTATTTAGCATTTCTAAGCAGAGTATAAACAGTTAATACATGATTTATAACAGGGGTATACAAACTATATGCAGCAATGGACCCTCTCATAATCCTCATAAACATTCATTCAGCTGGTTTGGTTCTACACTTTATGATAACCATCATCAATAACTAACTCAAATATTTCTCCATGCTGAAACCTAATGTGTCAAAATCCCTTCCCTGCTTTGAGAACCACAGGTTTATAACACACGATACTGTAGTTGAAAGCACCTATGAGGTATTAGGCACAGGATCATGTCTTTTAAAGAGAAGTATTTGTCAGCAATGATAATGTCTTATACGTACCTCTACAGTCTTTGTGTCACTATATTATTTATTAATTATCTGTTTAAACAGCAGCCACCCAAAGAAAGTATATTTAACAATCACATTACAATGGATTACCAAACATTTAATATACTTCTTTTGGAGTCTGTGTGAGAGAGACAGAGAGTACGGTTTTGATTATGACAATTTTAGTATTATAATTCCACCTTTTACAGGTTTTATAGGTTTTAGTAAGTCGTAAGGATGTGGTAAAAATGTAGGACTTTGGTGAAAGTCACTGCTGAGTTTTCCAATATTTGCGTAAATTGAATCATCAGTACTCGCAGTTAAGCATTTTAATGTTGCAAAGCGGCAGAAAGAATGAGAAGCATGTCAGCCTTTGGCTTTATTTCCCTAACAAAAAATTGGATTGTCAGATACTATCAGATTAGATACACATTTGCATCAGTATTGATACAAACAGTCCCGTCTTTGCCTCTCCAGCAGAGACACATCTTCACACAGCACAGACAGACACACAGCCCTTCCCCTCACTAGCAGCTGAACACATGAACAGCAGTACAACAAACTTGGTGAAGAGTCTTAAAGACTGACAGCTCAGTGTTTACAAGGACTTTAGAGAGGTTAGTAAAGCTCCAGCTTCAACAACATTGAAGTACTAAACAGTTATCATGAATGTTAAGTCAGCTGGCACACACGTTAACGTTAGTAGGTTTAATAATTACCCACTTTAGCACCTGTTAAGTTATCATTAAGGTAGTGGCTAGCAGTTATGCTAATAATACAATGATAATGTGGGAGCTAGACAGCAAATGTTACATTAACGGACACTGTTGATTTAACAGGATAACACAATTATTTGTGTCTAAAAAGTATGTTTCTCTTACAGAACCTGATTAAAGCTGAGGAAAGTCCACCAGCAACTAGACAGAAAGAGGGGCCGTCTATTTGAGCAGCAATTGAAACATGGTGGCAAGTCACCAGAAGCACAGGAAATACACAAGGCTATAGCTGAATGCATTTGCACGGACCATTTATTTAAAAACAAAATTATGCCTCTTAATTTTGTCATTTTTTTCCGAGATTATAGTGGCCCTGAGAGGTCAAATGCACTGCAGCTTAAGAAAATACCAGCAAATAGAAAAATGGTGCAAAAGAGCATAAAACACAGCTGCAAAACGACAACAAAAACAACTGAAGTGATTTAGGGGAGACAATAACGGGATGGAACGGCTGCGGTAAACAGCTAATCACAATCGTATTATATGAATCATGCAATTAGAACGTGCATTACCTTTTCCTCCCTCACAACACTGACAAATCCTACGCTTCTTTTAAGCACGTCCCTTCTGCTGCTGTTCCGTCGCGTTCTTGTCTCCCCAAAATCACTTCCGCTGTGTTTTATGCTCTTTTGCACCATTTTTCTATTTGCTGGTGTTTTCTTAAGTTGCAGTGCGATTGACCTCTTAGGGCCACGGTATGAAATGTATCAAGTACTCAGTGTTTTCCTGGGTATCGGTATCGAGTTTGAAATTATACTGCTAGGACTCCACTGGGCAGCGCTTTGGTTTAGAAGATATTTGATGTGGCAAATTAGTTACGTATGAATGGACTATTTAGGAGACAACTTGCATTTAGTTACCTGAGTTACTACCAAAAAAAGCATCAATGAGATTACACAGAAAGCTCAAAGCTTCTCATTTATTTATAAAAATGATCCAAAACGGAGCATCCAGTGTAATTCCAGAGTGACAAATCTCCATTAGGGCACTAAAGAGAGCTGGAGCCACTTACAATATCCTGTATCTACACTTTCACTTATACTACATTATCCAATAAACTCTAAATTCACTATGACGCGCCTGACAATAATAGGCTAAAAAGATGGCTGCTCCTGCTGACTTGATAATGACATAATGGACCATTGAGGTTTAGGAAATAATATAACTGCAAGCAAGCATTGCATTGCATACAGATTTGTAGCGTTCCATACTGTAGCAAACATTAAAGGGTATGCAGAAATATAATGGGAAATCCATGGGAAATCATAAAGGAATAAAACTACATACCGTAACAGGCTGTTGGTGAGAAAGATAATTGTGCATGCAGTAAAAACTACAGATAGGATAATTCATGCTGTGACTGAGATAAGACGTTATGACAATACTGTATTCAGCTCCTCTCTTCTCAAACCTAGATTTACGTCTGATATCCTTTTTGTCTGCACATCCTGTCTTTTGACATGACTTGTACCACTGCACTCAATCGCTGGCTTCTTCTCTGACTATTGTCTATATGCTGTTATTACTGTCATCTCCCCTTTTCCTGCCTTCTCACCCCCCCACCCCGCACCCCTACCTCCACGTCTTCTTTCAACTCACACTCAGATTTGTGGCTCTTAATACTGTCTCTGTCTACCAGAAGGACAGGAGCACGGGAAATGACATGTTTCCGCCTGGGGGTGAAAAGACACACACACACACACACACACACACACACACACACCCACACACACACACACACACACACACACACACACAGAGCACACACTCAGGCATTGGAGACTGCGTCAAGCTCACAATGTAATTATGGGGAAACGGAGCAGTCAGTTACACACCTGAGTGCAGCTCGGATCAGAGCTGGGGTGTTACTCTGCCACTGATGGAGAAAGCCAGGAGTTAGTCTGTTAAAGCACAATGACAGACAGCTACATCTGCTGACATGGCCGCACTGACAGAACAAATATTTGGAATAAAAAGAAAAGGAAAAGGTCTACGCAGAACATGAAGGTGACACAGTGGTGTAATGTCTTTCGTGCATCTGAAAGTACAAATACATTTAAAAAGTGTTTCTTAGATACATGTTCGTAAGAAGTCTGGCACCTTTTTTAACACTTCATAGGAAGTACTCATACTATAATCTAGATTAGCTCTTTACACTGAAAACTGTCCATCCATCCATCCATCCACCTACCTACCCATCCACCCACCATTTTCCACTTAGAAGTGAAAAATCAAAAATACAATGCTAAACCATTGCTCACACTGACATGCATCAACTATTAGATAATGCATGTCAGAGAGAAACTGAGGAAGGATTCTTATTTTCTGTCTTTTCCAAGACTGATGGGAAAATCAATAAAACATTCAGGTCTGTGCATTCACAGGGAACTTGAGCCAGAAGACAATTAGCTTAGCTTAGGCTAATGACTTGAAACAGGGAAAACAATTTGGCACTTTCCAAAGTTCACATCTCAGTAATTAACACACATGTAGCTTGTGGTGGTGGATAACAGGTGTCTAGTCTTTACAGAACACTATGACTAACGGCCTCCTTGTTCTACGTCTTCATTCGTGGATTCAGGCAGTGCAGCTTCAAAGGGATGGACAGGAAACTTAGCAGCTATTCCAACCTGGGTGACTTCAATTGATGCTCCAAATAGGCAGTCTATTTTAGCTAAATAGACTAAAGAGGGTTCTTTGGGCTGCTCCCTTATTCGTAAAGGGTTACAACAGCAGTTGGATCCAAATTTTTCACACAGGATACCCTTCCTGACACAACCACGGCAGGGATTTGTGTCTCGTCTTGGTAGTGTTGCTTATTTGAGACAAATGAAGCCAGATACAAACAAACTCTGTACGCTGTATCAATTTTATTAGGTTTATTGCATTTTATTTACATGCAACTGTAAGAGATGGAGGCTTTGCTGTCATTTTGATAAAGGTCTAACATGAAAATTAAGAAACTGACATGAGTGGCATTTCCAAATTGTAGTTATGAACTACACAATATAATTTAAATGCACAGATATTGCTCGAGGAAGGTGCAGCATGTGCCAAAGCTATTTGTTGTCAGAGCTAGTATGTTTTCATATACCTCATTCAAGACCTAAATACATATGTTGCATTTTTTTAGACCCTAATATAAGTAATATAAGCACATTTTATCTGAAATATAAGATATGCCTCTATTAAGCTTTCGTCAAATAGTTTGGAGAACTGTTTTTTTTTTTTGGGAGGGGGGGGGGGGGGGGGGGGGGGGGCTGACTGAGATCCACCGTAGTTACTGCTGGTATGACATGACACGAGAAATTGTGCAGCGCTGATGAAACAGATATCCAGTGTTTTGGACTGCAGCTGATGCCTTTTCATTTCCTGACAGCACCACTGTCTGTTCTCCTCAGCTACTTTAGAAGATTACCTCATGACCTGACAAAATCTCTAACAGAGAATCACACTGTAAATGGAAAGACTGTAGCTACAGCTGCTAGTTCACTGAAAACTCCTTTTTGTCCATAGACCTCATCAAATACTGAATGCTGTATCAGGTCAGGCACTGAATATCCCTGACTTATACTGTATGTATCATATACATACATGTTCTTTATGGCATCATATCTGGAAAGCCAGTTTCCTGTCATATAAAATATGAATACAGAGATAACTAGAAGAAACACGGGCAAAACAAATTATTTTACTGAAAACATCAGGCTGCTTTTCTCAGTTGCTCAGATTTGTGACAGACTGCATGTTCTTTACATATTATAGCACCACCTAGCCTCTAATAAAATTACCATGCATAAAGAAGTATACCATTTCAAGAGAGCATCGTGTACTGTATGTATCAGCAGTTTCTCTCAAGAAGAAATAGGGGCGTAGCTTATTAAATCCATAGTCTGCCATGTTCACACTGAACCTTATCAACCTCTACATGGCGCAACACGACTGGAGAGTCGTGGTAGAGAACAGTACTCAGACTCATTCTGTCTTCTTCCTCTGTTTATTCAAGGTTCAGTCAAGAGGTCTGAATTATCCTTTTCTTATTTACTACCACACCATTACCTTTGATTAGTGTGCATACATTTGTGCATGTGTGTGTGTGTGTGTGTGTGTGTGTTCTACCACAAGGGACAAAAGAGCCAGTTTGATAAATGGCTCAAATAATGAGGACTCCCAGGAGCTCTCAACTTAACTACAGTGTAGGACTGCCGTGATGGAGATCCAGATAGCTACACATGTGCGTGCACATACTGCAATCAGTATTAGAAGCTTGCAATCTAATCTCAAAAGCACACACTGGATGAGCTCTGTGTGCAGATAGCCACAGCATATCTGAAATCAAAGAAATCCATAAAACACTGCAGTATAATAAACAGTGTCAGACGATTGTTAGATATGGTTTTTTTGGCTTGGCAGCAGAAAACCCCATGCAGGATGCACAAGGATACAGCTCACGATAAAGCTACCACGCTGTTATGCATACATAATAACATTCATGACGTGAATTGCTCAAAAAGCAGACCACACATGCTGTTCAGCCCTTTTAATATAGGACATATCCTGTGTCTGTTTGTTATTTTTTCTTGAGATCAACTGTGATACATGAGGTCAAATGCCTCTGTTTTGTTTATTTACTGTAGGCTGGTACAATATTTTGGCCACTGATACTATAAAAACCCACAGAGAAAGATGGGCTTATTAGAAACAATTATCTTTGAGGCCATCTAGCAATCTACTAATATCACAAATGTAATCACACTTATCTGTAAAAATGCTCACTTTATAAATTCTTTATTTTTCTGCAGAACTTCATAAAAAAAACAAAAGTGGCATACATCACATCACTTTATTTTACTTTATAACTGTATAATAATAGGGTAATATTACAACCTATGTTCATATGTACAGTATCTTCATTTATTTTTCTATTAGCATTTTATTTTGGGATTTTATCCAACTTTGCATTACATTTAATTTCTGCTACTACATAGTAGTATTGCCTATCAGCATAATACTATAGTGATTGAGAGTAATGCTTCTTACATGTTTCCAAATGACAGGGTGCTGTTGCATGTCACAGGTGCCAATGCTGTTGTTATACTTAGGACAAACACACATACCCAACATCCTTTTCTCAGGAGGATCAATATTGGGTCATTTATTGGTCTTAAATCAAACTGCCCAGAAATCTGAAATTGTTTTATTTTTACCATGAATCAAAGTCACAGTGACAGTAACTCTCTGAATGGCGTAGGCTGACTGCGTATCTAAAAACTGCTCATCTTACGCAAACGGGGAATGATATTTCACTGTACATGTAGCACCTTTAAATTACTGCATATGTTGTGTGTCTGTGTGGATACACAGTCAGGCTCAATATTGCACCGACGCATTAGAGAAAGAAAAGGAGAAACAGTGGCAGACATAATGACCCAGTGAGCCAGTGAGAAAAAGCAGCAGTGTGGGTAGGGCTTCAGCACCAGGCACAAGGTGCAGCACCCTGCATGAATATCAAAAAGCTCCCTCCCTTTGACCTTGAGATTAATATTTAAAAGCTGGCTACAGTCTATACACACACACACAGAGACGCGCACATGCACACACTGTTCACATGTGCCCCGCAGCCTGTGGTGCACTGAAGTCTTCCTCATTAACTGACTGTTGGGTTGCGATTCTTTTATCTGTAAATGCTGTATAAGGGAAAGCTGCTTATATACTGTACACTGTATAACAGATGTGGATGAATGGATAAAGGCAGGCTGTCGATGTATTAAAAACCTGACAGATTCCATGCTATACCAATTTTACTGTATGCTTTGGCACAGCAGCAGGAAGCATGTCTGCCTCTTCATTTTTAACACAATAAAGTATAAAGAAATTTTTAAGGCTATATCAAATACCATACAGAAACTGGCTGGCAATAATATAAAAAGACAAAAACATGCAGTGACACCTTTGCTGTCTTTGAACCTTGTCGACTTTTAGCTTCAGTTTTATGATTTCACTACCAGTTGTGCTTTTTTTTTTTTTTAATACCATGCATTTTGACTGATTTCACAGATCCTAAATCACATGACCCAGCTGTACATAAAAGGAAAAATAAATAAATTAAGTTAATATAAAAAAAGAACTGCGGCATTAAATGCTTTTTTCCCCCCAGCGGAGTGGGTTTAGTCATTTTTGTCTGTCCTTTATTTGATTTTGCCCTTATTCTGCCCTTTTGTTTGTTTTTCCGTCTTCCTAATCTCGTTGGTGGAGAAACGAACACTTTGTAGCTTCTGCTGTTGGGATGTGAGGAATGTGTTTTATTTTGCCATTTTTCTCCTGGCGGGCTCAAATTGAGTTTGACAAACTTTAAAAGCTGTCACATACCTGCAGCCTTCAATCTCTGCCTTGATAAAAATGTGTTTATCAGAAAGTGGGATCTAATTATGTTACAATGTGTTTACGCTTTATTTGAAAACATTTCAATTTCCCAAATTAGAGTTTCACCCTGACATTATATATATATATATATATATATATATATATATATATATATATATATATATATATATGTAGGGACATACACCCTTCTCCTGCCACAGATATGAATAAAATGCTAAAGTCCGATTGCTCCTTGTGGTGTACGTATCATATTTAGTATTTTTACACCTCTCATTGTCATTCCCGTCCTTTCTGTGGAATTGCTTTTCTTTGCCATCCAGATTAAACATATCTTACTGTGTAATGAAAGCAGTGGAAAGTTATGTACAGAAATGTAAAGCAGAAAGTAGGAAATTAAAAGACAACTTGCATCAAGCTGTCTGTACTTGTTGTGTTTGCACTGTGAGTAAGATCGTCTGTGAGAGACTGCGGCTTAGAGCGGATTCATTTCAGTCAAATCAGTCGAGATGTTTGTGTTTCCAGAATGAAGCGGGAGCCTGTGTGATTTTTATACTAAGGCAAATGCAATTTATATTGTTTTCTTTGTTTCTTTTATACTTTTACCTGAAACTGTAGCTTCATTTACTACAGGCAACAATTCTGGTTTCGCCTTTCACTCCCAAAAAAGAAAGAAGATGCTAAAAGACCAACACTGGCAGGTAGGGGAAGTTTACAATATGATACTATCATACGTTGGACACATTAATGATGGTAACATGATCCATCCTGATTTGCTTTGCCACACTGTTGGCCTTTTTCCATTTGGGAACATCTTCGAGTTTCTTCAAGTTAGTTTATTTCAGTCCTTTTTATCCTCATTCATTTGAATTTGCAGAAGGAATCGACATCTGCACATTTTAACAAAAATATCAATATCTGTCCAGGGTGTATCAATAGTGCATTGCAAGAGGAAGCAATAATGAGATGTTGCTACATATTTTGTGCCACCACTACTCTGTATTTATTCACGAGTATTTTATTTAAAAAAAACAAACATTTGAACCAAAACTAAACCAAACCAATTGTTTTGAAATGTAAATGTAAAAGATGACATGGAAACAGCACCAGCATTACAGAGACGTAAAAAAAAAGGAATAAAAATCGACCAAATACTACTGAAAATGTTTTCTAACTTTCTTCAATAATCCAGTGCATGAGCTCAAATTAGAATGAGAGGTAATTTCTTTGTGACAAAGTTACTTGCTGAGCCAAAATTCACTTTTTTGTGTAGTCTTATGAAATTATTACATAGGGAAGATGTAGCTGCCAGAAACGGTAGTTTTTAAAACTAAATTACGAGACTTGCTTTGTTGCTCTTTTTTCATATTGTTTGCACTTGTTGCATGTTGTATGTGGTGATTTTTTTTGATGTACCTTGTCAAACTTTTTTCCCTTTATGAAAAAGCACAAATATTCTGAAGTGATACACTGCTCTAAAAATTAAAAGAACACTTTTTAATCAGAGTTTAGCAAGTCAATTAAACTTCTGGGAAATTGATCTGGTGATTTAAGCAGCAGAGGGGGCTGGTAATTAGTTTCAACTGCTTTGGTGTTCATAAAATGAACAACAGGTGCACTAGAGGGGCAACAATGAGACAACCCGCAAAACAGGGATGGTTTCACAGATGGAGGCCCCTGACATCTTTTTTGACAGACATGAGAGGGTCTGGAGAAGCCGTGGAGAACATTATTCTGCCTGTAACATAGTTCAGCATGATCGTTTTGGTGGTGGGTCAGTGCTGGTCTGGGGAGGCATATCCATGGAGGGACACACAGACCTCTACACGTTAGGCAACAGCTCCCTGACTGCCATTAGGTATCAGGATGAAATCCTTGGACCCACTGTCAGACCCTACACTGGTGCAGTGGGTCCTGGGTTCCTCCTGGTGCACGACACGTGGTGAGAGTATGCAGGCAGTTCCTGGAGGATGAAGGAATTGATACCACTGACTGGCCTCCACACTTGCCTGACCTAAATATAATAGAACACCTCTGGGACATTATGTTTCAGCCCATCCAACGCCACCAGTTGCTCCTCAGACTGTCCAGGAGCTCAGTGATGCCCTGGTCCAGATCTGGGACACCAGCCATCATCTCATTATTGTCAGGCATGCGTACAAGCACGTGGGGGGGGGGTCATACAAACTACTGAGTACCATTTTGAGTTGATGCAGTGAAATTTCAGCAAAATGGACTAACCTGCTGCATCATTTTTTTCACTTTGATTTTTGGGGTGTCTTTGAATTCAGCCCTTTTTTTTTTCTGAGCAGTGTATATTGGCATCACTGAACAATTAATGACATTCATTACACTGAGACTATCACTAGCAGAAAATCCACTTTCTAAAATATTAGTGGCCAAAGACAAAATAGTGTTTTCCCAGGTCATCAACAAAAGCACACGCATAGTTATCGGAATTCTTGGCCATACACAAAAACACATGCATGATCCCTGCTTGCAGCTCTTTTTCTTCTACTCGGCATGCTTCAATTTGCCTCTGCCCGCAGCTGTGAGGGACGCAAACAAACACGGCAACAAACAAACAAAGTGATGAGCGGACATGACGTCTGAGGCTTAGCTTTTGTTTTATCTTCTTTCTCTCGTCTGTTTAGCGCTGTGTGTGAGGCCCCAGTGCAACACACTCCTTTATGGCGAGACAATGGGGAGGCAACCTCACTGCCAGAACAAGTTTCTTTTTTTTTGCCAAGTGTGTGATCAAAGCCTCCGTGTCTGTGTGTATATATACCTGTGCAAATACTGTATGAGTAAGAGGCACAGAGATCTTTGAAGATATATAGATAGCCAGTAGTCCAGACAGCAGTGGCTGCTGGGTTAAGTTAAAATATTTTTTAAAAAGGGGGGTCATTTTATGATTATTATACAAATGCTACACATTTTAGCATGTAGCCACCAGATGTGCTGTTTAAAGGCTAAGAGAGAAATCTCGGGCAACAATCATCGACTAAGAAAAGTGAAACTTGTTGAAATACAATTTAAAAAAAAACACCAAATAATTATTAATAATATCTACAGTCATGGTAAAAAGAAATTACACCCTGTTTCAATGATAAGATTTTACACAGCAGGTTATAATAAAATAAATCATCTGGTTCTTAGCAGATCTTAAAATTCGGTAAATACAACCTCAGATAAAAAACGAAACATTACATATTACACTGTAGATAACAAAAACTGAGCCAAAATTCATAAGTAGTGCATGAAAAAAGTAAGTACACCCTAACTGCCACTGATTATTCACAAGTAGAAAACATTCAAGACGGTTGATATTTTTCCCAGGAGTGGACGTCCCAGCAAATTCACCCCAAGGTCAGACCGTGAAAAGCTCAGAGAAACTGCAACAAACCCAAGAGTTATATCTCAGACTCAACAGGCCTCAGTTACTGTAGCATGTTAAAGTTCACGATAGTGCAATTAGAAAAAGACTGAACAAGTATGGGTTGTTTGGAAGGGCTACCAGGAAAGCCTCTTTCTAGAATGATGAGTTGGGCTTGTTTAGTAGTCACAGGATCTGGACACCTTGCAGTCATCGAGTCGACCATGAACTCCTCTGTATACCAAAGTATTCTGGAGTCACGTGAGGCTGTCTGTCTGACAGCTAAAGCTTGGCTGAAATTGGGTCGTGCAACAGGACAATGATCCCAAGTACAGCAGCAATTTTACAGCAGAATGGCTGAAAAAAATTAAATAAAAAGAATCGAGGTGCTGCAATGGCCCAGTCAAAGTCCAGACCTCAACCTAATTAAAATGCTACAGAGGGACCTTCAGAGAGCTGTGCATAAACATTTCCACAAACCTCAATGAACTGAAGTGATGGTGTATATAAGAGTGGGCCAGAATGATGTGAGAGACTGATAAAGTCGTACAGAAAACAATTACTTCAAGTTGCTGCTGCTAAAGCTATTGAATCCCAGGGTGTACTTAGTTTTTCACACACTGCTTCTGCATTTTAACTTCGTTTTTGTTAAATAAATAACGACATGGTGTAATATGTCATCTGTTGTTCTTCATTTCAAGTTGTATTTTCATAATTTTAAGACCTATTAAGGACGAGGTAATTTTGTATTATGTCCTGATATGTAAAACCTTAGAACTGACAACCTTTTTTTGTTGGACTGTAATTATTGTCACTTTCTAACAGGTGATGTGCCAGAATGGAACAAACTGGCAATGACTTTCGGAGCTGACCACGAGCCAAAGGTTAAAAAAGAGGGAAGGCAGTCACTTTGACTTGGAAAAGCACAGATGGAATTAATAAGATTAAATATGGCTGCATTCCATTTGAGGCAAGCTGGCTCCAGGGCTCTGGCACTGTGCACGCCGATTCTCTAGCAGTACTTAATGGAATAGAGCCATCATTAATGACCAATGAATCAATTTTGTATACAAATTCTTCTTATACACTTTCTGATAAAAACACATAGCTATTCATTACAATGTAAAATAAGGCTTAATGGACTAAGAGGTTTTTTTTAGTGCATTGCAGATGCAGATATATGGAAAATTACCATCTTTGAAGGCACAAAAAAAAGCCTGATACACTGACCATTTGTATTTAACCTCTATGCTATTTTCCAGATTTCCAACTTTAAAAAAAAAAATCCACACATTTAGTCAGTAACAACTGCAGAACAATATGTGAATGAGAGACGGTCGTGAGAATTTTAGAGCTTCTCTGAATTGATAAATTACTAACTCCCACCAAATTCTCACCATCCTAATTTCATTTATTAAATAAATCACTTGTCTGGTAAAACCTTAAACAGCTTCCACCTAGTTATACATGATTTGCAAAGCTTATTTAACCTTTTTGGAAAACTCTAAACACAGTTTCAATCACTATAACACATTTTTCCACAGTGATGAATAAAGCTAACCACAGATGCTGAACACAACTACAGCAAAGACGTCACTTCTTAAGCACAACAACTCAAAATTGTTTCACGTGTGTTTCTCATGATGATGAAACAAAAACTGAAGGCATCAGTTGAAAAGAGAGAGTGAGGGTGACGCGGGGGGAGTCAGTGGAGGGGGAAACGGAAGTCGAGGAAAAGGTCAAGCTGGTAGAGGCAGATGAAGACCCATAAGTACTAAGAGGAAGAGGACTGAATTCATCAAAAGAAATTTGTGCTGCTCTTGTCGACTCAGAAGTCAGACAAACCTAGCCAGATACACAGTAGCATCAGTAATTCATCAAGATCAAAGGTGAAAGATGCATCTTCTCTCTACAGAAGTTTCTGGTACCCAGTCCTGTGACATTTTAGTAGACTACACATATTTTGTTTGGTCTACACAAGACTGATGGTTGAGAACACCAGGCAGGATGGGACTCCATGTTCACACAAGAACTAGAGAAAGCAATCATAAACAAGGGTTCGGTCAATAACACAGTAACACTTAGAGAACTTCAAAAATAGTCACTGACCACACAGGTTTCAATAACATCCAACAGGTCTCTCTGTCAAACGCTGGCCCGAATACTTCATTGAGAAATTCAGAGAGGGTGAAAAACCTGCAGTATGAGTATCTGGAGGTAAGTATTTTTCACTTTACATGTACAGCTTAGTATGTAAAGTTGACAATACTAAAATACACAATGTTGTCTTTAACTGTATTTCAGTCTCCCAAATGGAGGCTGAGGAAATCCCACGAGTTTATATCCATTGATCAGTCTGGGCTTAACCTCACACTATGGAAAACAGTGGCTGGAGATCGCAGCACAACCAAAATTACTGTGACCCTGAACTTGCTATCTCATTGCCTTTGAAATGGTCGCTTTAAAGATGGGGACCAGGTCTGCAACCATTTGCAGTCAGCTGCCAACTTCGAAGCAACTCTGCTGTGTCTTGACAACAGTAAAACGTCAATAATAATCGGTTTGTGATAATACAGTGATTAATTGTGATAAATTGGCAAAAATTGCAAATCTGTTTACAGTCTGTGTACAAACAGAAATTTACATTACAGAGTGTTTTAGACTGAACATAGTGGTGTGTAACTCATTCAAACAGAGTAAGATTATATGATCATATGTGTGTACAATATGACAACAGAAAAGTGTTTTTATGAATTGTGTAGTTTTGACTGGAACATTTCATTCTGCAAAGGATCTGAGGCGTTCTGGTATTCGGATGTGTGGTTGTGCGGTGTATTCATATCTGTTTTGATCTTTGTAACTTTTGTAGAATAGCAAAACGGCCAGATGAGCCTGGCATAACTTGAGTTACGTATCATGAACACTGTGTTTTCCCATTTTTGTGACAGTACTGTGTAATGAATGCTCAGCAGTAATATTGTTGTGACTGGTTTTGTGCTTGATCTGAGAACTCCGTTTAGTTCTGAGCACAGACAAAACTGTCTTGATGTGTTTGTGAGGATTTACCAGAAGAAGAGTCTGAGGTTTTCTGAATATAGTTTGAAAATTGGATTTCGTGTTTAGAGTTCTGAGAAAAGGGTGGAAGGTTCCAAGAATGTGGAACAACTGTAATACATCAGCATCAGCAGGCCGGAGTGAGACTTGAAAGACTCCAGTAAAAGCTGACATTTGTACTGTTGCCCAATTAAGATGTAAATCAGAGAGTAAATTACAGGCTTATAATGAGGAGCCGATAACAGCGATGTTGTTGAAACTCTTCTTAAACTTCTCAGCTGCAACTCCACAAAATCTGAGTCATAGTTGTACAGGGTGGCCTCTT
The DNA here is from genome assembly GCF_007364275.1 of Archocentrus centrarchus. NCBI lineage: Eukaryota > Metazoa > Chordata > Actinopteri > Cichliformes > Cichlidae > Archocentrus > Archocentrus centrarchus. The sequence continues at coordinate 10,748,314 of NC_044361.1, read as the reverse complement.
CCAACATTTGAAAAAATGAATTTATTTGATACATCCTTGTCCTGGAAAAGGGACAGATGATTATCAGATCACATTTAAACTCTCAAGCTTCTGCCTCAAATATCCAGTGTTGCTCACGCTCCACGAAAAATATCCATAAAATTCAGATCAGTGCTTGCATTTGTGTCAGTATTAAAAGCTTTCTGTTGATATAAACTGGATTTGTTCCCGGTTTTAAAGCATTCTTGCAACTATCAAAAGAACGAGACACAGCCAGGCAGGGGGTATGGTATTGACATGTCACACACCCAATGTGATTCTACAAAGCTTCTCTCTATGATTTCATCCTTCCCCCTATCTTCTTGCTCCCTTTTTGCCTTATCTTTCCTTCCGCTGCTCTCATTCTCTCTCTCCCACCCTCCCACTATCTGTCCTTCACCATCCCTTTTCTTATCCACCTCTTTCTCTTCTTCTATGCCCCCCTCGCTCTCTCTCAGACATGTGATATCTCCTTGCATCTCCTACTTACTTCCTGTACCTTTCTGTTCCTTCCGCTTTCACAACATCTCCACTCCCTCTTTCCATTTTGATATCCTCCACTCCCTGCATCTCCTCGCAGCATCTATGAACACATCCCTCGTCTCCCCTCACTATATTTATCTATTCCTTATCTGGATCTCCCTTCCCTCTCCTTCCATGCATTCCTATCTGTCTATATCTGCTCTCTCCCAGTCTCAGTGGGCTCAGCTCTCATAAGCAGAGCATGCAGAAGAAGGAATGAACCTGAAATGGCAAATTGCTTATTTATGACAGCTCAGTAACTGAATTAAGCAACACTCAATTCCAAAAAAAAAAAAAAGAAAAAAGAAAGAAAGGTAAAAAAGACGAAGGCAGCAATGTAAAAGAATGTAAAAAAAAAAAAAACAACAAAAAAAAACAGAAAAGCAAACGACAAAAACAAGTCATATTCATCACGGTAATTGTGTGGGTGCTTTGAGTACGCGAATGTCTGATGAGGGATGGCGCTGCTCACAGGCCTCCCTGACGTCCATGAATCACAGCCAGAGTTGCTCGCCGGCCCTCAGCCGCCATAAAACAAAAGATGGAGATGAAAAATGCAGCAATTAAGTGATTTGATTTCTGCTCTACCCTCCTGTCCTCCTTTCTACCCAACCCTCCTTTCTGGCCACACAAACAAACACAAACAGATATAAAAGCCGGTTAAGCAAATACTACAGTGCACAAGCATGCAAAACAAGACACAATGGCACCCCAAAACAGTGACTTTCACACAAAAAAATTCACTCAAAGAGTACCTGCAAGGAAACAAGAATATAAATACGGTATATGTACATAAAATCAATGAGAATTTACTAAGTATCCCCAGAGTACACTCCATATTGAGCCCCATGTAACCCTTACATAATCACGGGGGCTGACCTTAAAATTAAGCTGGTACGATGACATGACACATAACATTGGATCATCTAAGACTAAAATCACTGAAACTAAACTATAAATGAGTGACTGCAGCTGAAGGTGATACAGTAAACCGTCCTTGTCACAAGGTCCTACAAAAAGCTACAGCTTCAGGGAAAAAAAAGGCTAATTTAACCAGAGCAAACAGCTTTGCTGTTGTTATCTTCCTAATTAGCAAGCAGGTTAGTTTAAAATGCAAGCAGTGCTGTACAAATATTAGCCACACCTAGCTTAGAGACAGCAGGTAATTTACACAGCAGCCAATGACGCTGGTAATGCTTCACTCGTTTACACTTTCATGCAAACGGGAGACACACGGATCTGAAAATGGATTAGGCAAAGCCCATGCAGCAGTGGCTAAGGTAATCGGATTTTAGGGGCAAAGCACAGGGGCTATCGAGACACACATAAGTCCACACATAAGAGACATCTTGACACGGTTTTAATAATTCAGAAACAATGTATTAATTTATAATAATTTTATTATAATTATATATTATTGTTACATTATTTCTTTTCATTTTCTTGACAATAATAGGAGAATGAAAGGTTATTAAAACATGTCACAAAGTAGCCATGCTGGGATCAAACAGCACAATGGACAGTATTTTTTACTGGTTTTCTTGCTCTATGATTCATCTTGTAAAATCTCTGGGCTGACACTTCATGATATAACTCACTCATGTGTTATTATTCAAACAAAATATTAAAATGTATCATCAAAAAGTTAAAGTCCAAATAGTACATGATTATGAGAATCTACTGGGGCTGCTCATAGTAAAACATTTAAATCTACATTATTGTTCATTACTCTATGTTGGAGTCCCTCAGGGGCGTGACTGCAAGAACAGCCACCAGGGGGCTTGTCACAGTATATGCCACATAAACTCTCAGAGTATATACTAATGAAATCCATGCATGCAAACAAATCAGACAATAATGAAAACATGAAATAACATTTTTGGCACTGAGCTGAAACTCTCTCTTCCTCTGTGCATCTCAGGAGCAAACATATTAGGACAATTTACCTCCTACATGCTGCATGCGTGGGTTTCCTCCGGGTACTCCGGTTTCCTCCCACATTCCAAAGACATGCACTTACTGGGGTTAGGTTAATTGGCTAATCTAAATTGCCCATAGGTGTGAATGAGAGCATGAATGTGAGTGTGAAAGGTCGTCTGTCCCTCTGTGTTAGCCCTGCAACAGGCTGGCGACCTGTTCAGGGTGTACCCTGCCTCTCGCCCTATGACAGCTGGGATAGGCTCCAGCCCCCCCGCGACCCTTAACAGGATGTGCGGAAGCGAATGGATGGATGGATGGATGGATGCTGCAGAGTGCTGACTATATTTAAACACGGCACTCTATGAGAAATGTGGATGCTTTAACATTGTTTAGCTTTGGGGTGGGGGGGTGGGTGTTTAATGGGACTTGGCTAAGCATGTGTAATTAAGAGCAGGGGTAAGTGGTGAGTTGCAGAGTGCATTATCGTGTGTGTGTGTGTGTGTGTGTGTGTGTGTGTGTGTGTGTGTGTGTGTGTGTGTGTGTGTGTGTGTGTGTGTGTATGTTTGTGAGGGATATGGTAGCAGCATCAGGCCATGATGGAGTGCTTTGCGGAGCCAAACACCCATTCAGCAAGCTGTGGGCTCATTAATCCTGCCAAACTCCACTTGTTACATACACGCACAGGAAATCATGAGGCTAGGTAAACAGGGAACTGCTGTGATCCATCACTGTGCACCAGGAACACACAGATATAGGTACACACACATTCACATGTAAAATGATAAGCTTATACCCATACAAATATACAGCAGAAACACAGAGATCTGCACACATGTGACAAATAAACAGATGCAAACAAAATTATGCACTGAAATCTTTTAATATGTACATATAATGCAGTTTCTCCCAGCAGAATATTGACTGTGCTTTACGCCGAGATGTGAGAGGTGAAACTAGAAATAACCCCCCCCCCCCAATGTTACAGAGAAATGACATCCAGTGCTGGTAAAGGGCCTGCACTTGCTATTAGTAGTAAGAAATACTGCCACAAAGCCTGGAAAGAAATCAATAGAGCTTGACCCCAGTTTGACCTCTGGTTGAATGGAGAACTTATGGGACCACAGTGGCCTTGATATTAGCTTATTTGATGTGTTATTTCCCAACAATTCTCTTTTCTCTCCATTTCAACTTTCTTTCTTTCTATTCTTTATTCCCTCTATTTGCTCTCTGTTTTGTTTCCATCTCCTAAGTGCTCATGAATAGGCACGCACACATCTGCATGCATACACACACCAACATACACACATCATATGACAAATGCAGTATAGGGCCAGTTACACAGCCCAGTGGTTAGCTGCAATGTTGGAGCAGATCTGTTATATACGCCTCCCTGGCTGCAGCATTTACTGAAGCCATCAGCAAAACAACATGCTATATATCTTTGACAGAGAAGGGAACAATAGTATTTACACCAATTTAGCCCTAGGAGGGGGGATTTCCAGTTAATGGGCTACCCCCCCCCTTCTTTTAACATTTTTAAATGGCCACCCTTCAGGAGGACAGATGAGACATGCACCAAGGCTGCAACTCACATGGTAATAAACTCCATTAGAAAGAACGAAAGAAAAAAAAAAAACAGCAGCAAACCAAAAAAGCAAGGCAGCGCCTCACAAAACAGTCTGGTGCCTATCACTACACTCCGTGACAGGTATTCTCACTATAAGGTGCTAAATAAGATAAAAAATCCACCTTAAAATAAACATCAATAGAAAACAGACAAGCAGGAGAACCTTGTATGTTTGTATGTTCATAATTTTGATGACTCAATTACTGCTTTCTCTCTTCATTTGCTATGAACTGTGTCCATGTCAGTGCAAGGTTTACCCAACTCATAATATTTACCGCATGTGGTCTTGCCACATTGTAGCAGCCTGGGAATGGCTAGCCTGATAAGGTTAAATGTCACCAGTCACCAAGGGGCCAATCAAGGGTTAGTTATGGTGCAGGTTCAGGTTTGGGCTAGCTGCAAAAGGTCAGAGAGGTCAGATCAGGTCAAAGAAAGGACAAGCTGTCCATTGGGGTTAGTAAAAGGTGACAAGAAAATTAGGCTGCATCTGTATGACAGTGCAGTTTTCAGAAGACATTAAAAAATACTGGCGGCTGCCAGCGCTCCCCTCAGCCTGCTGGCAGCAGAATCTGTAGGTGGCACAAATCCCCTGAAAGTACAAGTTCTACAACACATAATTACCAGGTCTCAGTAGATCATAATGAGCCTTAGTGACTTTATTCACCACATCAATTCAAAAGCAAATGGCTAGGTAAGAACAAGGAATAAGAAATGCTAAAAATCATAATAAATATAATTTTAGCTTTAAAACTTTTTTGGCTTTTAAACTAAACTAAATAAATATAAATATATTTGTGTTAAATATATATATTATATATATTATCGCATTTACAAAGTTGAAAGCTGGCAGCCCACCCACCCAGCAGGGTGACAACAATACCGCAACAGCCTTTTCAGGCTGAGGGGTAAAAAGCAAATGAGAATTTAAATTAAGAGATGTTTAATATAAGAATAACTCAAACCTGGCTGTTCCCAGTGTTCCTTGCTAGAAATTTGCTAGAATCATAAAAATGTAGTCTATTCAAAATGCTCTTATTTTATTCTTATGTATGAATCAATTAATTGAGTGAAACCACATTTGGTGAAACATTTGTGTGTGCGTGTGTGTGTGTGTGTATATATATATATATATATATATATATATATATACATAAACCTTCATAGCACTTCACAAACTGTTTATATTTCACTGAACAAATAAAGGAAACACAATAATGTCCAACAGCCCCACCATAGACCTTTATCCTCCTCCCATTTTAGCCCCTTTTAAAAACAGAAATAACCCACAGAACATTTCCAAGTGCTGTATCAATGCCTGACTGACAGCTCTACCTCCCTCTGGCCAGCCTACACAACACAGACCTACAATGAAGCCAGTATGAACAGAGAGCTGTCAATCACAGGAAAGCCATCCATTGGGCAATATATATGCTCATAAGCTAGAACCAAGTTCACCAGGTGTGGGCAAGTATACATCAATACACACACATACGCGTAGATACTGTAAATAAATGCACACACACACAAAAAAAAATCAAAGACAGGCTCATGCACATTAACAAACATACACACATTCACATGCAAAATGCACATAAACACACACACATATCCCTTCCAGAGTGTTGGCGCCTAGACTGCAGAAGTCATCAGGGACCTGTAAAGCATTACCCTCTGTGTGACTCGAGCCACTCCAGAAATAGCCTCTGTAATGTATTCTTACCGCCGCCGTCTCTTTTGCACAATAGTGCCCTTAATAACACACTCCATTTCTGTTGGCATAAATAAGGGCTCCATTTCCATCTTATTTCATGCAAATGAGAGCGACGGCGCCCAAACAGGTAGTGGGAGTACTGTGTGAGTGGAGTGTGGAAGTGTGTAGTCACTGAGTGTAGTGGCATGATTGGGGACGAGCGAATTCAAATGAGCGTTGGAGAGACCCCACGATGTGCCAACGACTCCCACGCCAGCCTGCCAACGGCGTGACAGACAACGTCACTTAGTCACTTATGGGCCCTGCCGCCTGCACATGGTGCCATTACAGGGGCCAACGCAAAAACCAATATTTATCCAGGCAAATGGTTCTCGAGAGAGATTATTGATGCACACACGAAAGCTACACTCCAGTAGTAGGCGCTGGTGCAACTTGATCGCATGGTATGTGATTTGCTGATTCCACTGGTTGGCAGTGTTTGAAGAGCACTGATTGGAAGATGCCATGGACTGACACAGAGTGGCACTTCTGAATTCATGTCCGTTGTAAAAGCACCATTTTTGTCCTCTATCCTGGTATTCTTGGAACTGATTATGGTTTTTGGTCAAAGCCCTGCTACTCACTGGCAGCACCCAGACATTTCTCAATACCTTCTTCTTACATGCTAAATACTTTTGCACCAAACCTCCCACTTTTAAATGTCGCACTCACGCTTTTTGTGAATTTGACTTGTAAAATGTTACAATGTCAGGCTGTTACAGAAAGCCAAAGTTTTTGAGAATGCTCCCTGGGAGTCAAAAATCCAGACTTCAGTCTGCCTCAATTGTACTTCCTCGACAAAAAGTTCATAAAACTTGTCTTCACACATTGTGACCAAAATCTATCTAGAAAGCAAACATCTTAGTAATGGTATTTGGGCAGTTATCTAAACCACTGGGGATAAATCCATAACTCTAATTCTAATAGAATCTATAGAATTACCAGCCAAATCCAACAAAAGTTTAGTCACTTCAAAATAAGACTGAAAATGTTACACTACCACTACACAAAGGTAAAGGTCATTACAGTTTCACAATCCAGAGACACAATCAACATTTCTAGCTTATCCCAGCCAAGAAAATACAACTTAAAAAGTAAACTTACATCAGCAGTGACATGTGCATATGCTTGCCGTCACACGCTTGAAACTGTGATGAACCTGTACTATGCTCACTGGTCAGTGATATAACACACTTTGCTCATACCTTTTGTCTCCTGATTCATTTTCTCTCGGGGCAGGATTGTTGCCATCTTTACTGTTACAGAATGGTTTCTCTTATTTGGGTACATTGTGTTTCTCTTACAACATCTCTGGCGTTACTTCCAACATCCGTGTTAAACTGCCATAATTCTGATTCAATACTTTTATCCTACATTTTATCCTTAACATTTGTCAGTCTATCAGATAATTCCACTTTTATCTAAACTTTGTATACACTACAGTTGTGTAGTGTTTACAGTAAGGAGGTAATTTTTTTAACTGGTGTCTGCACATGCTCTTTGTGCTTCATTTTCCTCCCACAATCCAAAGACATGTAGGTTAGATTGCCTGGAATATCAAAATTGCGAGTGGGTGTGGCTACGACCGACTGACTACATGCCCGGGGTGCAAACCGCCTCTTGCCAGGGGTCGTGTGGCCTAGACTAAAGCCCACTGCCAACATGAAAATGATGTAGTATGTATAAAGCGATAAATAGATGAATATATACAACACACCCTTATGCTGTACATAATGTAGCTTTGCCCTCTCAAAAATTAATTATATATCAGGGTTACAGCGGCTACAGACATACCACATTTCTGATGTTAGAGATTTCAATAACACACCCTGCCTGCTGCAAACCCTCTGCTGGTGGTGATTCTCTTTGCTCCATCAAAGTGAATGAAAGAACATAAGCACAGCAATTTCAGGGAGGCATTTTGCTGTTTGATAATGAGAAGGTATGACAGAAGTTACTTTTAGATAGTGGTAGATTTACTGTATGCAGCTCTGGGCCCTCATTTATATAAAAAATTGTATTTAGATTTATACTTGAACCTTGTTTTATGATCAGTTCTGATGATTTCTAAAAACAAATTATGAGCATAAAAATCCTATTTAGACAGGTTCTCAACACACTTAAACACATGAGAGCTACTCTTTCTAAATCAAATTAAACTGATGAGATCTGTCACTTGTTATTTTCCCTTCAACAGATTTCCACTTTTCTCTTGTCTTTGGATTTAAACTATGTTTTTCTAGTTCTGCACATGTAAAACTAAAAATATATATATTTTTGATCCCAAAACATGTGGTTTGGACAGTGATTTTACAAATTTATCATTTTCCCATATAATGCCAGTTACTAGTACCGTATTTTCCGGAGTATAAGTCGCACTTTTTTCATAGTTTGGCTGGGGGTGCGACCTATACTCCGGAGCGACGTATATGTGACATTTATAACACATGAACCAAAATACTCCAGCCACTTGACATTTCCGTGAACTGCAGCTTTAAGGCAGTCTTGCGTAACCTGTGGGCGCAGTGGATGATGGATGGAGAGCACAGCTTAACAGCAACTGGGAGAATGCGCCACCCAACTTTCCTGGAAGTCATTGGATGGATCAAGAAAACATGGGCTTCAGTGACAAACCATCCTGTTGGGATTCAGAAAGGCTGGAATAACTGGAACTGCAGCTGAAGACGAGTCTGACTAACGCGACACAGAAGAGGAAGCGGCGCTTCGTCTACGGAGTGTACGGAATTGTTTAGAAGTGACACCGAGGATGAAGAATTCAATGGATTAATGGTTTGGTTAACTTGATAGTATGTTCTTTATGCTATGGTTATCTGAATAACTTAATGTTACGTTAACATACCGAACAGGTGTTCGTGTGCGTCATGTAGCTGAATGTGCTACGTTAGCGTAACGTAGGCGTAACCGTGTTCGTCCTTTCTTTAATCCATTTATTTTAAACTGCCGTTCAAGATGGAATTTGTGCTCTGGGGCTCGGATTCTATCAACCCCCCCCCCCCCCCCCCCCCAAAAAAAGTGCGACTTATAGTCCAGTGCGACCTATATAGTTTTTTTCTCTTTTATGCATTTTTGGCTGGTGCGACCTATCTCCGGACGACGTATAGTCCGAAAATACGGTAGTTTACATTTAGATTTAACCTTTTTTTCAAGCTGTTTTCCATACAAAAATTGCCTTAAAAAATTATAAAGTTCAATTAAAAAAAAAATAACAATAAATTGATGTAACAAAAATTCAATTTGATCAAATCTTTTTTAACTGTTCAGATTAAAGACAAAATTTCAAGAGTTTAGAAGAATTTGCTGAAGTTTCAAGAATCTTCTCAAAATTGCAAAATTTTCAACAAAACACATCAAGAAATTTCTAGAACCTCATAGAACCCCCCCCCCCCCCCCCCCCCCAAAAAAAAAAATCTATCTAAAATCCATAAAAGCAAAGTCTGAGAGGAATATGGACATTGTCTATAGTTTTTATAATAGAAAAAGTTAGAAAATAACACTTGGCTTATCAAAGACAAAAATTGTGTTACACAGTGTGATGTGAGAGCAAGTCAGGGTTTAGTTAGAAGGAGCAGCCATGGACCAAAACAAAAAAAAGGTTTTGAGCTCAACTGGTAATTAGCAGATAGACCAAGCTACAACCTCTGGGGTGGAAAAATGAAGCCAACACATACAGTACCAGTCAAAAGTTTGGACACAATTATGGTTAAGTGTGTCCACACTTTTGACTGGTACTGTAAATGCCAAAAGCTGTGATTCCTCTAACTGCCACTGAAGGCTTCCTCCAAAAGTAAAGTTAAAATCCCTAACTTCAGAGAAAATCATGTTTACAAACATTTTGAGCCATATGCATAGTTTCTTCACTGTCATTAGGGGTGGTGAATTATATATTATATTTTATTAGTGATTTACTTAGCATTAATTAGCAGATATCTGTATGCTGGACCATAAAGTTATGGATGCAGATTGCTAACCAAGCTAGTTAATGGTTACTGGTAACTTAGCACCCCCCCCACTGAAATCTGGTCACTTCTGGCTCCAAGAAAAAGCCTAATATGATGGCAGCCAAAATGCAAATGTTGAGGTTTCAAAATGCAGCCAAAAAACACTGTATATAAAAGATGACTACAGCCATCTTTTGTATACAGTCCATGGTTTATACAAGTAAAAGCCCACACAGCAGCTGCTGCAGGTAGGTACTGCAGTGGGAACAGCTTAGAACATGTGTGCAAAATGTAAATTCCCACAATCCCTGGCAGTCTAGATGTCTCTGAAAGAAATATTTTAAACATCAAACTAAGGTTTATGAATAAATATTTAAGCAGGGTTTTTAGCTTAGGTCAAACTTGAGGCCAATATTTGTTCTAAAATCATGGAGCCCTGTTCATGGAAGACACATAAATAAGGTTGTAGTGGCAACAGCAGGTAAAATCTTGGGGCGAACAAGACTGATCACTACCTTACTTGACTTAACACCGCATCGCATATACACACTGTGTATGATCTAAGGTATTGCAACTGAAATCATCTTTTTTTTCTCTCTCTCTCTCTCTCTAATGCCAGCAGCAATGCCAGCGGCAGCAGCTGGTTATTGATGATGCTGATTATTTGTGATAATTCACTCAAATTCCCTTGTGAGTCTGGTTAAAGTCAGCCACCAATATTTGCTGCCATTCAGGCCAACTCAAGGTTATTTCACAATCCAAAAGTTATGTGACTGTGTGACGCACTTGTGATCTCAGAAAATCAAACCAAAACCTTATTTCATTTTTAAGAAGTACAAAAAACAGCCCAAAATGCCAGCGGCATCGCCAGTGGCAACAACTGATTCCTAAAGAAGGCTGTGTTGCATTGACTTTTGTTACGTCATACTGAGCTACAGAATGACTTTGTGGAGGACATACTGATGTGAAGTGCTGTAAACCTTAAATTTCCCTTTTCTAATAGAGTTTGTCTGCATTTTCGGGCCTTTACTTTGTGCTTCCCAGTAATAACTCATCAGTTGAGCAGTGTAGGCGGTTTTCTGACAGCTTTTTCCTTGGGCTTTATTTTGCTGATAAAGTTCAAGTTTCTCTTGAGTTTCTTTTTCTATCCCAGTCGCTGCAGTTTTAAACACAACCGCATCAGAAGACATGCAAGCATCGCATCCTGTGCAAAAGAAATACTCATCATCAGATGTTTAACTAGTCAAATAAACCAACACAATCAACTGTAATTGCATTTTAAGATTAATACTTGGTGGAATTAAAGGTGATCATGATTACGTAACCCATTTTGGAAACACAGTCCCAAAAAAGGAGTTGGTAAAATCAGAGGATGCAGAAGGTAGAGCTGGAGAGGAGAAAAGGTTTACAAGAGTTGATGATGGTCAGATAAAACAGCTCCACACTCACACGCTTCAAGGAAAGGTTAATGTCTCTTTCTCAATTTCTTCATCGCTCCCTCCCTTGCTTTCCCAGCTGAGGTCTGTGTGACTTACAGCAGGTCCAGACTGCATTAGATTAAATCATAAATTACTCACCCACCCCCATATCTGCATCCCCCCCCCACCTCCCTATCTCACTCTTTCCCCTTTCCATCCTCTCCCTATCTCAATCTCGCTCTCCCTTTATTCTCCTATATTCCATTCCCCATGTATTTCTCCTGCTCCCCCACTATTATTTCTCCCCAGCTCTAATCATTATTTTCTTTTCTTCACCCTTTCTTTTCTTCACTTCATTTCTCTCATACTCCCTGTACTCTACAATACAAATGCTGTTCCGTTAGAGGATTGCTACACTGGCTTTGGACAGCGAGGCATATGGGTGAATGTTTGCTAGCACCCCATGTACTGTACAGACTTCTCCCTATATTTTAGCAAATATCTGATCACTTTAATTTAATATAATATACAGTAGCATCACCAATTAGATCAGTTTTTTAACAATATAGAAGCAATATCAGCTGCTGGTCCTACAGATATACAGCTCGCCAGGGTGATGCATGTGTGTGTTTTTTTACACACTATGTTGCCAAAAGTATTCGCTCACTCATCCAAATCACTGAATTCAGCTGTTCCAATGAATATGAAATAATCAATATTCCACAGTCAGCTGTTAGAGGTATTATAACAACAGCCATGAAGTGGTAGGCCATGTAAAATCACCAAGCAGGGTCAGTGGATGCTGAGGTGCATAGTGCACAGAGGTCGCCAACTTTCTGCAGACCTCCAAACTTCATGTGGCCTTCAGATTAGCTCAAGAACAGTGTGTAGAGAGCTTCATGGAATGATTTTCCATGGCAGTGCAGCTGCATCCAAGCCTTATATCACCAAGCACGTGTAAAGCACAGCGCCACTGGACTCTGGAGCAGTGGAGACATGTTCTCTGGAGGGATGAATCACGCTTCTCCATCTGGAGATCCAGACTCATCCAGACTCAATGGACGAGTCTGGGTTTGGCGGTTGCCAGGAGAACGGTACTTGTCTGACTGCATCAGTGTCCAACATCAGTGTCTGACCTCACAAATGTGCTTCTGGAAGAATGGTCAAAAATTCCCATAAACACTCCTAAACCTTGTGGAAAGACTTCCCAGAAGAGTTGAAGCTTTTATAGCTGCAAAGGGTGGGCTGACATCATATTAAACCCTATGGATTAAGAATGGGATGTCACTCAAGTTCATATGCATGTGAAGGCAGATGAGTGAATACTTTTGGCAATATAGTGTATGTTTACAGAGACTGATATCAAAACAGAATAGGCGTTTTTTTTTTTTTTTCCCAATCATTTCTTCCTTCTCATCTGTGTTGGTCATTCATGCAGAGAGTAACGTTACATTCTGGTGCCCTTACTTCACCATCCAGACATTTACCCAGTGCTGTGCTACAGAATGGGACAAACAATAACTATGCTACTTTTTGAAGTGGCAGCTACTTCCTAATGCAACGTTTCAAACAGCTGAACAATTATCATCAAATTCACAAACTGTTTCTGTGCAGTTTCACATACAGTTTGAACTGGTAGCTAACAGGAGTGGCACCAAGTGTAGTCTTACTCTGCTTCAAGGTTTAATGTGGTGTGTGTTCAGAGATGCTCTTTTGCATACCTCGGTTGTAATAAGTGGTTATTTGAGTTACCGTTGCCTGACTATCAGCTCAAAACAGTATGGCCATTCCCCTCTGACATTAATGAGGCATTTTCACCTAGAGAACTGCTGCTCACTGGACAGTGTCTCTTTTTTGGATCATTCCCTTTAAAGCCTGAAGATGGTTGTGTGGGAAAAACTCAGTAGATCAGCAGTTTCTGAAATACTCAGACCAACCTAGCATCAACAACCATGCCGCATTCAATTACCTTTCTTCCCCATTCTGATGCTCAGTTTGAACATCAGCAGTTTGTCAAATAGCAGTTGAACAGTTGTACCTAATAAAGCATTTGGTGAGGGTATTTGGACTGATGCAGGGCAGGCTGTGGGATCCATTGTCACTGTTAGATTATTATAAAGAAAGGTATCATCAATTAGACTTCAAGCTGGTGATGTTCTTTACCACTTGACAAATTCTACTTTATACTAGTTAGGAGCTGGAAAGCAGCCATGATAGCTCATGTTAACAACATAAAAACAAATCTACAAAGAGCAGTAAACCTCAGAGCCAGTAGCAGCATGGGTCAGCTGATCGCAGCTCGTCAGGTAAAACAAATGTACAGTGTGGGTTAATTTGGGAGTTATTTTAAAGGTTAATAATTTGTCCCTGCTACATCATCAGACTAACTCTTAAGATCCCTCCCACCTGCCAAATCCCGCTTTAACCCTTCCTCATTACTATATCATCACATGCATACTCATGGCTGGGACCACAACTATCTTTAAACTCTTTTTTTTTTTTTTTAATAATTTACATTTATTCAGTATTCTTGTTTCTTTGCAATGAAAATGTGTTTCTACCTGCAGGTTTCTTCCTTATTTCCTTTGCATTCTCATTTTGTTAATGCAAATTTGTCCCCAAGTGCACACAATAACACATCCAATTATGGTGACTGAGACCTCTGTGAAGCTCTACACACTATCTGATGCTGTTTATGGACTTAGAGGAACAGAGGCATGTTAGAAGCTCAACAGAGCATTGGTGGGATAAGAGCATAGTTAAAGGAAAACAAACAAAAAAACAATAATAAATAGCCCTTCCATTCAACCCCCACACATCTTGCGCTCCTGCTCCACTGGAGAAAAAAAGGAATAAAATAGAGTGACCCTGCCACTAGCAACTCTCTTTTCCCCCCACTGCTCTCTTCTTCCTCCCCCTTGCCGTGTGAAATCAAATTTCCATGTGGCTCCCGTATCTGTTGCACAGCGAGGTGATTTATCAGGGATGCAAAGAGCATGCAGAAACAATCTTTATTACATCCATTTCCTGCTTGTCAGCCGGGATCATGTTGGCTGTTCATTAAAGGCGCGGCGCAGGTGAGGAGAATGCATCCCGATGCCTTGATAGATTGTCTGCTCCCCTGTGGTGACAGCAGCTGGATGGATTGAACAGCGGGGGGCGAGGAGGGAGGAAAAAAGCGCTGACTCCGTCGCTCCCCCTGTCAGACACACTTTTACATGGCCGGCCAGTGTCATTTCTACCAAACTGCCCTACAGACACGGATGCACAAACAGGCTTATGACACTCTTTGAACTTAAGCCAGGAGAACGCCCTAATGCATGAATGCGTGCATACAAGTATTTATAGACAGTGACGCAAAGACACTGAGACATGCATTGTAAAAATGAAGTTTGCCTTGTTATACAGCGCAGTCCTTGGCTCTCTGTGTTGAAAACATCAGCCCGTAAGGGAGACTTGAAAAAAGACAGTTAATTACACCTTTCAAAACTACAAACACTGTAGTCACAGCAGTTTAAAACAATATAATATACATTAATAGATTAATTTTAAAATAAATATGCTCCCACAGGTAGTTCTGTGTTGCCTCGCAACCACTTTGTTTAAATACTTTCAGGAGTTTATTGCTTTGTGTAAAAACAATTGTGTTCTCATCCTGTACACAGCACTGGGTGCATCTGTGATGGCTCGTGCACCGTGAATGTGCCGGTTTAATTTATACTATAAACAGTAAATTCTGATACTAAGAAATATGTTTCAAGTACGACATAAGTACAAACTTACGGCGCACTGGTATGTGACCAGTTTACCACATACAGACCAAGTGATCAACAAGTACTAAAGTATTATCAATATTAAGTAACAGAATACTCCTATATTTGCTTTCACCTTTTTTATTTGGCACTGCAAGACGTGGATGATTAATGTAGGGCTTCTTACAGGAAAGCTGTTAGGTCTGGCAGCTACGAACGGCCCAGTGATGGTCTTGGTGCGGTGATGGTGGTTAGGAGATAGCTTTAACATAGCACATGGTTAACACACTATCCCACTGCCATAATGCATGCTGTGCAGCACAGGCAGATCAGCGGAAATGCGTAGGAGCAGCTCTCTCACTGCTTCTGCTCTGCAGATAAGAGGAGAGAAAGAAATACACCCGGGAGTATATTTCCCTACTTCCAACATGAAGAGAAAGTAACAGCTTTATGCTAACAGCAAAGCTCTGTACTTACTTTTGTTAATATTTATTGATAACACATCTGGATTTATGTCTGCTAAGCAACTAACTGGCTCAACTAATATCAGCTCATAACATTTAACGGGATGTTTTTTACTTTTATTTTTTTCTTCTTTTTAGTTCTAAATATTCCAGCTATTTTATATGTATAAAATATAAAGGACTAGTCTCATTTGGTAGTTTAATGGTTTAATAGTTGTAGTTGTTTCCCCAAATATGTACAGAGACACCATCCAGCACACAAAATCCAAATCATGCTAAACTGCACAGTTGAGTACTGAAAACATAAACGTCAGTTTAGATAATGAAAACATTATCCAAATGACTTGTAAGAGGTGCATTTTTTTTTTTTTGTAAGGCTGACCTACTCATACTTAAGTGACATGAACAGACTGTATATTCAGTAGTACTCACACTGTGTGAACCCACTTTACAGTGTCAATCAGCCAAAAATACAGCTCTACCTCTTAGAATGGCAACGTAAGCCTTCATAATCAGCCATAAAATCTTTTATCACACCTCCTACATCAACTGATAAATGCATGCAGGATGACAACATAAATACAGCTCTGCATCTATATGAGGCTTACATTAACTCCTCGGGGTGCTGCTTTTCGAGGTGGAACTATAAAATTCTACCTTTATCTTACTGTGGTCTCTTCTGAAGACATTAAAAAAAAAAAAAAAAGAAATTGCACAGTGTCTCCATCTGCTCCAGAGTGCAGTTAGGCTCAAATTGATGTTTACAAAAGAAGAAAGCAGATTCAAAAGGTTTTCTTTCCATGCTCTTCGCAAATCAGTGCGACATGAAACGGTCCAGCATTACTGAATTCACTGCTCCTTGAATAATCTTTGGTACTGTTCAGTTTTCTCTAAGTTCTTGTGATTTTCCCTTCTTCGCCCATCCATCTATTACTCTATTTCATCCCCCAGTCTAATTTGTATTGTGTCTCCCTGTATACCAACGGCATGTAATGACAATGGCGTAAGCACCGTTCGATATGGGACTGCTTTTGGGCTCCTTGGCCATGAGGGACAGAGGCCAGAGTTGATAGCTGGGTGACAGGGACATTGTAGTAGAGTGGCGGGGCAAGGTGGGTGGGGGGTGGATGTAATTTCTCTGATGACTCTTTATCCTTAACCCACTCACTGGTCATAATGTGTTGATGACAGGCTAATGAGCACTGTTTATGTTGAAGTACACAGTATGTGACAGCTGTCTTTTATTCCTGCTGTAAAAGTGTCCAAGAGACTCATTAATCAAACTATACATAGTTCTTTATGTGAACTTTGAGGACGCGTCCATACAAACAAGATAACTCATATTTACCAATGATGCATAGTTGCACCTTTAGAAAAATATCCCACCTATTTTACACTGTGGATCCAGAATTTTATATATGGTCAACTCATCCAGCTGAAATTTCCAGTAGCTTTAATACAGAGTGCTGCTGCGGACAAATGGAGTAAGCGAGAGATAAACATGGACAACATGACAAACAGGGGGGTCTAAAATACAGGAGGGGACACGTAAGAAGAGTAATCAGAAGGATGCTGGTTCAACATACTGTGTCTGTGTGTGACAGATAAAAGTGCAGAATGCATAGAATTATGCATGTGTCCAAAAGTCCATTGAGGAGTTTCACCTATGACTACCTGCCTAACATTAGCTGTTTGCATCTTCACAGATTGTATGTGTTGCACTCAAAAATGTGAATACACTAAGTTGTCCTTATTATCTTATAGCTTTTCAAGGATCATGCCACTCTCCGTGACGACAGCTATAAAAGCAAGTTGATGAAAATATAACTAATGGTGCAATCTTGAGGGAACAGTAAACAGTTGAGTCCAAACAAGTACAAACTCAAGGTGGCATTGTGAGTGCGATTCATCAGTTTTAGAAGACAAGCCTCAGATGCCAATTACATTACCTTTAAAACAGAGGGACTGCACTGGAGGATAGCTATAGAGGAGGACAACAGCGGAGGAGGGGGAGGTAGGATGCTTTCACTCAAAGAAAAATAATTTATTTCATTGTGATATGAAAATCAATGACATCGATTGAAAGGTGGCTAAAGGTGAGCGTGCACATGATCCTTCAGCTGTGAGAGGCAGAATGTCCAAGAGGAAGGGAAAGAAAGAGAGAGACAAAGAAAAAAGGAGGAGGAGAAGAAAAAAGGTGGCCAGAGGAAAAAGTCACCTCCTAGTTAACAAAGAGGAAAAAGGGAAGAGGAAAAGAAAGAAGGAGAGAGAGAGAGACAGCAAAAGGAAAAAGAGTGGGGCTCTTGCCCAGCGGAATCAATACAGAGAGGTGGAGCAGAGTACAATAGCCTCAGAGGAGAAGAGATTCAGTGGTGCAAGTCTAATACTCTCTGTCTCTCTCTCACACACACACACACACACACACACACAAACTCGCCCCTCTCTGAATCCTTTTTGCTCTTGCTTTCTCCTGACATTTCCCTCTATATCCTTCCTCTATTTAATTTCTTTCTCTCTCACTTTCTTGCTCATTCTGAATCCACCCTGTGCCACCCATACCCACACACACACACACACACACACACACACACACACACACACACACACACACACACCCACAAACACACACAGTCTGTATGCAGAGGGATGCAGAGCAGAGTGAAGACCTTCTGTCCAAAGTGGCTCACCACAACAGAAGCATCTTTTCCTGAAACCAGACATCGAAGTCAAGAACTGACATCCTTGCATGCATACCAGTGAACAAACACACAGATATTTTTTTTCTTAGAACCCTGTCAGTTTCACACAGACTGCAGAGTCAGGGGCACTTGAATGCAACAACAACAACAAAAAAAGTGAAGACTTTAACACACACATACAAAACACCACACTTCGACAACTACTCCAGCTCTATCAGCACTTGAGACTAGTGAGGCTTCAATTAGTTCTTGATGAATGAGCCCATAAGATGCCGCTCTCTCATTTCCCTTGTTGCCAGATATCCAAGCAATCAGAGAGAAATGAATTCTCATTGTGGCGTGACTGAGACGAAGATGACGGTGGTAGGGCGATGGTGGCGGTGCGGGGGAGGGCACTAACATAAATCATTCACCCTCTCCACTCAGGGCCAGAGTTGAGCTTCATCACACCAAACCTACGACAATCTAACATTTTTTATTTTCGACTGCACACAGCACACCTTGTCGAGCTATTGAACAGAAACAGTGCATTATGCAAGTTTCTAATAAATACATTTATGTACATCATTTCTTTATTTATTTTAAATGTAAGTTTGTTTCTGGTCTACTTGTGTCAAGCAGAAACAATGCATGGTTAAAATGAAACTACCAGCTCACTCGCATTTCTAATTATGTCTCTCAGTTTTTGTTGAATGCCAGCAAACTCCCAATGTGTCTATTTTATTTAATATCTGAGACTTACCTATTTAAAAGACCTGAGCAGTCCTGGGGAAAAAAGTCTGTGTGAGCATGTGTGTTGCAGTAAAGTCAGACTCACCATCATCGATGATGCTGACCACTACTCCATTACCAGTAACGTTGTTCCTCCAAACTGGCATCACATTCAGGTCCAACCCACTGTTGTACTCACCCTGTGCAAACTACACACACACACACACACACACACACACACACACACACACACACACACACACACACACACACAATATTATTAAAGTGTTATGATCACAAAAAAGTATAATTTTATTATACTTTTTTCCAAGTCTGTTTGGAGGGATGCTCATGTCTTCACAAAGCCTCGCTAAGTATATTTCCTGGCGGACACCGTAAATAAACTGTAACACTGGCATAAATCATATATCAACTGCAATCATCCTTTTTTGCATGTTCATTACAGGGGGCCATCTGTGCCACTGCCAGCGATGGTGTGCTCTTTACAGGTAACAAAATATGAAGACTTCACTGCACATTACTGTTATTACTGCACAGTATGTGATATATATTAGCTGCTGAATCTGTGCTACATGTGCATTAATGGAAATATTTACTTCAGTCACTAGGTTATGTCTACTTGTGAGAGAACATGTGCACATCCAGCGATACTTTCAGAAACCACATGTACGTTCTGAGTGGCCATCAGAAGCCGAAGGAGTTCACGGACGAGTCACACAGACAGGTCTTTCATCCTTGCACTTCAAACCACATAAAACACCCACACACACAAATATACATAAATCCTCACACTGCCGCTCAGAAACCCTACCACGTGACGCAAAAGAACCATCTTGGCAGCTCCCATGAGCCCTAATGGCCCCATACACTACATAGGCACATTCCCTTGATAGCTTAAAGTGAAGCTTGTTGCATCTCCATGCAAACGCATTCGTACAGGCACACAAACCATAAAGGTAGTGACAAAAGGTAGCACACAAACTGTCTCACCAAAAATGTCAGCAGCTTCCCAGAACTCCCCTGCCCACACACACACACACACACACACACACACACACACAAAGCCAATCTGATATTCAAAGTGAGTTTTTCAAGAGGCTTCAACTCTGTTGTTGTTATCATGATGAAGAGAGAGAGGGAGAGAACAAGGGGGAGAGAACGCACAATGGAAAAAATGGTTTCCGAGGTGTGTGTGTGTGTGTGTGTGTGCGTGTGTTTAGGGGGCTGCATCTGGGGAGCAGCAATGCTTTGTTGTGTGTGCGAATAAAGCTGATGAATGGAGGCAGCTAGCAGGCTAACGTCCACCAGAGCACGAGGACCGGCCCAGGGGAAAATACACACACAACCAAAGGTACACTAGAACACATATGTGCAAAAAAAAAACAAAAAAAACACACCTTTGTGAACTTGGATATAAGCCCACAGAGAGTTATTTTGAACACTGATTCACTTCACACACACAGTCATGAAGTGATCACCAACCACACACACACGCATACCGAATCGTGCACAGAATCATGATCATTCTCTGAAGCACTGGAATATACCTATCATGTTTCTCTACTATATGAGCAGTTTGGCACACGCTCGCACAAATACACACATTATCAAAGACATATATATATACCTTTGGAGCTGTGAAAAGTTCATGCAGCAACAGAAAACAACAGCTGCACTTTTTCTGTGCAGAAGACACATATGTAAACAGAGTGATAACAAAACAATCTCTTGCTTCCCTGCCTTTATCTCAGCTGCCCCTCAGCAAAAGCACACAAATACACACACTCTCTCTCTCTCTCTCTCTCTCACACACACATACATTATACACAGTAGGCACGTTCAAGATGCTGCATGGATTTCAGCAGCTTTGAACAAGCTCCTTAGGAGGGGTTGAGCTCAGGCTTGGAAAAGGGTACAATAGCTCCACTTGCCTTGCGTGCGTATACAAGGGTACATCCCATCAAGTGCAGCTTTTAGCGAACATACACACCAGTCTTGCCTACACACACAAATATATATTTGTCTGGTCCTGGCAGGCTACCCACCCTGAGCAGATTACTGACCCTCAATCAATATCTATGTCCACCAGAGGCTGATTAAACACAGCAGAACAAAAGCAGGAGAGGAGGGCGCGTGAGCAGGAGAGAGAGGGAGAGCCAGACAGAGAGCCATGTCCTCAACTTTAAAAAGGCCTCTCATTTTTCTTGATTAATGAATGATTGATAATTATGTTCTATTTTTCAGTTTATGCAATCATTCCATAAAGTTAATGTTAATCCGTTTAGTGTCATACTGCATGCGCCAACACATGAATCACACTGCGTTTCATAAACAATCTTGTCAATAAACTTTCTAAATCGAGAGCGGTGACTATTTGCGGCAAATCACGCTCATAAAAAAAGATGCTCTGTCAGATTTTTCTCTCACCTCTGCTTCATATTCCCCCACCACCTCTCCTCACTTCCTCTGTTTCTGTCTCCACCTCCCTCCACCCCCATCCTGACTCTCACCCCTCCATCTTGCCCCAAGAGCTGAGGTGTCAATCACTCTGCTGCCGGTTGCTGTGGTGAATCTCTGACCCCGCCCCTTCTCCTCCTCGCGCTGCCAAATTACGCCCTCACATGTCAGTCAAGAACATCCGCCCTGATGATTGGCTGAGCCCTGCTGCCCTGTTATGTGAGGGCATATGGAAATACTACAGAGATTTATTATTAATACAAGATAAATTGCTTTGTTGACTACACTTTGGTAAGAATAAAATAATTCTTAAAACCTATCAAGGATTTGCAGACAAGTAAGGTGCATTATGTAACCAGTCATGTAAATACAAACATAATTAAAGGAAAAAACAGGGACAGTTTCTCATTAAGCAGCCTTCTTACCCAGCTGTTTACTGAGCTTTAATATTCTTCTTAGTACCAACCAAATGTGTCAGGAGGGGGACTCAAAGCTGCTAAGCACCAAAAGCTAAACAAGCTGCACTCATTTCTACTCATTTTCTGACAGTTTCTGAAATAAACTAAAACTTATATTTAATCAGAATTCTTGTTCATTGTGTGTGTTTTTAAACAAACTTAACAACAGCTTATGCAGACACACACAGAGATGACCATGATGAGATAATGACCAGTGTTAACGTTCGTTCGACAAACATTTCTAAAGACAGTTACATTCGTTTGCATCATAAGATTTAGGACCAAGGTAACTATATACCAATATATACATATATGCAAGTATCAGGTGATGTTCGCCTGGGGGATTTCTTTTGTCCCCCTTGTACAACTATTTTGTGCAAAAAAGAAAACTAGTATATACATCCTGAAACTTAATTTCTGATCAAAGTGCTGATGTGTGACTTTTTACTACTTGAAGTCTAAATCTAAATATTTTTTTGGAATAAAAGGCTGTAGCTGCAGCTATTAAATAATCCACAATTGCATATTTTATGCTGTTGCTTTGCTCCTTTAGGTCTTCTCAAAGATAGTGTACACGTATCAGCCAAACAGGGCGAACACGACTCTGCAGAATGGATGAGCACGTCTTGTTGTTGCGGCCCGGTTGTGTGTCGGTGTTGCTCCGAGCCTCATCAATCCCCGACATCTGTCTCAGTTCAACATGGACAACCCTCTTCACCTCCTCTCTCGCCTGCTCTTTCCTTCTCCACAATCTCCCCATCTCTCTATCGGCTGTCTCACTCTCCGGTCACACATGAAAGCCTGCCTGACTTATGCCTGTCAGAGGAACATCCTTCAACATGAAGACGAGAAAAGAGGAGAGGGGGGGGACTTCCGGATAAGACCAATGAACACATACAAAAACACTCACACACACACACACACACACACACACACACACATAAATACACCCACCAGTTCCCACTGCATGGGCCAGAGTGGGTCATTGAAGGTGAGGGATTGGTCACTCGTATTCTCCTCAGGCTGCCTGTCAGTTGCAGATTCTTTCCTGTGGGGACCTGAAAGCACACAGAACTATCATGTGTATATGTGTGCATGTAGTTTTTCTTTCCTTGCCTTGAACTCTGACTTCAGGACGTCCCTGAATCCCAACCAATGGCGAAAGGCCTCCCAGATCTCCCTTCTCTCCACTGAGGTGGAATACTGCTGGCAGATTACCATATCATTAGCATATAATTAGCATCTCATTACTGCAGAACAGCTTGGCTTGCTGTCTGCAGAAGTGCCATCAGCCCATCAAGGCCTGCACCTTTCTCTCCCTACATTTAATGTTACACTGACTGCCACTCTTTTTCACCCATGTACAGCACTCCCTCTCAATGCCCGTCACCGTCTTCCCACTTTTGTTTGATAATTTCTTGAACTGCCAAATTAATTGATATCACACTAGCCTCTTCTGGAAGTGACTGCAATAAAACATCCCACACAAGCATGTATAAATATATTTCGAGCATTATTATTAATAGGAGGTGATTTGATTCCAAACCAATTTTAATTTGGAGCACAACTTTCTTCGGTTGAGTAATCCTGTGAATCAAATAATTACAGATGCTTCACATTAATAGGCTGTGATTAGGGACCATGTCTTACCACATGTAAAACATAAATTTAAAATCAGCCTCTGGACATAGAACCTGTGTGCAGAGTGTTGTCAGTATGGCTTACACATACAACAGTGGAGAACCAGAAGAGCAGTCCAGGCCCTATTTTAACTAGCATGTAATGTAACTTTCTGTATTGATGGGGCCTTTCAGATGTATAAGTTGCAAATATCATAAACCCAGATGCACCCTGATACCATCAAACATGCAGACTTTTTTGTGCTGATAACAAGTTGGATGGTCCCTCTCCTCTTTGGTCCGGAGGGTGTAGCATCTTTTTGTTTTCCAAAAAGAATTTCCGATTTCAATTTGCCGGACCACAGAACAGTTTTCCACTTTGCCTCTGTCCATTTTAAACGAGCTTTGGCCCAGAGAATACAGCAGCATTTCTAGAACATGTTGACATACAGTTCGGTTTCATCTTTGCATGATAGCGCTTTAGCCTGCATTTGTGGAAGAACTCCTGAGCCCATGCAGTGATTTCCATGACAGAATCACGCCTGTTTTTAATGCAGTGCTGCCTGAAGGTCACAGGCATCCAGTATTGATTTGTCCCTTGCACACAGAGATTTCTCCAGAATATTTGTTATAAGGAAAGTTTATATAGATTAATGCCAGTAAATCTAGCTGCCAACATAATGGTGTAACCTTACAGTATGAAGGTTACATACTGTAAGGTTCAAATTAAACAGAATATTATCCCCAAAAATATTTCCTCCATCGTCTATGCTCAGATCTACATAGACCTGAGAGGTTGTACACCTGACGTGAGAACTTACAGAATAAAAATCTGAACCTATATGTTCAAATTTTCTTCAGTCCTCAAACTGTGAAGCACATGATGCAGCTGCACTTTGCTGGAAAATGACCGGAGGGCTGTAATTTTCTTTAACGTTCAAATTTTCATTATACGATCATTTGAAAAGAATAAGTCCATCCCACTGAAACTGCGGGCTTTTTGGACGTATTTGGACAAGTAAAAATTTGATCCACTTTGAAACGGTGCCCAGAGATGAGGAGATAATTAAAAGGAAAATATCAAAAGTTGCAATTTTCTTCTGTGAAAAGTGTAATCCCATCCTTCGATTCAGAAGCTAGTATGTCAACCTTTTAGCACAGAAACAAAAAATCTTGTAGGCGTTTTGTTCAATTATATCCACCAGCCTCCGACGACTTGTTAAAAATTTTGACCCTTCTTCCACGCAAAATTCCTTATACTGCCAGTTTTAAATCCCACCACCACGCCTTTGTGGATTTGCTTGTTTAGGGTCATCCCATTGAAAGTCCCACTTCCAGTTCAGACAAATAACCTCACAGTTATCTTTCAGCTCTTTGATATGATGCAGAATTCATAATCACTGGCTGTAAACTGTGCAGTGGCATCAAAACCACCCCAAAACATAACATTTCCACACAGTTAATATGAGGTTTTTCTCCTGAAAATGTGCCTTTGGTCTGATCCAAACAGGTCAACTGATGCTGTGGCCAAACAACTCCATCTTTGGTTTGTCACATTATTCCAAAATCCCTGGTCTTTCTCTTTATGGTCACTGACGAAGTGCAGCTATGCACTATTAAACATTGTCAGGCCAAATTAGTGTAATCTCTTTCTGACTGTACAAACATGCACTTTCACACCACATCTTCCTCCATCTCACCCTATCCCAGCATCCTGCTGTCGCACCAACCCTCTACATGTCATCCTTCACAACATCCATGAACCTCCTCTGTGGTCTTCGTCTTTTCCTCCTGCCTCACAGGATTCTTTTTATAGATTCTTTTTAAAATCCCTTGCCAGACTCATAGACGTCCTTATCTTATTTTCTGGAGGCTCTTCAGATCTTGATGGTTCAACACACTTCAGTAGCAATGAGAATACCAGACACTAGACGCGAGAGGTTTAAATAACACACGTTCCACTGTCTCTCCCTAAGGAGGCTCTAATAATTGGTGCCTATCTGGATAACCTGATTCTAAAGCTATAAATGTTTAAGTGTTTTTAATATCGAGATACACAAATTTTTTCCACACAACTGATGCGTTTTTGTTTATTTATTTCTTAACATATATTTGACTATATTTGACAGTAGCTCCATACTGTAGTGGCATACAGTTGCCTAATAAGCGAAAGACCCCCAGTTTGTCTCTGGGAAGAGAAGCAAACCCCTTTGAGGTTGTGTCAGGAAGGGCATCTGGTGTAAAAACCTGCCAAACCAAATATGTGGAGCTACCTGCTGTGGAGACCCCTTGTGAATAAAGGAGCAGCTAGAAGTAGCTGTATTTGACAACACAGCGACAATAGTGTGTGAGTATATTATCGTCTTCTGATGTTTAGGCAGTCTTTCTAAGAGGATTTGATGTTTGTCCAAATGTGTCAAACAGGTTGTGTAGATATTAAACACGCCATGTACAGTAAAGCCCAATGACACATAGAGTGGATTTTAGCTCAAACAGTCAAGATGTCTTTGAAGTGTCAACTTTCAGGTTTAATTCAAGAGGTTTAATAAAGAATTGCATTAATTGTTTAGGATGACCGAGATGCTGCTTCATGACCAGGCGAGGTCTGTTCCCTTCTTATTCCATGACAACTTTAAAAGAATGAATGTCCATTTCGTAACTGTTCACTGGAACTCTCGATGTGAGGTTCAAGAGATGTCAACGAAAGTTAAGGAAGTAATCATGAGGCTGAAAAAAAGCAAAATAAACTAAACAAGGAATTGACTGACCAACTCAGCAGCATCAAAATGCATGAAAGACCACAGAAGATAACTAAATGATGAATTATGATTAAGGAAAAACAACTTCACAACATCTAACCAAGTCGAGAACACTCTCCAGGAGGCGGATGTATCACTATCAAAGTCGCCTTCATGAATGGAAATACAGAAGGTTTACAACAAACCACTCACGATCAGAAAGGCTAGATTAGATTTTGCCAGAAAACATCTAAAAGAGCCTGAATGGTTTTGGGCAGATAAACCAAATGAACTTGTATCATAGTGATGGGAAGAGAAAATTATGGAGAGGGAGAAGAACAGCTCATCATCTGATGCACACCAGGGCTACAGCCTCTGCTCAGAATTGGTCAGACAGTGTTTCACAATGAAAACGGACCCAAAGAATACGGCAAAACCGACACAATAATTTCTTCAATGGCACTGATGTCAAAATAGCATATTTTTCAGTTACTGGAGACAAAACAGAAGGCATTAAGGCCCACAATTAACAGTTCCCGCAAATGTTTTGTTAAAGTTTAAAATCAGCATCTTGATTGTTTGAAATCCATTTTGGTGGCATACAGAATCAAAATAATAAAACTGCATCATCGTCTAAATACTTGTGGAATTCTGTGTGCATTAAAACAATGGAGCGCTGACAGTTATATAGCTTTCTTTCTTTCTTTCTGACCATGTTTTACATTTTTCCACTATGAATCATTAACAGTGGAAACCCTGTTCAACATGTCTCCTACCTTCTTTCTTAGTGTTTCATGCTGTATAGAACCCAAACCATAAATTCAGATTATTATTGCTATTTGTATTCTGTGCTTGAATAGAGTTTAGGATGCCATAATGAGGTTTTTCCACGCTGCCAAGTAACAGTGTTTGGCATGCTCAGATTTGAGATACTTAATTCTGGCACACTTAAATGAACACTGGCAGCTTGAATCCAAAAATACTTGCAAGAAACATTAGACTTGAAAAGTTCACACTGGCCAAAGAGTGCATTCTCTTTCTTTATTTCTCCATCCTTTATGTAAATAAACACACAGCTGCAGCGTGCATCCACCACATCCTGGCTGTTTCATCTTTTTTATAGATTTTGTATCATTTGTCAGAGCAGAGGCTGAGTGAGACTGTGAGGATGGTAATACACAAGAACAGAGAAGAAAGAGAGAGAGCACTGCAGCAAGACGTGAGCCAGCACATTCTTCTGCAAACACAGCCACCATTTCCTATCACTCACACACACACACACACACACACACACACACACACGTGCGCGCACACACACACACACACACACACACACACACACACACACACACACACACACACACACACACACACACACTGTCCTAAAGGTTACAGTGATATCTGCATTTCCATCTATTCAAACACAGTAAAAAACCCATCAGAGAGAAATACACATTTAATATACCCATGATCAAAAGTACTATGCATGAACTGTACAAATACACTTTATTTTTGTAACTCTCTATATATCACAGTTTTAATACAACAGATCTGTTGTCACCTCTTGTTAGCTTTAGCATTAATTTTGGGATTCTTGTGGTTGTGGAGTTTCTGTTTCTATTTGTATTTAAACGCTCAGTTTGGATCTATTTCTCCTGTTGTCTTCCCTGCGTGCTCTCTGCCAGTTCAAGGAATTTTTGAACTTTGCCATCACCCCAAATAAAGGTTTGCATTTTATTTACATATTTATTTACTATAGCCTTTTGGCTCCAAACCCTGCAAAACATGACAACAAAAGCTAAAGTTAAAAAATGAAAAAAAAGCCTGGCTTCCGTGCGGTTCAGTGAAGTGCCAGCTCAATAATGACAGTTTTCTTTTGGAATAAGATGGCATGTCCCTTTCACTCATTTTGCTAAATTTTAGATGGACACATCCAATTGCTGTGTTTCACTTGCGTTCATTGCGTTTAACAAATGTACTCATTTGCTGTGTACTCACTGAGGGCCTGTGACTGAGAAACCTTTCTTAGTATGAAGGTAAAATTTGGCAGACTTTCATTATTTAATTGTACTAAACTCAGTTGATTCTGAGAGGCTCAGGCACAGGATGACCCACATGTATTTTAAAAGAATTGAATGCATACTACTTTACTCAATAGGTCTTCCTGTTTATAACATCTACAAAAATCCAGTATTGTACTGCAAGCCCAAATCCTGCAAGGCACAAAGACAACAGCTGCAACTGTTAAACATATTACAGCACCTACTGTTCCCATTACCCATTTTTACATGTAAAAACAGCTTGAAAAAAAACTATGAAGAAGTTCAAAAAAGGAATAAATAAATGTTATGGCTTAATGCCACTTTTAGCACACTTTCAGCTGATATTGATCCACTTAAGTCTGCAAATTGCAGATTACATTAGGCCAGATCATCCTCCATGATTGGTCTTCTCTCACTTTTATAGCCTACATTAGTTTTGCTTCTCAACTGGAAAACAAACCCAGGTTTCTCACTCCCTCTCATTTTCTTTCTCCTCTCATCCACTGGGTCTGTGTGTATATGGGCATTAAAGCTGCACCTAAGCAGCTCTGTTTTGCCATATATTTAATAAAAAAAATACAACCCTAATTCCAAAAAAAAAAAATGTGTGCAACAGAAAGGCCGAAAATCAATACTGAATGCTCGTGATCTTCAGGCTCTCAGGCAGCACTGCATTACAAACAGGCATGATTCTTTCATGAAAATCACTGCATGAGCTCAGGAACACTTCCAGAAATCAGTGTCTGTGAACACAGTTCACCATGCCATCCACAAATGCAGGCTAAATTCTATCATGCAAAGATGAAGCCACGTGTGAACGTGATCCAGAAACACTGCCATCTTCTCTGGGCCAAAGCTCATTTAAAATGGACTGAGGCAAAGTGGAAAACCGTTCTGTAGTCAGACAAATCGAAATTTGAAATTCTTTTTAGAAATCATGGACGCTGCATCCTCCGGACTAAAGAGAGACCATCTGGCTTGTTATCAGCACTCAGTTCAAAAGCCTGTAACTCTGACAGTGTGGAGGTGCATTAGTGCCTATGGAATTGGCAGCTTGCACATCTGGAAAGGCATCCTCACTGTTGAGAGGTATATAAAGGTTTTAGAGCAACAAATTCTCCCTTCCATGACATCTTTTTTACGGAAGACCTTGCACATGTCAGCAAGAAAATGCTAATCCTCATACTGCATCTACTAAAGCAGCATAGCTTTGTAGTAGAAGAGGCCTGCTTGCAGTCCAGGCCTTTCACCAAAACATTTGATGCATCATGAAATGATAAATATGACAAAGAAGACCCAGGACTGTTGAGCAGCTAGAATCTGATATCAGACAAGAATGGGACAACATTCCTCTCCCAAAAGTCCAGCACCTGCACCCCTCAGTTCCCAGACATTAATTTCTGATTTATAATGAGCGCAGCTGCAGCTGTCAGTCCTCTGAAACATTTACTGTAGTTAGTGTAGCATCACTGTTACATCACACTGATTTTTATGAAGCTTTAGACGCAGAACACACTTTGGATAGAAAAGTGTCTGGATCAGAAGATGTGAATGTTTGAGTGAAGATGAGGCTGAAATGATTCTAAGACTTGAAAACTGAACTAAATGGATTTTAAGTGACTTAAATCAACATTTTGAAAGTTATGTCTGTAATTCAGACATAACTTATCTTGTCACATTTTCCATTGAAAATCACCTAACTTGGTGATCATAGGCTCTATAACGGATCCACAAACCATGTCAGAGTCCACCTAAATTCTCCATTAAAAAAATGAATAAAGTGAGGCTGCTATTCCATCAACAGATTCCATTTTACTGTATGACTATTTAAACAATTACATTGCCATAAACTGAACTGTCATAAACTGCAGCAAAAACAGTTTTTATTAAATAAAAACTGACCTGAGGTCAGCTCCACCCCTGTGGTCTGCTGCTGTCTCAGTCACAAACAAACAGGTCGGTCAGTAAACTCAGTCTGAGCTGTTTCTCCTCATTTTAATCTCCACTTTCTGTCTCCTGCATTTTGTCCATCAGGCTGCAGCTGAATAATTGAATTTTATAAATTAAATGTGAAACTAGGATTCAGCTTCATCTGATGGAGATTCAAGTTATGTAAATGATGACAGCAAATATTATAAAAGAAATTATATATTGTAAAACAAACTTTTATTCAGTCTATGATGATGAGTGGGTCAGGCTGATTAAGGTGACTCGTCATGCTCCACACTGACATGTGCGATCCTCCATCCATTTACCCGTTGCCATGGGAATCCTGGTATCAGAGCTCCATTGGTGATGGCTTTCTTCCTTTAATCATGCACGCGATAAATCACGGTGAACATACTCAGAGTTGATTGAACTAACTCTGATCAGCTGTTCTGGAACAGGAAACTCAGAGTTGCCGATCTCAGAGTTGATCAACTCAGAGTATGTTTTTAAACTCAGAGTTTGTTAAACATGCTTCCTGGAATAGGCCCCTGGTGCACTAGAGTGGCAACAATGAGACAATCCCCAAAACAGGAATGGTTTTACAGGTGGAGGCTGCTGACATTTTTCCCGCCTCATCTTTTCTGACTGTTTTGTCACTAGTTTTGCATTTGGCTCCGGTCAGTGTGTCTACTGGTAGCACGAGGTGATACCTGGACCCTACAGAGGTCGCACATTCTTCTCGCACATTATTTTTCTTGTGTGAATCCACACAATCCTGATGAAGCAAATTGGCTGTTGAGCACCAAACTAAGAAATTAGTAGTTTAATGTCAGTTTTTTATGTGGTAACGGATATTTAAGAGCAGTATGAATTTAAACTGTTTACTTCAGAAAATAATGGAAATTCATCGAAATGTAATCACTCAGTTGCTGTTACGCTGTGTTTAAATATCTAGCACAGTGAAAAACAAAGCATAAGCCAGGGGAAAAGTGTTACCTTTAGTAGTGTGATGGTCCAGTCTTGTCACAGGAACCCGTTTGTCTCTGTAATGACAGTGCTGCCTCTGCACCCAGTGAACCTGCAAATCACACAACAAAAAGAACAAGCGCTCACCTGTAAACTGTAACTTTTGGTTCGTAATCTTTTCACTGATAAATGAAGGCATCTCTGAGTGTTTGCGTGTCTGTGTCCTCAGCTTTTTTCAACAACCATTTCAATGTATTTCACTCTTGGCGGGTGTATTGCGGGGGAATCTGAAGCAGCGAATGTCAAGCTTGAAGTGGTCTGACTATTTCAACTAGTTCAAGTTCAAGTTCTTTTTTTGAAAATTTTCCACCTTTTGGAAACACTGCAGCGAAATACACAAATACTGCACCTGCAGAAACTTCATGTTACCAACTGCTTGCTCAGAGGAAGTAGCACTGGCCTGATTTAAACTGGATGAATGGAAGCGAACCATCACGGTGGCTGTCAGGCATATTTTAAATGGGCACTTTACTAGTTTAATGCAATAATTTGAAAATATGAAAAAAATTTAATCACTTCACGTTAACAAGCTTTTCAGCACCTTGGCTCATCCAAAAGATGCTCATGCATTCCAGCTATAATAATCGTCAGTCTCAGTTTCGCTTTGTGTAACTTTTTCTTTCTGGTTTTACGAGGATAAAAGCAAGACAGTGAGAGGCACGGAGCAAATAAAATATTTTGTCCTATTCTGTTTCATTCTACTTTGAAATAGAGATAAAAAAAATCCAAAGCACGGGGAGAGTTGGGCATCTTTATGGAGGAGAGTAAAAGGTTTCCTCTTCATTAGTTCAAAGAGTACTCGCTTACTCTCTCCTTTGCCGTTCCATTGTCCTGGGTTAAAAGCAACAAAAACACCCCCGCCTCACCTACACCTCTGTCCTCCACAACACACATGTGCACGAACACACACGCACGATTTCTTTCATAGGCCGCTGCTCGCAGCTTTGATCTGATAAGAGGCTGGTCCTTGTGAAGGTGGGCGAAGTAAATCAAACAGCAGATCACAGACACACATACGCACACGCACATATCACTGTCAGGCCACTATTGTCCTCTTACACTTAAATCAGAGTGGAAGAGGTTGAAAATAAATACTATTGAGAGGCGGCTGCAGTCTTTTATGTCCTAAAAGCCTGCTGGGTTTATTCCCTCTTCACCATCTTCAATTATACTCAATTAACAAAAGCTGGGAGCTGGTCTAACCTTCCCACAGAAGACAGCTGTTAAAGAGAAGAACTCTTAATATGTGATGGGAAACAGAGAACGCAGACAGAGAGAGGACGTGATGTGTACAAATCTGCAAATGTAATCAAATGGGTGGTTATTTTAGGTGCAGCATATTGATTTATGCTAATTTAAGATGATTTAAAACATAATAAGCTCAGTGCAACAAACACTTGCACGTGTTTACACATTTAGGCGATTCCTATTCAGCAAGAGGAACATGGTTGTTTTTTCTCATTTAACTGTCAGCCATACTATTGCTTTTTTTTTTTGATTAATGCAAAAAAAAAATGTACCAAATTCAGAGTGCAGCACCAAAACAGCACTTCCATGGGATATACTGTACAGCACCACAGTACATACGGAACACACACAATCCTCGGGATAATCAGAATAACAGAATTGATAGTTCACCTTTCATGTGCATTTATTCGGGACATTCACATAAATGTCATCATGCTAATGCAAAACAGACACGAGCGGTTTCCCAATGCAGCACGATCCAGCCAGTGCAGTCCAGTGAGACTTTATTGTTGCCACCAATAGACAGCACCAGTGAGCACAAGCTTGCAGATGCTTTTCACTGGGGGTTAACTGTGGTTCTATAACTTATAGTCCAGTATATACAGTATGATTATTCCACGCTGACCTAGCAGCCACTGGAAGGCTTTTTTTTTTAAATATAATTTAACACAGTTTTTAATACAATACCCAGATTATAACCTTGCATCTAATTAAAACAGGAATATTTTCAAATGCTGCATAATTGTCAGGTCAAATTAAAGTGGGAGTACTACTGAAGATATGAGCACTGGCAACTAGTTAACGCCAGAGCAATGTGTGGCAGTGGTTCCCAGAATCTTTTAGGAAAACTGCTTCCAAAGTCGGTCCATATACACGAGTTTCCAAAGAGAACGGGATGAATGAAAAATTTCCGTGGAGGCACATACATTCTTTGGTAAACAAGGGTGTGTGTGTGTGTGTGTGTGTGTGTGTGTGTGTGTGTGTGTGTGTGTGTGTGTGTGTGTGTGTCCCAATAGCCTTGTTAGATCCCTTCAGCCCCTCCTCTCGAGGAGCAGCCAGGACATGGTGATCAATACACATGATAGGGAGCTAATCGCTCTCTGTCAAACTAGGCCCTGCCATCCACTAATGGCACACGCTCACTTGGGAGTGTGTGTGAGTGTGTGTGTAGGCCTTAATGGCAGATTGAGACTCTTCAGGGAGTGTTGCTCAAGGTTAGGCTCGGGGGACGAGGGGCAATTGACCATACTGTCTGTGACACTGACCCTTCTACTGTCAGCACATTCATCACCCAACTGTGACACATAGGCAGCGCACACACACACACACCACAACACACAGCACAGAGTGTATACAATGTACAAAAAAGACATACCACATATACCTCCACTGAAAAATGACATAGTCACAAAAAAGATGCATTTCATGAATAGATTTCTCTTTTAATGTTTACCCAGCATGTTACAGTACAAAGTAAGTTGGTGCAACATCAATTACAAAAGCTGCTTACACTTTGCCCTTCACAATAAAAGCCTCACTAAATAGAAAAAAGAGCTATACAGAGGGAACAAGGTATGAAATCAGTGGGAAAAAAAAGACAAAAACTAAAAAACAGGTTTGAAAAAAATCTTTTTCCAACAGTGAGTGGGGTTAAAAAAAAAAAAAAGAGCGAGAGAGCAGTGGAGTACTTGCTTGATTGAACAGCTGAGGTAGAACTGACAGAGGCACAATGTGAATGTGTGGAGGAGGAGGGGAAGAAAGACAGCAAGATGGAAGGAGTAAAACTGTGTGTGATTGTGTATTTAAAGACATCCCATGAAGAATGTGTGTGTTTGCGCAAATATGGCAAAATATGAGAGAGAGAGAGAGAGAGAGAGAGAGAGAGAGAGAGAGAGAGAGAGAGAGAGATTGAGTGTGTGTGTGTGTGTGTGTGTGTGTGTGTGTGTGTGTGTGTGTGTGTGTGTGTGTGTGTGTGTGTGTGTGTGTGTGTAATACCCCCATGTCTCTATATGAATGAGTGGATGCGGTGGATGGCAGGCAGCTGCAGCAGTGTGATAGCTGAGCCGAGCTGCACAGATATCAGCGCTGACATTTTGGGCTTCACTACCCACCCACGGCCCCGTGGGAAACTGATGGCAATGGCAGCGGCAGTGGCCACATCACCCCACCGCCACCGCCTCCACTGCAGCCCCGACCCCTCCCTGAGCCTGTCAATCTCAGAGCTTTGCTTTCTGACGCACTGCCGGCCCTAGCTTGGCTCTGGCTGGACCCATTATGCCACACAGCAGTGAACACACCACATGAACCACTGTCACCAGACCCTGCACAGCACTGCTGATTCCTATCTAGTCCTCAACCCTCCCACCACACTCACCAAGTCTGCCTCTTCATTCAATCTCATCTCTAGCTGCCAGACTGATAGTCCTGACCACAGAGAGAAAAACGACAGAGGAGAGGGTTTTTGTCTGTGTACCGTCGCCTAGAAGGTGAACAGTGAAAGATTGTGAGCTCTACAGTAGGCAAGCAGCAAGAGGAGGGAGGGCGAAACTGCTGAAAAAGGAAATAGATAACAGGGTGATACACTCTGGCCCCTCCTCTAGGCTTCTTTTAGGGCACCTCTTGGCCTCCTCTCCCTCCCCTACCCCATCCTCCCTCCTTCCCTCTCCCCACCAACCCCTGGGCCCTCTGGTGTGTTGCTCACTCCATTGTGTCAGCCTTCAGAAGTGCTCAGTTTGAGTGGCAGGCCGTCACAGATCAGTTCCCTGCTAAAGCGGCCCGGCAGGCCAGGGTGACGGGCCAGGAAGGGATCTAAGTGGGGTTTATCAGCGCTTCTTAACGCCTCTCCGGCTGCCTGACACAAAAGAGAGGGGGTATTAAACATCTAAAGCAAACCAAAAAGCGTGAAAGCTCCTTATAGGGCCGCGGGATTGCGGATGTGACTGGAGTCTTAAAAAAATAGCAAAAAAAAAAAAAAAAGAAAAGAAAAAATAAGGAGAGGGAAAAAACACACAAACGTCTCAACAGTCAGGAAGTACTGAGGGAAAATTCAAATGCTTTTTTCTGTCCTTTGTGGATAGAAGAGTGGGTTGGGAAGAGAAAGAGGGAGAGAGAAAGCCTCACATTTGAAGCCTACATTATGCTACTTGCCAAGTTGAACACAAATATGCAAGTATGCTAATATAATAGCAATAATAATAGGTAATGGTAACCCAAACAACAGAAATGATAAGATCTGCATAAAAGCCTAAACGGCAGAGTGAGGGAGGGGGAAGCGCTTAAATTCATATTCTGTCTTTTGCACGTTTACCAACAAATCTCAAAAATTGTATTTACAGCCATTTTGATGCTGCCAGCTAAACAGTGAGAAAGAACAGGTCGCTCAAAAAACTAAACTTTTGATAAATAACGTGGATCACAAAAGCAAAAAGCTCGGAATCAACTTAGCATTAAACAAGGCTTCCAAACTTCTGCTTCAGCTACTAAATCACTGTGAATACATTACATATTAATGCGACTCTGCTAGCTAACGAGCTCTTGCAACTAAATTTAATCAACCAAAAATGATTTAAATTATTATTCTGGCCCTGTAGATTAGAACTGGTATGTAAAAATAGTCTATTTTCACAAAAATAAAACCACAGTAGGGAACGGATCAGCAAATAATAAAATTAATGATAGATGGATTACACTTTGTCGCTTCAGTTTCAGTGGCCTCATTTATAAAAATATTCCTAGATTTATAGTTAGTCTCAGAACTAAAAACTGAAGCCCCATCCACATGTTCAGTAAATCCCTCATCAAGCATTGCTTTATAGCTGGGGGTTAGCAGCTAAAGTGGACATCCCAGACTCTGATTGCAAAGGCAACCCTCTTGTATATTTCCCACTATGTCAAATGTCAGTTAATGGTGTCCTTCACTCCCACTGGTGCTGCATCAACAAGTTCATCAAAGTTGAGAGTAGTTTACTGCCCACATATAAAGCGATTTGCTTGATATGCATCATTTTGGTGCTGATGGTTGGTTGCTATTGGACATTCCCGGTTAGGTAAGGTCCACTATTATAATGCGCACTGTATTTACCACCCCCGATATGTCAAAGAGCAGTGTCATTTACTTCCACTGGGAGTCGCTTCAATTGCTTTCTTCAAAGTTAAGAAAAGTTCAATTAGGGCCCCGTCCACTTCATGTCACTAGCTGTTATTTCACCTGTTGTTGCTACTAGTCTCTGAAATGACATCAAATAGTCAGAGGCTCAAAGTGATGTAGTGACCACATTCTGTTGTATGCTCTTTTAGTCCTAAAACCATTCCTGATGGTGCGCTTTTTACATGGACAACACATAGGTTGCCAGCTGGTCAAAACATCCCTAAGGTGCAATGAAAGTGTCAGCTGTTATTTTGATGTGTTTGTTCCATGTCGGTGTATGGAAATGTCATGTGATTTCCTCTGCAATCCAATCCAATTTCCCAATAGGGACAAATAAACCAACCTACCTACCTACCTAATTCATAAATAATTTCCCCATGCATAAAGTGTTAGATTTGCAGAGGAAATCACATGACATAGATTTGCCATCACATTTTAAACAATATGTGCTGTCATAGAATAGAATAGAATGCCTTTATTGTCATCACATATCATAAACACAATCCAAGCAACGATCTTCATTCCATATGTTAGAACTCGCTCATCAACTGAATGTTCAAATTCCAGGAGATCGAGCATCACTTGACTACAATTTTCTTACCATCAGACATATAAAATTCAAATATGCCAAAGTGGATGCTACAGCTTAATTCAGCTGTGACAATTTCAGTAAATGTTTAAAATTGTATGCAAAAAAGAAAAAAAAATTAGATTACCTGCTGATGAGCTCACACTGTTTAGGGAAGTGTTACTCAAAGTTGAACTGTTTTGCTAGTTGCAAGGTAAAGCCTATTTTACTTCATTTATTTTAAAAGGTGACCTGACCTTGACTTTTCATCATTACATTTTCCTCTCTAAAAAAAAAAAAAACTTCTTTTAGAGCTTTGCTTATTTAGTTATTTCTTAGTTTATGTAAGAAAACTTTGCACTTGTTCTGCTGCTTCTGTCTTTTCTCCTTGACTTCTCTCTGCAGCTTTCTGCTGTCGGTTTGAGTGTTGCATCAATAAGGTGTATGTACAGCTGAGATTAATGAGACAGATATTAAAACTGATTAAAAAAAAAAAAAAAATCAAACCCGGTCATCAGAAGACTGGAACATGCTGTGAACAGTAGCTTTCAGTATCTGTGTACTAAGTGTGTAGTACACCAGCAGGGACAAATGTGTGTGTGTGTGTGTGTGTGTGTGTGTGTGTGTGTGTGTGTGTGTGTGTGTGTGTGTGTGTGTGTGTGTGTGTGTGTCAGAAGATGGCAGGGGGTTAGTATCTGAGACATTTGGTAAAAGGTCAGTACAGAGTTTGGTCAGAAACATGTCTGCTTGTTTGAGAATGAAACCACAAGAGGTACAATAGTTAGGACAGTTCGGAAGAGAGTCGCTGAGGGGAAGCAGGGTTTCAAATAAACAATGTACACGCAGAGAGACACAAGAGAAGCCACAAAGATATTACAATCTTGTCACATACTGTGTGTGTGTGTGTGTGTGTACGTGCTTGCTTTGCAACAGTATTTTATTTTATTTTTTTTAAACATACGTTTTATATGCCAGATGTGCATGTGCTTATATATGGTCCTTATCTGTGTCTCTAAACTCTCACATTGGTATGTTTTTCCACAGCTTTGCTAATGATGCCATTAGCATGGCGATTAATACCACAGCTGATTGCTGCCTTGCTGACAGAGGGCTGCATCAGCTGGGATTACACAGTGGCAAAACCTCCTCCTCCTCTTCTGAGACACCACTGTGGACCTCCATTCACTGTGACTGTGTGTGTCAGTGCAGCAAACAATAGGCTGAGCCTGCTATGAGCTGCAGCAGCTGCAACAGACCATGCTAATTTATTAAAGATGTTTGTTATTCTTCTGTCATGAACCAATCACACTCACAGGTTTGAGTTAAATAGTTCACTTTAAGAACTCGACAATAGTTTGTCATCATTATGATATACGGGTATATTTAATATTTTATATTCCCTAGTAATTTGTTTGCCATGGTTTTACAGTATTGTTAGTCATTGGAAAATATGCCAAGTCCCACAAAATTTACTTACTATAAACACTGTAAAGTTGCCAGTACAATATAGTTGCAATTATTGCACAGGAAGGCCGCATAAAAGATGAAAAAATACAAAAATTCAAGTAATAACATGAATCTACTGATTCTACTGTCACATTTGATTACAAACATGATAAAGGCATATTACATGATTGTGTTCATGCACTACATGTCAACACATTCCCATCTCTTTTGAATTCTGAGTATTTTTTTCTTACTTCTACATTGGACCTGATGCATTACAATACATTTAGCTGTGATTTTATTTAACTGGCATTCTGTAATCTTTCTGACTGTAATTGAACCAAATGGAGATCGTGTTACTTGGAAGGCCAACCACTTGCAGTGTGATTAAAAAGAGATTTTGATGGCAGTTTAAGGATTGTTTTTATGTTGGTATCGGTAGCAAATATCCAAATTGCATACAGGAAGGGTTTCTGACATTTCACTGTAGCTTTGAGGTTTAACCCTGGAGGATGGACTGCTTTTACACAAAGCTTTACACAGCACTTTTCCTACCACATAACACCAACGGATGCATCAGGGGAAGTTGTTTTGGGGGTTCAGTATCTTTCCCAAAGTCCCACTGAACCCTTAACGTTCCAATAAGTGGACAGCCCGCTCTTCATTCAGAGTCACATTTCACCTGATGCTCAAACAACATAATCTCACCAGTAGAAACTTTGAACATACTTTTATACAGTATTTCACAAATGAAAGGAAAACTTGCACCAAAGAGGTAAAACAACCCTCAGTTTAGTTGCACCTCATGAGAGGAGTAGCTCTATCGCATGAAAACACAGCCTCATAATGCTTTTGCTACACAACGATCCACCAGTGACTTCACCTTTCATTTCAAAATCCAGGTGCTTTGCAGAGTAACACAAACACCTCAATGAGTAGCACTCTAAACACATCACTGCAAATGCGATCTCAGCGATGGTAGGGTTTTTGTCTAACTACAAATACTATTCTAACTGTAAAGAGCAGATTAGGCAACATGAAGCTAATACTAACTCTATCTCAACCTTGCAGTCTCCTAAACTTTATACAATGTTGTAACTAGTGGGTTCTGCCTTGAAACACACCTGCTATGCAATGTAAAATAATACGTGATGCAAAGAGGGAAAAAAAGTAGACAGGTTTATAAAGATGAAAGCCTGGTCAGCGGTGGGTGGACAGACTACAGCCAAGGCAGAAGGCCAGCTTTGTGTGTGACAACACATAACACAACATAAACATGTCTTCCATAATCCCACAATAATATTGAGTGTTCAGCTAAAAAAAAAAAAAAAAAAAAAAATGCAAATCATACATTATATTAGTTAAGAAACGAAGCAGTTTTCCTACTGGGTTCAAGTAAGTGGTAAAAGCATTTTCCCTGCCCTCAAAACTAAAAAAAAAAAAAGATGTGTTCAAGTGAAACAAAAAAATCTAAAACGAAAAGAGACTTTAATGGAAAAAAAAAATTAAGGCAGCTGGTAGGAAGAAGCAGTGTCTAAATATGTAATTGTTCAT
Organism: Archocentrus centrarchus; assembly: GCF_007364275.1. Lineage (NCBI taxonomy): Eukaryota > Metazoa > Chordata > Actinopteri > Cichliformes > Cichlidae > Archocentrus > Archocentrus centrarchus. The sequence continues at coordinate 10,708,221 of NC_044361.1, read as the reverse complement.
CATCCCAAAACATTATTTGTGCAATCCATTAAATGTAAGACTCATTATGAAATGTGGGACATTTAAGGGTGGAAATTTATTTTCACCTAAAGTTACGATAGTAGAAAAGTAATTAAAGTTACAGTTTAATGAAATCATGAACCATACATGGAGTCACTGGAGATTGTGCATAAATTACTTCAATTAATCACACGCACACTGATTCAGATGATAACTCGGAATCAGAAAGTTTGGAATTCTTTTTTCTCTCTTACTTTCAGTCCATTCATTTCACTTGTTTGTGTGTGTGTGTGTGTGTGTGTGTGTGTGTGTGTGTGTGTGTGTGTGTGTGTGTGTGTGTGTGTGTGTGTGTGTGTGTGTGTGTGTACGTGCTTGCTTTGTTGGGTGGGGGGGTGTTTCACATGTGTCCTTCTATGTGGGTATTTTTATTGTTTTGTGTGTGTGTGTGTGTGTGTGTGTGTGTGTGTGTGTGTGTATCTGTGGGAGAGAGAGAGAGAGAAAGAGAAATTGAAGGGGCAATGCGTTGGGTAAAGGCCAGAGGTCTGGTGCACCCTGGAGAATGGACAGGGGCAAAGCCACATCTCCGACCCTTCCTCTCCCTGCTGTCATGGGATGTCTCCCTGAATGACGGTTTCCATGGCGACGGAAGCCTAGTGAGGAGGTTGAATTGTGAGCTCCGAGGGTAAAGCAGAACAGCTTGCTGAAGGTGGCATGGGAGGTGAGGGGAGGAGGGGCACAAAGTGATATTGGGTGGAACAGGCACACAAGCAACACAAGCAAGGTAAACAACTTTTAGCCATTACTCAACATGGCTGCGCTTCCTTCTTTTTTTCTTTTTTTTCAATCCTCCTTGCTAATCAAAACTAGAGCATGATTAAAACAGCAACGGCAGCTTAAATGAACTTCCATTTGCATATACTTGCTGAGTAAAATCACAACTGATGCCAGAGTGTGAATTCACCTCGACATGGCCATGTTGAATGGGATGAAAGAGCCACGTCCAAGCAGCTGTACGCTCTGATCAGCTGTAGTTACAAATGTATTTCTCACGGTGTTACAGGAACAGTGCAGCCAGGCCACAAATAAATAAATAAATAAAAGCTAAAGTAAATAGAGTGGGGTCTTTTGGGAACACACAGCTCCTTCCTCTGCCTGTGTCCTCCCTTTTGAGTCCACCGAGTGTTCACTTTTTGGAACCAGTTCCAAACACTTACCCTTGCTGCGGTTGCAAGTCTGTCTTCAAAGGTGGCTCTGTCAGGGCGCCCCCTGGTGTCCCTCAGGGTGTACAGGCCCTTCAGGCTCCCAACCTGCCAGTGTGGAAACACACATTTGCATTCAGCTTATAAAACTCCTCACTTTTACGGCATACAATGTTATGACATGCAAGTCATGATGTAACATTTGCTTAGGTGGCAGCATTTTATTTAAGATGCTGCTGAAATGGTGCACCCTTTAAACTACAGCGTACAATGAACGCATGCACTTGGAAAAATAACTCAAGTGCTTGCTTCAGCACAGAGAAAGCAATGCAGGTACAGAGTGAGGGTCAAAACACATAACGTATTCAGCCTTAATCACCCATCTGACCCTTTGCACAACATGATTTCAGCGTATCCCCTCCGGCCATCTGTCTTGTGTGGGTTTTTCTGCAAAGGGTGGCCCAAAATCAAATAGCACACAGTTTATCTAACCTTATCCTGGGCTTTTCATTTCCAAGCCTTATAAACTCAATCGTATTGACCGCCTGGGAGAGTTAGAACTAACTAAGTGAAATCTACTCGGCGGCAATTGTGTGCAAGGCGCACATTGTGTGAGTGTGTATGTGTGTGTGTGGGGCTTGCTGATTCTATCTTCCTTCACTTTCATTCTCTCTATTCTCTGTCCCTGAGGTGCATCAGGGCTGAGACTGCCGAGTAAATTGTCCCAAATTGAGTTCCTTCTTGCCGGCAGATACAGGCCACATCCCGACCGTTTAGAGCGAGACAAGGAGAGAGAGAGGCAGAGAGGAGGGGAGAGAGAGAGAAAACAATCACAGCACACATCACTCGCTTGAAAAATTTCTCTCTAATTTCTCTTCTTGCCTTTCTCTTCTATCCACCCTGCCCGTCTCTTCTTTCTCTTTCCCTCCTCTGCTGATTTCCCTGCTGCCTCCCTTTCTTCTCTGACTGCATTGTTCTTGTGCTTCTCCCTCTTTATATCACACCCCGTGTGTCTTCGCTTGTCTTTGTCTGCTGAGATAGGTGTACATCAGTCTTTCCTTGCTCAGCGTGGCTTTTTCTTCCCTTTGATGATTCAGTCCTCTCCTGGTTCTTCTCCTTCCTCTATCTTTTATTATCCTTTCTCCCTTGATCCCTGTTACCCTCCTTCATCTACCCTACATTTTTTTTTCTTCCCTCTCTGTGCTCTTTTCTCGCCTAAGTTTCTGTCTGTCCTTTGCTCTCTCATCCCTCCCTCCATGGCTGGTCTGGTACCCGGTGACATAGTACCCATCAGCGCACACGTCCTGCGTGGAGGAGTCTGGCTCTGACAATAATCACACACCAAGTTTATAACGCAGGCAGCCCAGCTGAGCTGAGCTGAATTGAGCACACGCGACTCCCCTGACGCCAGTACAGTCCATTTAACTTGGCAGGGGGCTGAAGGCTGGCTAGGGTGGGAATGAAGCATGAGGCAGAGATGGGGATGCCAGTGTGTGTTTGGGATGAGGGAAATTGGGGGCTGGTGGGCTGGTGATGGAACAGTAACTGGTGATAGATATGGAAATGTAATGAGGGAGGACAGCTGAAGCTGAAACTATTGCTGGAGGGGAGGAAGCGGGTGTGAGGCTTTGGACATTTGGGTTTGGGAAGAAAGTTGGGAGTTTTTTTAGAAAATATGTGCAAGTAACTGTCTCTACATAGACTGATACTTCTTCCTTACTTTCCCTGCTCACTTTCAGCAAAATTCTGTCTGTCCCTTTGTTTAGCTTTATAGAAAGTAGGGTGGAACATTTTCAAGCATCATACAACACAGACTCACAGAAGTTTGTGGAATACTCATGAAACTCAAAACTGTTTGGTTAGGTTTGAGATAGCATCATAGTTTGGGGTAAAATACAACTCCTGACACTTTTTTTAACCTACGTTTCCCAGTTGCCTGGCTCACACATTCCCACTAAGGAATCTCCAGAACACATGTGGTGCAGACATGAAATATACTTCCTACTATACTTGTTTCAGTCATGCTGTCTGTAACAAAAATAAAATACAAATCAACCAATAGATTGACTATTTCACATTTTTCCATAAGCTGGAGCTGCATCATAACTATGATCACCTACCAATAACAAACTAACCTTAATGTTGGATCTCATTATAGTGGGGCAAGAGCAGCAGCAGAAAGTAAGAAAGTACAACTATGCATTTACCATATTTAAGCACATTTTTAAGCTTATTAAATTTTATGTTACTGACATTTCTATTCCAATGTACTGAATGTGCTGTCAATCAAACCAGGAGTCCACAAACAGCATAAATTTTAGTCTATGGTACGTGACCGTCACCAAAACAAAAAAGAAAGATTGTATATATTTGTCACAAATTTTTTAAATGTTCAACTAAAGGGACATTTAACATCTGATTTTTTTTTTATTTAAATAACAGTTTGAGGCACATAAAGATAAATAAAAAGTATGACTCAACAGTTGTTACTTCTGACCCTTTAGTGGTCTAACCCTTATGTTGGGAAAATATATACAACTAGCTCCACCTCAATGAGCTATAACAGTAAAATACTGCTTACATATTATTGGATTAGTATCAGTAATGTCATTAATTACAATCCATTGGCCACAGAGACCAATTCCAATGCAAGCTATTTATGCTAAATATTTCCTTGTAATATGAGTGCACTAACCCTTTAAAATAGCAGCCACATACAGATACTTACTGCTTCAACGTGCTACTGATGTATCACAAAATGTCAGCTCGGCTCCGGATATGAATCATGAGCACACAGACAAACTACAGCTGTACAAGAAAATTAGTGAGCAATTTTAAACCAAGCAAAACAAATGCACACTTTTTGTGCCCTGCCAGAGCAGGTTCACAGCAAAACAATATGAGGCCAATCAGGGGACCATTGGTATGGCTCTCCCTCTGCTAATGAAGGCACTTTGAAAAGGTAATCTAATTCACCAGCAGCAATTAAGGCTGGGAGCGCCTTGTCACTATCAATTATTCGCTCCTTCACTCATGTTCTCCAGTGCGGACGCTGAGGCTGCCTGACACACTGCACTGTCGGACAAATCAACCCCATCAGCCAGCAGTCACTGAGAACACTAATCATGAGAGTGTTCAAAGGCACACAAACACACCCAGGCACACACAGAGATATGTGATACTGTAGGTTTGAACTAACTGAGCTTGGCATGAATTTGGATGTCCTTACTGACTGCAGTCAGCTTAGCAGATCCATAAACAGTAGACACTGGACCCAACAGAGTTCCCCACCTGCTGAGTCCGGTTTAACCCCTCACTAATGGCAAACTCACTGGTCCCCATATGAACAAAGGCTGAGAGCCCCCGCTCTACCACACAGACTGCAGGACCACATCACCAATACTAGAGACTATACACCAATATTACATAACAAAGGTTTCACTGATACACTCTTATTATTCTGGCTGCTCATCTACCAGCAGCTGTTTTTCACAGCTAGGAGTGAAAGCAGAAGTAACAATTCACATTTGTAACTTCAAAGTCCTTGAGATACAGACTTATTTTAAGCTGAGGCTTAATCAGTCCTAATTTCAAACGGGACTTTCGCAGAGTCCAGCTGCAGAGGAGCCACTTCCTTTTTCAGCGCACATAGAGAATGAAAACCCTTCAAGTACGATTTTTTTCAGTCTTTCCACATAAGACAGAGAGAAGTCGACCTCAGGGACCAGCAGTTCTTTCAGCTGCAGCACAAAGCATCAACTTTAGCTGCACTTGCGAGCACGCTTGGAGACTGTACAGAAAATACTTACTAAAAGGTAAATTGGGAGAGAATATGGCTCCAATACAGTTTTAAGATTCATGTTTTCATATTGGAATGTCTTTCTCCATAGATGGCGCCCGACAAAGTCTTCTTTTGTTTGACACTGGTGTTGTCAGTGGTCCTGACCTCACCTCTGAAAACCCTCGACTCAAAACAAGAACTCCAGGACAGCGGGTTTGGTCAACCGCCGCCTCGCCATGGCCTTAAGCTGCTGATATGGTATGTTCAGAACTGCTTGGACAATAACATGCGGGCTCTGTGTGATCCCTTGCGGGGAGAATATGGGTTTCACTTGTTTCGGAACGAAGGGCCTGTCCTTCCAGTGATAAAGGACAGAAAGCAGTGGCGGTACTATACCATCGGAAACCTCAACTATCCTGGCGCAAAGAATCTGCCGTATGAAGTCAGAAGGTACTACGACCGCCACAATCTTGAAAGTAACAAGGACAGACTTTTGGTGAAATTTAACAAGAACAACCAACACATTGACGAGCTCTATGCATCTGCACATTATGAGCCAAATGAGACGTACAGAATTGGGCCCAATCTTCTTGCATCTCTTCGAAAGAAAATCGCCCTTGTTCAAAAGAAGTGTGAGAGACCTCTGTTGCAAAATTAGTATGTGACAGCTTTAATACATTTGTGAGCCTAAAAAAAAAATCAAGATGATTTTTTTTTTTTTTTTGCTTAATTTTTCCTTTTTTCTTAATTTGTATGACAAGTTTTCATTTTCAGGCTTCAGTATAAGCAAGGAACTTCTGTGTAACCTGCATAGCATGCCTGCTTGTGAAAAAAAGTATTTTATCAATAAAATGTATTACAGTATGGTTCTTAAAACTTTTTCTTTTTGACATCAAAAACACACCCAAAAACAATCCTACAAAAATCTCTCCCCAGACTGGCAACATCTTCAACTAGACCTTCAGACTGTAGACAGAGGTATGAGCTGACAGACAGGGCTCTTCTTAGGGTGTCTATTGCTTAACTGAATCTCCCCAATGCATGACCTTATTCCAAAGGACCGATGAAGAGGGTATTAGCATGACAGTGCTGCTGCTCTACAAAGCCTTTAAAGGAAAAATCTGAACTTAACTATGCTGCTACTGCAAATAAAAACCCTGAGTAGAGACAGATGTTCATGATAAATGACTATCAGTTTTTAATGTCATCTCAAATGTGCATTTTATCTGAGGCTGTCACGTGGAAATGTCTTTTCGCGTTCTTATTTCCAGATCGCCCTTATGAACTGATAAAACTCTGAATCTGACTAAAAGTAGGCTGTTGCAGCTCTTGCAAAAAAGAGCAACAAACCACAGCCCTGAAGAACGAGCAAAAGAAAATAATAGCTCCTCCCATAAGGTGAAAGCTGCAGAAGACCTCAGATAACATTACAACTTTATGACAGCTGAACATTTTTGCAGTTACGACCACTAAAGTCTGAGAGTCCATAATCCTGTCAGTCTTCAAGTTTTGGAGCCTGATCTGTTATCTCGATGCTGTTGTTGCTACAACATCGTAATCAATTTTGCCCATCACTGGAATTGACAGTGTTGCAACTCAGGGAAACAACATGCATAACATGTATAAGTAGGTTTGCTATTACAAACAACAATCTTTTCCTAAGCCCAATCGAACTACAACTGAAAACTGTCCGATAATAATAATAATAACTGTTTTCACATGCGACACAAAGCCCAGTCTTGTTGGTGAACATCTTGTGTTTGATCCTTTCATCCACCACAGCCTCATCAGTATGCAGACTTTGTCTCACTACATCGCTTCAGTGCAGAGCAAGCCGAGCTTTAGTATTCGGTCCCGAGGTACAAAAACTGTGACAAGAGTAACCAGTTACGGTGATGGTCCTGGAGCAACATTAATATGATCTTGTGTGAACATAAACTTGGTGATATCAGTGATTACTGGAAAAACAAAAAGATGTGGCATTCTGCCAAAAGCATCAACATAAAGCGATACTCTTTTGTTTAAAGTCCCCAAATAATCTGAGCTGCACGGTCAAAATGTAAACACCATAAAAACACATTCTAGCTGTATGACTAAAAAGACTGGTACTTACAATATCTAATATAAGTCTAATTTGTATGTCAAATTTTTGTGATGAGAAACAAAAATCCACACTTACAACTTTTCCTTGGATCAGGCTGAGGCTGAGCAGAACAAGTGATGGGAAGCTCTAAGGATTACAATTTGGACACGATGCATTTTGAACTCAAAACAAAAATCTCTTGCAATTATGCAAGTTGGAAGTCAAACAAGAATAAGAATAGATTATTCAATTAACTAAATGAATTATAATTATCCCGTAGTGGCTTTTTATTTGGTTTTAACAGCCTCGAGAAAGAAGTACAACCACAGTTTAGTTGGCTAATGTGCCTGATACATGAAGTAAACCTCCTGCACTTTATAACTACTCTGTCGCTAGACTGAATTCCTTTATATATATTTTTTTATATATTCTGTTCTAAAAGGCCCCCAAACGATAATCATTAGATGATAAAGTATTATTAATCAAGACAGAAATAAATGTAAAGTGCAATAGTTAATGTCTGTATAAAACACTGAAACTTGAAGTGCTCTCTAATCACACCCACTGAATAACTCTGTCACACAGCTGCTGCAATCGCTTTAATGAAACTCTCACTTTTGCACCGAAAACCAATGAAAAGACTTCAACAATTCAAAGTTCTGATTTAAAAAATGCAACTTTCTAACATCATGAAAATGGGCTGATCTTTGAGGTAAGCGTACAAAATTTTACCTAAGTGTAAAAATGTATCTAAAGAGTTTATTAATAAAACAAAGAAAGAAAAGTATTGCTAAAGGACTACTTTTATAGTACAAACATAGTTTCTTATTTTGCGGGGGGAATTTTTTTTATAGCCTTTTGTTGTATCACTGATTTACCGTAGCGCTCCTGTTCCTTATATCTCTTCATATCCAAGTTTTATTTGATTTTTTGATTGATTCTCATGCCTAAGAAATGCCTGTGCTCACTCCTCAAGTGTCAAATCAGATCAGCATACTGCACTGCATATGATTGAAAGGCTCCAGCCTTAAAATCAAAACAACACTTGAAAGCAACAAGCAGATTTAAAGCACTGTGAAACAAAATACCAAAGCTCAGAAGCTGCAGGTGCTGTAATACACGCTCTGTTCTTTAGAAGCTGTTATTAATATATTTTTTATAACAAACAAACTCTTTTTTTGTTGTTTACAAAAAGGCCTTAATAATGTGACATTAGTCAGAGCACTGAGATGATCCATGATTTTTTTTACTTTTTGAATAACCTTTATTTAAGCCAAAACTGTTCATAAAGTCTTAAAGGCTGCCTGTATATCACTCATGCAATTAAAGTAGACAAAACTGATGATAATGTCCATCATAAGATCTTGTGATGGGCAAACTGACTACTTACCTAATGTGTTCTAAACTTCTTGCTGAACTGGCCCGATGGCGAGCTAACAAGCTAAAATCGAAAGGTTTGATCAGGTTAGACCTGATCAGATTCCATAAGCAGGCTATGTATAAAAACACAACAGTTTTATTTCTAGTGGAACAAAAGTTAACAAGCAAACACAATATTTTGTGCAAAAAAAAAAAAAAAAAAAAGCAACAGCTGACTGTTTTTTAGCTGCTTTATGTCATAATTTGCATAAGTGGACGAGCGGTTGGAGAACTAGTTTGTGCCGGTCAAAAGAAAAAAAAATCTGAAGTGGAATGATAATATGGCTCCCCTTCAACATCCTTTATCCAATATATCCACTATCCCTCCTCTGCACATGTCCAAACCATCTCAGCCTTGCCTCTCTAACTTTCTCTCCAAAATGCTTGTCCTGAGCTGTCCCTCTGATATTCTCATTTCTAACCCTGTCCATCCTGGTCACTCCCAATGAAAATCTTAACATCTCCAGCTCTGTATTCTGTCATCTTCTTGGTGTCACCATCTCCAAACCACAGCGGGTCTCACTACCATCTTCTAAACCTTCCCTTTCACTCTTGCCGCTGTCCATCTGTCACTCATCTCCACCCACTCCACCCTCCCTGCACTCTCTTTATCGCCTCTCTTGGGCACTGACCGTTGCTTTAGATGGACCTTATCTACCTTCACTACCTCTACTCATTCCAACTTCACCTTCCTCTTTCTCATTTGCACACACAGTCTCTGTTTTGCTTTCATTTCTCTTTTCTCCAGAGCATACCTCCACCTCTCCAGGTGCTCATCTACCTACTTCCTACTCTCGCTAAAGAATTACATTATTCAGGAGCCAAGTTAAAAACAATAAATGAAGGTCTCTTAGCAGTACTCACAGTCATTCTCACAGACTCTGTTGATTAGTTTTTGTAATAAGATATTTTTCTATATTATATATATTTTTCTACACATTTAAAGCGTGTAACTGTGACTCACACAGCTGTCCTTATACAGCATCTTTATGCAGCTGGTGAATAAAGACACAAAATTAAACTGACTGAACTTTTCTTAAACTTTTGCTTCCTTTAATATACAAGAAAGAGGAAGAGGTGTAATACTATGTACATGCAAACTGTTGCCTAAACTTAAAAACTGTGAAAGGAGTCACTTAAGGTGGAGAGACAACACTCTAAAGATCCCCTCAGCTGAACTTGCTGGTTTTATCTATATCAGGTTGTTGTTTTGGTTGTAGTAAAACAACAACAATGAGCTCAACAGTGTTCCTGGTCTGGTTCTCAGTGCAAATTGTCACGTTGCTTATATTAACCTAATTTACAGCTCCAGGAATGATCTAATAAACTCATGTGAAACAAGAGAAAGACAGATAAAGACAAAGTTAGCTGCTAAACATGGCGGGGCATTTAGCGGTTTATGAGAGAACCTACAGACGGAACAAGTGAAGACAAAAATTAAATTAAATTAAAAAAACACAAAAAAATACATAACTAGGAGCATGAATGCTGGATTTATGTCAGAGAGTAGACTCCAAATAAATGCTAAGATAGTTGGGACGGAAAAAGAAAAGCAACATTAACTTCATTTTTAACCTGCTTTTGGATCATTTGGGACATATGTTTAACAGTCTTTGGGCTAGTAGCTGTAGCTTTGTTGCACCAGGAAGCAGAAGGGTAATAACAGCTTGCATTTTACACTTGCCTGAGTGTATTTTTACATGTCAAATTAATTTTGTGCATATTAGACAAGTAACTACAGTGACTAGGCACTGCTCGCCTAATGTGGCTCAAGCTATATTTTCTATGCACACACAGTGGGAGAAACACAGAGACTCACACTCCAGCAGCTCCTACCACATACAGAGTCAGCTATTGTAATTACTGTAATTACCTTAATATTACAAGTTCACATTCATTTATGGGTCACTGTAACTAAAAATACATGATGGCTATCACAAGTCCAAGAAAGAGAGAGAATATATATCCATTCAAAAAAAGGAATCCTATTATAACTCTGGTGTATAATACAGTTTCTGGTTGCAGTTCAGTACAGTCAGACTTCTCAGTACTGAAGCATCCGCAGGAGCTGCGTGGCTCACTGCTGCCGGCAGCCTCCAGCAGACAAGCTGAAAGAAGAGCAAGAAACAGAAATGGAGGGAGGGATGAAAAGAGGAAAAAAAAAAAAAAAACCACGAAAGATAAACAAAAACAAACACAGACATCAAGAGCCACTGAAGCAGTGTGCGAGAGCCACGTGAGGCAGTCCACCCTATGGAGAAAACAGCAGCTGGTGTGTACACTAACAGCCCTACAGGGGCTGTGGCCTCCACAGCCTCAACTATGGAAAAGCAGAAAGGAGAGATGGGAGGGTGATGGAGGGGGATGCTGGAGGCTAAATGGGGTGAGCAGTTAAGCCTTGTTGGTTACAGTATTGGCAGCAAACGCAATGATAGAAATGGGGGGTTTGAGGGATTCTACAGTCCAAAATGGAAATATACGGGGATGGATGGGTTTTTAAAGGATAAAACAATTAGTATGAGATTGAGCTACCACAGGGTTTTATATAACAGAACTTTAAAAGTCCATAATATTACAATTTTGACTGTATTTGTTAGTTCTAGCCATAATCTAATTTTAACAGCAATAAAAACATTTTATCACCATGTTGATTGCTATTGTGTTGTACGGACAAAAAAAAAAAAAGGCCTAAAAATGTTATTTAAAACAAAAGTTATTCATAACAAAAGACATAAAAAAAAGAAAAAACAAGCTTTGTGTCTGCAAAATTTGGCTTCCATAGTAATCTGCTTTGTGAAAATTATAACTCATGCGCACTTGAGTCTTATTACACATGTCTGAATGGGATTCTTCTACTGTCTTAGGTTTTTATTCTAACCAAGAGGCAAAAATCACAAAAACTGCAGCAGATAATACACTCCATAGCAGCAGTAAGTGAAAAGCATGTCCTAAAAGTTCATCCACAAAGCTTCTAATAAACAACCACTTCATAAAATCTGGTCTGCTTTCACTTATTCCTTTTTTTCTGCTCTTTTTATGAAAAAAAGACAAAACAAAACCTCAAAGTACAATCAAACAGTAAACCTATAAAACATGCAATTTGATCAAAATTTCTGAATTTTTCACATCACCTACAAGAGCGTTGTGTTTGAGTGTGTTTGCGGGCTTCTAGCACCCCTCCCCGCTCTCGTCCACCATCGTCCTTTATCTTCTTTATCTCTCTGTATTTCCCTCTCTCTCTCCATTTCAATATTGAAGAGAGTTTTATTAAGGGCTAGACTCGGATGTGCTGAGGCGCTCTCAGTAATTTTCCTACAAAGTGCTTTAATCCATCACACGGCCAACATGTGGCCTTTGCAGCCATACATCATCTAAGCCCACAGAGAGAGAGCGACAGACAGAGAGCGAGTGAGGAAGTGGTAGCATAATTTCTGCCCCCTCCTCCTTCAACTTCTTCCTTCTTCTTCTTCTTCCTTCTTCTTCGCTGCACTCATCTCCCTCCAGAGTTTCCCAGCTGGGAGGGAAAGTACATCTTCTCCACATATTCCTCAGACAAGTCCTCTCTCCATTTACAAATGAGAGTGAGGTATGTGCAAAGATGGAGTGAGGGGAGGGGTTGGGCAGTAAGCAAGGGGAGAGAGAGAAAATGAAAAAGATGGAGATAGGCGTGAGTGAATGAGTGAGTGAATGAGTGTATGAGGCTGAGAGAGAGAAAGAGAGCGATAAGGAAAATGGAGAAAAGCTTACTGGAATGAATGAAATTGGGGACAAAAGCGGGTGATAGGAAGTCAGTGTGTATGTGTGTGTGTGTGTGTGTGTGTGTGTGTGTGCTGTGTGTGCTGTGTGCGCTGTACGAACAAGGTGTGTGCTCTGTACTTGGATGAGGAAATAGAAATAGGCGGAGAAGGAGTGGAGATGAGGGAGGAGAAAAAAAAGCTGCATTTCCCAGCATGCAGCTGGTGCAGAGTTGCCCTCTGTGTTGCCCCCGGCCAGCACCTGCTTCCATTTCGCTTCCTCCGCCCTCCTCGCACTGAGGAGCAGCGATGAACTCCGGGCCCCCTGACTAATGGAATGGGCCCTTGCTCACAACCATTAGAGGATTGGTGTCCCTTTCGTTGCCCCTGGGTGCCCTATGGTACAGAAAAGGGGGAGGAAGGGGCGAGGGAGAAGATGGTGGCAGGTCGGCCTTTCTCCTTTTGCCCAACACACACACACACCTGGTCATAATATAACAGCCTAGAGTAATCCAGCCAGAGTAAGGCTTGACATAGCTTAGCATCTGACTGAGGCTATTTCTGAGAGGATATTAGAAAATTCTGAATTGGGTGCAGCGCTACGAGGTTTCAGAGAGGGAGCTCTCTGAATGTGTACGACAGCGGCCCCGGCTGATCGTGGAGCGTTTGTGTGATTTCATTTAGCCGGTAAATCCAGTGCTCTACCTCAATTACATCTGCTTTACTCAGATGGAAAACACACCTCGAGTGTACAGAGGCAGAGAAGGGAGGAGAGGGGAGGGGAGGGTGGAAGCAGGGAGCGGATTGGGGATTGAATCTCTCGATGAGCTGATAGCACGATGGAAGACAGCGAGCCAAGCTGTGCAGCGGTAATGTTATGCTAATGATATGGTAATGATATGGTAATCTGCCGGCAGTATTCCACCTCACTGGAGAGAAGGGGAATCTGGGAGGCCTTTTACCATTGGTTGGAGACCAGGGACTTCCTGAAGTCAGAGTTCAAGACAAAAACCCTTGCACGCGCGCGCACACACACACACACACACACACACACACACACACACTCTAACATGGACATACAGGCACTTGATTGTCAAAGCAGTGATCTCAGCTAAAATAAAAGCAATGCAAATCATAGAGCTAATCTGGCTTTAATCGGATTTGCAAACTCTTAAGTAAGCAAGAAATAATACCTGTAAACAATGCAGTATCATGAAAACTAGGTTGGCTGCATTGTAAGTAAGCCTGCGAGCTTTATCAGCGTGTAATATCAAGTCGCAGTGATGTTGTTTTGTGTCGACATAAAGCGAAACAGAAAATCATCTATTTTAAATTGTGATCAGGGTCTTTTTTTTTCTGTGCCTGTGGGTGTGCGTGTGTGTGTGTGTGTGTGTGTGTGTGTGTGTGTGTGTGTGTGTGTGTGTGTGTGTGTGTGTGTGTGTGTGTGTGTGTGTGTGTAACTCTGCACCTGTGATGGCTGCCATTACCTGTCTACACAGAGCAGCTCTTTCTTTCTGGTTTGTAATGACTATGTTACACCACCACCAGAGAAGAGACTCACCATTGTGTGACAGGAGTCTTTGAATGCACATCATTTATTATATTTTGCTACAATTCACTGCATCTCATCTAATTGGGAATGAGCTGATTTGCCATTTAATTTCAAGGATTGTTGACAAACTATGGCCCATCTTTAAAGATTTCCAAACGAGCAACGTCTAAGACATTATATAAATGTGAATGGATCAACTCTATCACTTAGACGCATTTAAGAATCACAAAAGTGACAGGCAATGCTTCAGTATGTCTGCTTAAAAAAAGAGACACCTGCAAAAAAGCAACTGCATTGGATGATGGTAAATCTGTCCGCGTGGCATAAAGACATCATCTCGGGTATTTTGCTTTGTTTTTCTTTGTATTTTACAGTTGCAAAATGGATATGTCAAGTCTGCACAATGGAGACATGCAATGACATTTTCCTGGATGCTGTACACTAAATCAAAGAGACCAACAATATGTTGAGTGCCAGCATAGAGACATTTGATTCCCATTCCACTCATGCAGCATTACCGCTGGAATGCCAGCAGACATCACAATCCTCCCAAGCTGGCATTGGGCTTGTCAGACTTTTCATTCCACAGTGTTTTAAAAAAAACAACAGAATATATCACAGGAAACTGTGAAGCCCCGGCTTCTTCACGATAGGCGTTATTTGCAGCACAGAAGGCGCAAATCACTGGTGACACAATTAAAATAGGTTTAACTTAACAAAGGCGATTTAGTGTCAGTGACATTTAGTATCAGCCTCTGGCGACAGACAGGTAAAAGAAGCCAGTCAGCAGATTGGACCTGAGGGGATAGTGGAAGTGGGGGGGTTGTGTAGGTGGCTCTGGTCTGGGTTTTGTTTTGCTGGGTTGGACAACTTATTAACACAAACACACACAATTAGTGTAAATCCTTGACAATGAACAGCGTCAAAACTCCAGCACCCATAGCCTGGATGACCAGACTATGGGTGCTAAACTCACTTTTCACTGCACTGTGCATATGCATAAATGCAATTAAGTTTATGTAAATTGATTTTAAAGAAAACAAACATATTTTCTCTTGTTTAGGTCATTACAAGTGATCGCTGTATCATTAGTGTCTAAAAGAGCAGAAAACAATGCAGGAAAAACAAGAGGTGTTTGTGAGCACACATGAGGGACAACGAGAGGGAGAGAGACGGGCAGAGAGAAAGACAGAGACGGGGGTGGACTGTCCAATACACTCCTGATAAAGGTCAAAGAGATGTTTTATTCATGATCCAGGCGGCAGCAGCAGAGGCAGCAGGGCCAAGGTTGAAATGAGCTCGCGTCCACGTTCCCTGGAGCCAGTGCTGCACACAGCCTCACACCAGGCCAGCGGACACTCCTACTGACTGTTATCAATAATACCAAAACGCGCACACACGCACACACACGCACACACACACACACACACACACACACACACACACACACACACACACACACACACACACACACACACACACCCCTACCCTTATCATTTATCAATAACTTAAAATCACAAAATGAATGAAAGACTGTACATTTGCCAACTGCAACTAAAACCTTTTATGGGGACTCTTTGGTGGGACTCTGATATTTTTGTCTGATTTCTATAATTAATCAAACATAGAACAATGACAGTTATAAAGATTGTCTTAAAATTATTTCACAATTTTTTCTTTCAGTCTTTACAATGCCTTTGTAATTAAATTCTCATCTTTGCTGTATTTCTTATAGTGAATCGATGCTCCACCATCTAAAAATATTTACAATAAATTGCTTAAACTGTGTTTTTAACATTTTTTTTTTCTTGATTAGTCAGTTTTTACATTTGAAAAGCATTCGTTAAATAAAATTTCTTTTAAAATTCTGAATATAACCGAGCACAGCAGGAATGGGTGTCAATTCATGAAAGTTCTTACCTTTTAAATCTTTCTCCTCTGAGAATCTTTCATGAAAGATTCACAGTCGAGAGAATCAGACGAGGTTCATTTCGAAATCTCTTATACCCTTGAACCCCCTCTTTGAACTCACTCCAAACAAAAAGGCAAAACCTCAGTACCGCACCTAACCAAGACCTGCTCCGAGCCCTTGTTTTTTGGGGGTTTTTTTTCTTTTCAGTGTAACCGGGAACTTTTTTGAGCTGACACAGTTTGAGACTCAATATCCAAAGTAACCTTTAAAGTACCAATGTGGATTAATGAAATCTGGTCTTCTGACAGATGGAAAGATTTTTAGCATGACAGATTAAAATCCATGCAAACAGGTAAAGACCCAATAATCTCTAAAGACATTCAGATGGAGCCTATTCCACATACAGAGTTTTCACAGGCTAGAAAGAAGTGCGTGGCTGTTCGGGGGCATGTATGTGTCTTTTTATATATGTGTGTGTGTGTGTGTGTTTCTCTGCGTGGACGGCCCACTCCAAGCGTCTTTGATCAGATATGAAATATTCACAAATGCTGCTGTAATTTGCTAAAAGTCAAATATCCCTCAAATAGGAAATAGAAGTCAGCTCTTTGGTAGCTCTTAAATAATAAAAATTAAAAAAAAACCTTAGTATTCAGATTTTGAAAATGTAAATTTCAGGCCCTTAGGTGAGGGTAACAACAGTGATTTTAAACATGCACTGACCCGTTGTATGAACTCCAATCCATGCTGCTCGGCCAGAGCTTTGGCAGCTCTGGTGCCTCCATCCATTTTCACTGCATAGAAGATATGGCAGTTGGTCCCACGATGCCCCTCTGTGGTCACTAGGTTCCTCTGCAGCAGGCAGCCCAACACCAGCACAAATGTAGTGAACATGGAGCCTTTAACAAGAAGATTTAAGAGAACTGGATCTATATTTTCTTTCTTTAAATATATATACACACACACTAAAAACTCATGTAAATGGTGTCGTAGGGCACTGTGTAGGTCCTCGCCCAGATTGCTACACTGCATAATGTTTCAAGTAGACACCCTGTCAGAAATCTTCTGCGACATGTAAAAAGCTTAACATACTGAGGAATAGTCAAACCCAAAGATAATCAGATTACATTTGTGCATGCCACATAAAAGTATATTTTTTGTGTCTTTTTTTAAGCACGAATGACTGTACATTTTTGGTAAGTTCACTAACTATTTGGTTAAGAAATTGTTGCAGCTCTTTAAGGTCAGGCATCATTTTTCTTCCTTAAACTGACATGTAAGAGTATTTTAGATACCCGTGCTCTTCATTAGATCTCTATAAAGGTCTAAAATCTAACATTATATACATGTTTAAAAAAAGCAAACAAACACCTACAGTTTTAAAAAATATTAACACAACACTTCAAATACCATCTAACTACACAAATGAGTTTATACAGTGTAGGATTCTGCATCTTAGTGCAGAGTATTGAACATTGGCAATTGTGAAACAATTTGCCCACAGCCACCTCCTCTGTACTTCTGCATGAATTCCACTGAGGCTGCCACCTACAGCATGTGAACCACCCACCTGTAGCCACACAGAGTGAAACGTCCAGGAGTTATCTTTCACCCTGTGCGATGAAAGCTAGAACTCTGGCATCGGGGGCCCCAAGCGAGACAACACTCTCTCTCCAGTTCCCAACCCACACGTTTAATCTCCTGGCCTTGATGCAAATGCTTCTGAGAGCAGAAAACACTGCAGTGCTCTCATTGTGTGAACTAACTTCCCTCTTTAAGCAAAACAGGAACTTTATCGGCCTGTCTTTATGTTCGTACTTTCCTGTGAACAATGATGGAACAAAAAAAAAGTTGCCACGTTGCTCTTTACAGCATCTACTCAGCAAGTAAAACGACCAATGTGTTGCTGGAAGAACGCAGCGCTGAAGAATATTAATTGCTTGAATTCTCTCTCCTTTCACCACATTATGCAATCAACATTTACTGTTGATCTGCGAAGTTGGCCATTTTGTTTATATACATTAGCTTATATTGAATGCAATTAGGAAAGCAATTACGCACAGTGTTGCTTCAAGCGTGTATGTCTACTGCCCATGCAAACAGCTCCTAAACTCTAACAGGATGCTTCTAAATACAGCTGCTGCTAATATACAAGTGACTAGTTGAGTAGGGAGGAGTAATTTTAAGTCATGCGTTATGCAAACAATGCTCAAAATAGTGCACAAGATATTGAACAAAACATATCTGACTTTTGGGAAGCCTGATGAACAAAACAAGCAATTTTAATACTCTGAGAATCATGATGGGAATTCTAACAATGATTCATTTTATGCACCAAAACAATAACAAGTGAATTGTTGCACTTTGCAGTCCCGGTATCTAATCGCTGTTAATATCCACCATCTGTGGTCAAAAAAGCTTTGTACTTTTCAATTTTCCTTCAGCCTTTTTACTTTAAAAAAAAATGCACCCACTAAAATGCAGTAAAACTGAACGAGAAGATTGAGACATCTGATTCTGTTTGTGTTTATCTGACTTCTCGTCAAAAGCAAACTGCCTCCTCCTGCAGCACCTGCCCCCCCGCCCAACCAAACAACAAACAATGCAGCTGACCACTGTTTAAAGTCTGCAGCATCATTCAGCTCCTATCTCCCAAGCCACTGATTGAAATCGATAACCTCACTTGGGGCTCGAGCCCCAGTCAATCCTACTGAGGTGCAGGGCCGGGAGCGAACACCCCACCCAACGAGTAACAAGCCTTGGGCAGAGACAAAGTACACAGGGAGAGAGGGAGAAGGAAAAAGAGGGAGCATGTGAGGCTGGAGTACAGGGGAGCCACATTGAACAGTGTCAGGGCCTCGGGGCCTACTGGGACGCTGATAAAGTACCTGGACATTTTTATAGACAAACTACTTATTTCCGTCCTCATATCGCTTGGGAAGACTGATAACTTTATATTCCTCTCAGGCAGAGGAAAGAAAGGGAGGGGGGTCCTTTCAGGAGTTTAATTGATCAAACTGTGGCCACAAGGGTTTTTTTTTTCTAGAGATAAAAGAGACTACCACTCTCCCCTGTACAATACAGAGATCTTTTAGAAAGCAGACCCAATGAGAAAAAAAGTGTAACTCATTATGCAAAGTCATTACAGTCCTCTGACTATACTCCTTAAAGAGAAGGCGTTAATGGTAAAACTGTTCGCGATTTTCTGAGGTCAAACTACTGGTCACAGGATAACATTATTTTACAATGTCCACATTATCACTCCAACCAAACTTTTTAGATGGCTGTTTTAAGGTCAGACTTAAACACCATGACTACTTTGAGCATTTAACATGAGTAAATTACCATAGTAATATTGCCCAGGGGACATGTTGGAAGAGAACAGGGGGCCCAAGTCTCAATTTTACAATGGATTTAATGGATGGATACAATGGATTTACAGTAGAATAATGTTCTTTCTGTGATGAATCAAGAGAATAAACGCAGTAAAAACTAAACCACAATAATCAACCCCATCTCGAGTCATCAGCAAAACGGAAATGTGTGCAAAAGTTATTAAATTTTGTACAACTGGGATATTTTTGCGCTTGAGACCCATTGCCCTGAAAGCACTCCAGAATGTTATGTTTACATGGATAAAACAGACTTGTCATGTTTTAGAAGTCATATTGGCCAGATTTTGGTTGCCTTTAGACGGAGGCAGGCTAGCAGTTTTCCAGTGTTTAGCAAATACAAGGCTGTAGTATAAGGAGTCCTTGAGCAAGACTTACACCCCTGCAGCAAGTGAACTGTAGCTGACCACAACTTCTGAGCTTGTGGATGGGTGCTATGTTTTTGTTACTGTCAAAAAAATTGTAGGGGGGGGGGGGGGGGGGGGGGCTTGAGCAATTTAATAATAATGAATCCCAACAGAGTATTGAAAATAATAACACACTCAAAAGATTTAGAGAATCCAGAGAAATTTCTATATGCAAAGTCAAAAAGACAGTACTGAATTGTGATGAAATTTAGCATTAAAAATAAACCAGAGACCGACTTTAAGGCTGATGCCAGTGCCGATATTTGGTGGTTTAAAAAACGATATTCCAATATATCAGACTTTTTTTTTCTTTTCAGGGACATGAAACAGAGTTCCTTAATACTTGTTATGTGTAATTTTTTATGTACTTGTTTATGCTCTGCCCGACTGTGCTCGGATCAGACGGTTGTTGCGTTTGTTCAAAACACTTGTCTCGCCAACAGGAATGTTGCAGAGTTCCATCTTGTGGTCAAAAAAAGGCAACACCTACACTCATAACTAGGGATGCGCCGATCCAATATTCAGTATCGGTATCGGGTCCGATACTGGCCTAAATTACTGGATCGGATATCGGAAAGAAATAAAAAATGCAATCCGATCCAACCCACATTAGCTGCATTACAGTTTTCGGACGTCTTCTTCTTAATGTGGGTCTGCGGTTGAACAAACCAGCTTAGAGCTGCATTACCGCCACCTACTGGAATGGAGTGGATCAGGAGTTAGAAAAAACCCTCAGATTCTATGAAGTTCTCCGTCGCTGCGACGGATTCCCTTTAACACTGAGTGTGTTGTGCTCACTGTGCTGAGAATTTCAGCTGTTATTTTTTTCTCTACATCAGCTCCCAGACATACTGCTAGTAAGCGCAGCTATTAGCACTAGCGATCGTCCGGTACCGGAAGGACCTGTTCCCCGTCAAAATATTTTTGATACTTTAATCCCTGATTAGTGACTAAATATAGACCTGCAGTAGAAACTTATTTAGGAGAATGCTTGTGAATATAAAGCATTACAAGATTACGCTCACGCAGCCCCCAGTTTTTCAACATAAACACTGATGACGCAACAGCAGCAGTCAGCTGTTTTGTGTGCAGTCAGTCTGCACAAGCAAAGAGGCGGAGCTGATGAGCTCAGATGGAGCGGACTAAATGTTTTTCTAGTCCAAATGAAGCTTTTCCCTCTGTAACCTCAATTAAACCTTTACTGGGGAAACAGCTGGAGGTCCTTCATCAATCAACTGATCAGTAAGTGAAGAAAAGACAGTTTTGTAGCTGCTTCATCCACCCTGTTTGTTTCACACAGGGAAAAAATGCAGTACAGAAGTAAAAATATGCAGATGAACTGTTAATACGAAAAAACGTATTTCTTATCCAGTTACTCGGGTAATCGATGGAATAATCAATAGAATACTCGATTGCTAAAATAATCAATAGTTGCAGCCCTAATGAAATTTGCAACATACCATAAGCCAATGCATCACCACCAACAGGATTCAGGTGATAGAGCGATTGTTCTAAGTAAGTAAAGTTTATTTATATAGTGCTTTACACAGAATAAAAGTCACAAAGTGCTGTACAATAATTAAAACACAATGTCCAAAAAAAACAAAACAGATAAAACACCATGTTAAAATGTAACATTACCATATTAAAAGAAAAAGAATAACAATAAAGTCAACAGAAAGTCTGGTTAAACAGAAAAGTTTTCAGCTGTTTTTTAAAAGATGCCACAGAGTCAACCAAAAGGAGCTGGAGTGGTAAACAGTTCCAGAGCTTTGGTGCCACTGCCTGAAAAGCTCTGCCCCCCTGGTCCTGGTCCCTGGACAACTAACAGATTTTGATTTTGTTGTGTGAGAGACTGTTGACTTACCTAAAATTGATCCAGGCATTTGAAAACAATTTTTAAAAATAATAATACAAAAAAGATCGGATTTGTATCGGTATCTGCGATATCCAAATGTAAAATATCGGTACTGGTATCGGACATAAAAAAGTGGTATCATGCCATCCCTACTCATAACAAGGTTTAAGGGTTTTTCGCCCACCTCTTCTTTTTCATTTTCATTTTCATTTATTGGCCAACATAAATGCTGATACTAATAGATCGGCAAATGGCTAATACTGACCGATAATATCAACCTCATGAGAAATATGACACTATTCAGTAGGGGAAAAAAACTACATGTCCTCAGGAACACACTGAAAACCAGTGTTAGTAAACACAGTTCTCTGCAACACACACACAAAAAATATCATGCAAAGAAAAAAAAAAATCCCCAAAGCAGGATTTTCTGGTCCTGAGTTGCACATCTGTGAAGGCATTTGCAGTCTATAGAGGGCTTTGAGCACCATATGCTGGCATCCAGAAAATGTCTTATTCAGGAAAGGCCTTGCCTATTTCAGCAAGACAATGCCACACTGTATTCCAACACGCACATCTCAATAGTGAAAGAGTCCAGGTGGTAAATTCTGTCACCCACTGAAAATAACTGGTGCCCCATGAAATTAAAAATATGACAAAGAAAACCTCAAATGCTTGAATACCTAAAATCATGTATCAAGCAAGAATGGGAAAAAAATTTTGCTTGTAAAACTATAGAGAGCCCTGTGATCCTGTGATGGACTGGTCCGGACTGCACAGTGCAGAAAGGCTCCAGCGTCGCTGTGACCCTGAATTGGATAAGGGGTTAAATGGATGGATGGAAACCACAGCAGCTGGTCTCCTTAGTTCCCAAATAAAGAGCAGTTAATGCAGTACATGCCCTTATCCAAACTTTTTTGCAACCTCTTTTTTTGGCATCATAAAAATTAACATATTTCAACATTTGAATATTTAATATGCTTTTTATACTTTAAAAAGATAAATATGGGCTTTCAGTGAATTGCAGATTATTAATATTAGTTACAGGTTTACTTATCCTACTGAAAATATCTATATTATCAGCATAGTTCCATCCAGCTACACCATGCATGGGGGCTAATCAGGCATAAATGGGGAGCACCTGTGGTGCTGCATGACTATGGCCATTATTTGATTTTACAGTGTGGAACATTTTCAGCAGATGTTGCTTCCAGTTGCTTCTGTAGCAGTCTGTCTGTAGTTATCCATATGTTGACTACGGTTTTCTCTCCTTTACACACAGTTCATTAAGTCTATCTGGAAGCCTCAAAAGGCTGCAAGTAATTACAACAGCAGGTTATCACCTTAACATAATAATGTCCCACTGCATCCATTACAAGCATCAAATCCTTTCATAGTTCGCTGCTATTAACTGAGGATGATGTGGATTAATAAGTGCATCCAGAGAATGGATGGGAATCAACTTTACAGTTATCACAGTGTTAGTCTCGGGTCTTGAATTGTGGTGAAAAGCCCACACAGCAAAAAAAAAATCCAACCTGGTCCAGTGCATCAAAGCCTGGAAACGAGGCTACAACTGAGAAAGAGGGGAGGAGGGGGTGGGGGTTCAAATCTCACTCCCTCCATGCAACACGGTGCTGTGAAAGGATAGAATGGGTTTGTAGAGTAGGAACTGGGAGAAAAAAAAAGGCATTTACCTTTCCCATCCAGGCGACAGAGCCTTCACACAGACGGACTGCCTCCTGTTGAAAGCAGGACGGGAGGTCGATGCATCGCGAAGAGAAAAAAAAAATTCCGACGCGTCCATTTTTTTACTCCTCGTAATAAAAGATGCAAATTAGAGCATGCAAAACATTACATCTACAGTGCACCTCTTCACAGAACAAGTCAAACGTGCAGAAATAACGATCTGTAAGTCGACAAAACGAGCACATCCGCGGCGTGTGGCGGAAGGGGGGATTTTGTAAAGATGTGAGAATGCATTAGGATGCAAGAAATGGTGTGATGGCGAGAGGGACTGTTGGGAGAGACGGATCTGCATATGGAAATTAGGGTTAGCTTGGTTTAAATTCTTTTTCGTACGGGCCATTATTTTGTATTCATTTGGGCGGAACCCCCACAGTGGGACCGAGGGGAACAAGTGACTGTCAAATCCCGGAGAAAAGTCACGGCAAGGAACAGGTGCTTTGGTTCAATGCTTTTTATGAGCAACTGTACGCCCATGCGTGTTGGACGATAATGATCTAAATATTTTATACACATCCACGTAGTACTGTTTTCCCAGGCCTATATTTCACATATTTTATGTAATCTGAACTTCGAGTTAAACATGCATGCGTTAAAGAGAAGAAACCGCAGCTAATTTAATTATTATTTTAATGAGGGAGCTCGGCGCGGTTAGTGGTACACAGAGAAAATTCAGCTCACATTTTAATACTACTCGTGAGAAATGCCGCCGCTGAACCGAACAAAAGACTAAACTTCCAGACATAGCAGGTAAACCTCTACCTGAACACACACTGCGACGAAGGACAACCATAGCAGAAAGAGCTCCGGCTGTGTGTCTGTCAAATGGTTAGGCCCCGCCCATCGGGAAACTTCGAACCAATCATCGGGCACGGAGCGAGTGCGCGCCTGCGTAGAGTCAGCGCGCGGGAGACCATGAAAACACAAACAGTCATGACTACTATGGATTAAAATTCAAACACTCTTAGACTGCACAAGAGGCCGAAATACCAGGTTAGTCCATGGTTCAATAACAAGTGTGTTTCTGGAGGCCGGACAGTCTTAGTTTGCCTGTTAGAAATAGTTTTGCTTGACCTACGTAACTGAGCAGTCGGCATAACGTGTGCTAGACAAACTAAGGTAACGTTGTTAAGGCTAACATCATCATGATATCTACCTATCTGCTGGAAAACGTGCAAACCAGACATTAAAGTGCTAAATTCACTCTTTATAACTGCTGAGGAGTATTTTACACGCTCATGTGGGATGCATTGTGAAGCACTGGCTCGTTTGCTAGCTATATGCAGCTACATTCATACCCATCACAATACTCAACATACATATTTGCTCCCTGCCTTTCTGCCTATTGTTTCCTTTGAAACTATACCTAATTTAGCACAACTCTGACGTGTGTTTTATTGTATGTTCTGCGTTGAGTACCAGTACTTAATATGTAAGGTAAAATATGCTTACGTTTAATGTGCTTTTAAACTATACATCATCTCAGTACAGTGTGAATAACTTGTTAAGTAATTACATCTAAATTCACATTTTCAATCATTATCAAAAGAACATTCTTACAGTGATTGTGTGATTTTTGTCAATTAAGGTGAAACAGACTCTGCAACTGATACCATGGCAGATGACTTCAGCCAGTCCTTGACCCCACCAGTTTCCCCAGGAGACAGTCTGTGTGAGCTGGCTCCAGTTCGACCACCGTGCTTCTGCTGCTCTGACTTAAAAGATGACCCCAGCGGGGTACTTTCCACAGACGGATACGTTGCTAGAGGCTCCCTGAAACGGTATAGTCACTTTTTGTCATCTCACTGTAATCGTACAAAAACAGTTTTCAGTCTGGCCTATTTTGTGCCAGAAAAATGATCAACGTGAGAGCAATCCTGGGAAATCAGGTCATTTTTCTGTTTAATCTATTGTTTTTGTACTTTGAACACCTCAAATGAAATTCCAGTTACCTCCACTGTAATGCTGGAGCAGCAAAAATTGCACCGGGAGAAAAGCTTTAAGGTCTTACTGTTGTTGATGCATCCACTCCAGGCTGCTCTTGCGTCTTGACCCAGCCCCTGCAGAGTTTGAGACGGACATGGTGGACATCTTTGGCTTCTCCTGGGTGACGGAGACAGCACTGGTGGAATCTACAAAACTACTCTTCGGCCTGTTCAGGTAAAGCAAATATCAGTTCAGTCTGCTTTAGACTAAAATCTGTTTTCTTCATCCGTTGCTTCCACCGCTTGGTCCTTTTCCATGGCAGCAAAAATGCACTCATTATATCATTCTATGTATATTCCTAATGAGTTATTGGAAAAAAAAATACCAACTGGATGTCCTCCATATGCATTTATGTGGTCCTTTTTATTGTTCACTGTTATGTTTCAGACAAACGATTTACAAGTTGGAGACTTTAGTGCAGTCCGGCTCACATGACTTTGGTAAGTCTGTGTAATTATCAGTCCAGCTAACAGACTTGTAGTTTAATGTCAGTGTTTTGTTCACATAGTAAGCCAGGGTTTGCAGTGTTGCCCAGTTTATGTATTAGTTAGAGATCCATGCTGTATATGTGCATTGTTTGTTTGCTTGATTAGCAGAAAACAGTGGAAACATATTTTTGTGCAAGTTCTGCCTACCACTTTGGGACTGGAGTCAGTTTTTAAATCCCAGTTATGGCACATGAAGTGGGGACAGGGAAATGGTCTAATCAGATTGGATGAGAGTGAGGAAAACAGTTGAAATCAAGCAAAGTGGCAGTGAAAGTCATAGTATTAAGGGCTTAAAATATGTTTAAAAAATTACTTATCTAGCTTAAATTAATAAACTTAATATTCCACATGTTTAATTCTACAATTTCTTTAAAGTTGTTTGTTATTTATCTTTTTTAATGAAATATTTAAATGTATTTGATATGTCTATATGAGCTGTATAATAGTGTATATTACACTCATTGTTCAGCTGAATTTTCACAGTGATTTGATCTCTGATATAATAGACATATTATCAGTACTGCTCACAGCATCCTTTTTGTGTTTTAGGTCAAGCAGGAAATCTTCACTATGAAGCAGAAGGACTTCGGCAAGAATGTGTTACATTTCTTCAGTATGTCAAAGTCTTCCTGCACAGGTAATTTAATATATTTTAATGTCACACTGGCACTAACTAAAACATTTTATCAATATATTATGGTGTTATGTGTTTTTATTTATTTGGACACATGTTTCAATACTCCTTTTGCATCCGTTCAGATATCTTGAGCCTTCCAGGTCCATGGATGCAGGTCACTCACATCCTTACGAGGAGCAGGAGGCTCAGCTCCCCTCTGCTCTTCTGGAGGAGCTGTTTGGAGTCACTCTCCTCATAGGACGACTCAAAGACCTTCCTACAAATGTTCAAAGTGCATTTATTATACAGAATCATGGAAAGGTACTGCCAAACTCTAGTTCACTTGTTTAACATAAAGCATATGTTAGGCATAGGCACAAGGGTGCGCTGAAAGAGATGGAGATTTAAAACAGATGCACAAAATGTGGGGTTGGCAAACCATAGTGTAAGTTTGAGCAGAGGCTTTATTATCAGTTGAGCATTAAATTGTATGACTGCAGTTTTTTTCCATAGCCCCTACCACCCAGTTGATTTTTCTTCTTTTGACATTGAACTTAGAAATTTGTGTTTCTTCTACAGATTTTCCCTCCCTCCTGGCATCTGTTACACCTTTATCTAGACATCCATTGGTCAGTCTTGGAGATTCTTCACCTACTTGGTCACAAGATGCAGGGTATGTGTCTGCAAGTATTAAGGAAATACCTAAATAGACATTGGATTATCATGGAAATGGCTCATTGTAATTTTACTTGTTCTATCTTCAGGCCAGGTGGTGTACGCCCACCAGTTTGTGAACTTGACAGGAGAGAACCTGACTGATAGCAGTCTGTTTGACGAACACCTGTGCAGTCTGTTGTGTGACCTTACTGGTCTGGCCATGGGCAAATACAGCAAGGTGGGTGGCTCATTTCATCTCACTGGATGCACTAGTGATATTTCAGGGTTATTTTTTTCACTGAAATTCAGTTTCTCGTATAATTGCCACATTTTGTAGGTGGCTAGCAGGAACCGGATAGAAGCTGCACATAGAAAACATTAGAATGTCCAACAAAAGCATTTTAGTGTAGAATAGAGTTGAAATTGGCAGCTTACTCCGTTTAATGGATTCTGTCTATTTCTAGGTGAGGCCTACAGAGGCACTGAGCAGCCATCATTACCTTTGCACCTGCACCAAAGAGCTGTGGGTCCTGCTCATGTACCTTCTGGAATACAGGAATAAATTGTTACACACACAGGTAACACACATGTTCAGTCACACAGTAAACTTTGACTCTGACAGTATTTAACTAATCATGTGCTCTCTCTCTAGTCTTTCTGGAGCCACATGAACTCATTGCTGAGGCCCCTGGTTTTAGGGAAGCCTTCCACAGAGCAGTTCAGTGGTCTCCCCACGCACTGTAAAGACACTCTGGGATTCACATGGTGGCTGGTCACTCATTTAGCAATGTTGGGCCAGTATAGTCGGAGCGGCGTGGTCCAGAATGAGGTAAGAGACTAAGAATTCAAATATTGATAGCTAAAGATGTTATAAAATGTCCTGGACATGAACAGCAAAGTGTTTTTATACATTATTTATATAAAAACATGTTTCTGTCATATAAAAATGCACTTTGTCTAATCTTACACAATAACCCTTGCACAAAAAAATGTTTAAGAAGAAAACAATATATTATGTTTGTACTTAGCCTGATTCTTTCAGGTAGTGTAATCCCACAAGAAAATGACCAAATGAAGCTTCCATTGAACTGAGGTTGTAGTTTTAAACACAGTTTACTGCGCAACCATGAGGCTTTTTTTTTTGGTTCTGAAATGATTTGATGATTGTATCAGAGACTGCATTAAAGAGCAGAAGGCATATTTATTCTGTTAGCAGAGTAAATTTTCAACACGTTGATTTCTGAAGATGAATATGATAACTGTCACTTATTAGTTTATCTTCACCTGCAGAAAGATCTGGGGGATAACTGGACTTTTGTGGATGAGTTGCTCAAATTAAGTTGTAACCCCAAGGTCAGCACAATTTCTAGTTATACATTATATAGTTTTTAACCTTTTAAAATGTACAGTGTTTTTAAATGGCATTTTAAATGTTAATTTGTGTGTTTAATAACAGGGAGGTCTAGCAGAAGAGCAGCTCAGGATGCATGTCCACTGCTGCCTCAGTCTTTGTCTGCTGTGGGAACCGAGCACCAGCGCTGTCTCCATCCTCTGGGACTACTACAGCAAGAATTTGGTAAAATAATGTGTGCTCTTTGTCATGCAGTGTGTATCAATAAAAGTTGCTCAAACTTGATCTGCGGCACCATTTTCCTCATATACTGTAAGCATACTACAATTAGCTTACTTTTGTAATTTTTGAAATGTCATATTTGTTGCTCTTTTATTCACCCCATGCTTCTAATTCTTTGATTAAGAAGGTCATGCAGTACACTGGTTACCAAGGGCTCTACAGTTATATTATGCTCTGTCACTCCTCTCCAGAGTGCCTCATTTACTGTGCCCTGGCTGGGGATGTCTGGCCTGGGCATTTTATGCAAGACACCTCTAGCTCTGTTGGAGCAGGCCCGGAGCTGCTGTTCCCTGCCTCCCCTTCGCTCTCCAGGACACACCCAGCTCTATCGCTCTGCCAACTCCTTCCACATCTTCCTTCGACTGCTGGCCCTGTGCCTTGCCCAGGATCGGGCTGGAGGAGTCCCACAGAGACAGATCAAAGGGAGGTAAGGATAGAGCGAAGGCTGAGAAGCTTTGTAGTTCTCACTCCTTCACATTTGCTTCCACCTTGAAAAGTGGGTCTGACAACCAGGCAGCTATCTTAACACTATATACTTTATATTGTGGGATTTTGATTCAGAGGCTTTCGGCGATGATTACTAATCAGGACTAGACTGTATAGAATTCCCCCTTCGCTTCCTCTTCAAATATGTGATGTGTTTAAATGGTGTTTGGATTTGTCTATGTGTAGGTGCATGCTTGCATAAATACACACACACACAAAACATGTGTGTTTGCAAACTGTCATGCATTTGAGTCTTGTTTGTGTATGTGCCAGGTGCATCACAGTCTCCTGGTGCGTCTTTGATATTTACTCAGGCCCACCAGTGGAGCAGGTGTCTCAGGAGTCAACCACCTGCTCTTCAGCACAGGCCAGACCCAAGGAGCCTCCTACTGATGTGCACACAAACACACAGGCTGTGCACCTGCTCCCTAGAGCAGTGACATGGTTTCAGTGTGTGAGGGTGATAGTGTGTCTTTGGGTAGAAAATCATGAAAAAAATAGACAAAGGACAAGAAGCTGATGGGTGCATCGGAACCGTGTACTGGCCCATCCTATATCCCAGGCCGGCTGGGTGCCAGAGGGAGGCAGCCGTAGATAAATCCGCCTAATGACTTCCCTCTGTCTGGAATGTGCTCAGTAGCACTGCAGACATGGGGGCTAATTAGCTAACGAGCGTGGCGGTTAATTCGCCTTAACGAAGCTGTGTTGGTTTCCAACACGGGTAGAGAGGGGAGCTTGGGTGGTGGGGAGCAGGGGGATGTGGGTGGTAGGCAGTCTGGCAACAGCCAGGCTGGGCTGGGACAGGTCCAGATCCCCACCCCCACCCCCTTCACCTCCCTCCATTTCCCTCCATCCCTCCACCAAAACTATCACCACTACCTCCTCCTCCTCCTAAGGAGGCGTGAGGCGTGCCGACTGTATCTCCACAGCGCTTCGGCAGCGTTCCCACTCCTGGCTAGGCTCTGCGGGACACCCGCGACGACCACATTAATGGGATCGACTGCAAGCATGTTGCTCTCCAATGCTGGGAGTTAGGAGCATCTGCTTGCCTCCAGAAAAAAAACTCTCCGGAATAAACAAACAGAGAGACAGGTTGGGAGAACACAGAAAATCCCCTCTGCTATTTCCCAGTGTGCAGCTTATATCCCTGTTACATATTACCCATTCATCTATTTAAATCTCCCTCCCTTCTCACGCTGACTGTATGCTTTGCCACTTTTTTCCTTTTATAGTTCTCTGTGGGTGTACCTAAGCTGGTTGTGGTGTTAACCTGGTCTTTCCCAGTTTCCGTCTCATTTTTCTCCACTCCTTTTGTATCAGTCGTACTTCTTACACTGAGTTTGTCTTGGGATGTGCGCTGTTTGTGTTTTGACCGAAACAGCAGCTCTACTCACCTGTGTGGGCTGCATCTGTATTTTAGGATGGGAGGGGGGGGCTCCAGCCGTCTGTGTTTTCCTGCCAGGCGAGCAAACAGCAAGCTGGATGTGTGGCGATGCTTGCGTGTGTGTGTGTGTGTGTGGTTTTATTGATCTCTCTCTGTTGTTGCAGTAAATTGGTTTGGCTGTAGAGAGAGGGACCGAGCGCCTACTGCTGTGTGTCTGAGTGTCTCTGACATTTAACATGATCTTTAAAGGCATTTCTCCACAGTGCCCGCAGGATCTAACAGCGTGCTGGGTGGTTCTCTATTCTTACTCACTCTCTTGCTTTTTCTTTCTCTCTCACCCACATAGGCTGGGCAGCCCAGCCTCTCCCCTGGAGCTGAGAAGGTGATGGAAGCAGGTGGTGGGGTGCACAACAGGGGTGGAAAGTTCAGTTAGTCAGCATTTAAAGTCAGGGGTTTCAGAAGAACAAATCACCCCTGACAAGTTGGGCCATGGAAGCAAAGAAACAAGTGAAATAGGATATAAAAAAAAAAAAGAAACACTTAAACCATTTCTTATGTGTCTTATCTGACATGATATTGTCCATCTCTTGTGCCATATCTGAAAAATTTTGTCCTTCCTGTTCCCTGTGTTTGCAGGATTTACTCCAAGTTCTCCTCAAAGAAGATGCAGGAGCTGTCAGAGGCGGGTCTCATGAACTTTCTGCTGCTTTTTCTGGTAGTGGCCCGTCAGGTAGAGCTGGAAGATGTGGCCAGCAGAGCCTGTGAGCTGCTTGGCTTTCTGCCCTCTAACTGCCCCCTTGGACACCGTACGCTAGTCTGGAGAGGACAGCTGTCAATGGTGTTGCTTTTCCAGGTATATTTGTTTATCATGACATACGAAAAAGACGAGTTAAAAAAAAAAACAAAACATTCTGATAGATCACCTTATATTTGCTCCAGGAGAGGGGTCTGGATGTTGGGGCCCAGGCTAGCTTGCTGGCTTCGTCCTTCAACGAGACGGCCAAGGAGTTCTACAACAAGACCACAGAGGTCTCTCGCAGACTTGCCCTCTGGGGGCCTCTCGGCTCCTACCTGGAGGGTGTGGCCGAGGTGTTTGAGACAAGCACAAGCCTCAGCCTATCAGAGGAAAAGCTGCTCAGTGAAGGGTTCGATTGGTTGCTGCCTGCCTGTCGCCAGTCCGAGCTGAATTCTGCTTTGGGCTTTCTGCAGATTGTCCTTGCGCAGCTCAGGTGAGAGAGCTGGTGTAAATATTCACCAGCTCCCAGGTATCTCTTACTTCTCCTCAGTTTCTCTCATTCTTTCATCATTCACTGATAGCTACTCCCTCACAGATAGTAGACACATCCAGACAAATGTTTTCTGGCAAAGGCCAAGCTAAGCTTTTATTAAAATCTGATAAGTCTCTACAGCAGAGGAGAGTGATCTCTTCTGCTCTCCCCATCCCATCCCAGAGTCCAGTCACTTCTCATACTGACAATAGGAGGATTGTGCTGTCAGCAGGAATGGGTGTCTGTAAAAAGCCTGTGTGGCACTGAGGCCCCTGTTAGTCTCAGGAGGACTAGTGGCTCTGGGTCACCCTAACCAGGTGCTGCAGGAGCCCTGATTAGAGTTACGGGCCCAGGGGACCCTCCGTGGACCCTCCTGTCTTTATGAGGACGGCAGCAGTGCTGTGGGTGTGTTGAGAGACGGTGGTCGGTAGGGCACCAGAATGAGTTCAGCTGTAGGACAGGGGTGTTCGTTACACGAACGACCCCAGCTGAAGGTCAGGGAGGCACATCTGAAACGGTGTGTGTTTATGGGAAGTGGAGATGGAACAGAGGCCACAGTGGACAGAAAGCAGACAGTGAGGAATGATGTGTATATTTGACTTTTAGCTTATGTGGTGTTATGAAGCTGTGTGACCTTGTTTGCCACCTGTTATGTGTCTATAATAGTTCTGAGCCACATTTAAAGCAGCTTCTTAAAATTGCATGAATTAAGTACTTTAAAACTTTTTTGTTCCAAAGTTACACCAGTATGTTGTGAAAGGCATTAATCTAATCATAAATCTTTCATAACATTTTTAATTTGTCCAGCGTTAATCCATGATGGCAGTGTAAGCTAAACAATAGAAACTAAATGCAGTGAATGCCTTCTGTAGAGTAAAATCAAGCCAGAAGACGATGTTTGACAATTATGCAGACATTAAAACAATACTTTCTGATATGTTTTAGAAAAGTACTGCCATTTACTCAGTAAATAGATTGTTGATATCTAAACTTATGACAAAAAGTTTCCTGTTTTGAATCATGTGGAATAGTGTCTGCCCATGTGGCCATTGTAAACTCAAAATTCACTCTATTTTGAGCTCTGTTGTGGTCTCCACCAACTGCTAGGTGAAATGTTTTTCCTTAAGTTGCTTCATGCTCTACCTCTGTGTGTACCCCACTTAGCTGTTAGATGTGTCATTTGGTAGCATTCAGACTTTTCATCAGAGCACTGCTGCTGAAATTGGTTGCTTGCAGCTCCTGGAAATAACTCCTATAAGAGCAGGGAGTGTAAACCAGACTAGTGAAGTTTGTTCTGGAAAAAATCCTCCACACAGCTGAGGGTGGCTGTTGGTTTTGGTGATGATTTTTTTTTTTCTTCATTATACAGAGTGAACATTTATTAGCAAATGTAGCACACGGCAGCGCTCTGATATTCTGTGCTGCAGACACTGTGCAGTCCATTTTAAATAAAAGTATTGAGGTTAGATACCCAGCTTTGTTGAGTATGGATCTGATTTTTCAATATACCTTTAGATATGTATTGTTTGTGGAGTTCTGTAGTGCTCAGTGTTACCACCTCTTTACGCTTACGCTACTTTGAAAAGGTTAATAAATGATCTGAAACCCCAGAAAAAGGGCATTGTAAAATTAAGTGTTACCGAGCCCTCTTACTTTTTCATGTAGGTGTATGATTGCTTTAATTCTCCAGTGTGCACTGCCACCCTCTCAGCACACACAAACCTACACAACTGTCCACACACCCAAAGTGAAACACTAACCGAGTTGTGCTCGTTTCTTATTTCAGTGCCTGGCCCCTGTAACACAGTATCTCGTTAGCTTTGCTAATTCCCAAACTTCCCATCTCAGATCTTGGGGTTGAAGGGCGCACATTTGCACATTAATGGCCAAGGAATGAGAGAAGAAGAGAACTCCCAGAGGCCCTCTGTGTTATGGCCTGGACCACCCTGACCCATTTAACCAAATAAAAAAAAATACCGTGCTCTCTCTTTCCAATTCGTGCCGCCAAATTAAATATAATTCTTGGGCCTGGCAATTTTCGGTATCTCTTTTTGATTAATGCCTTTTCTGTGACACAATTAATGGGCAATTATGTAGCCTGGCAAATTTAGCGTGTGCATCATTATGTCTATTAAGAGCCATGTGGAATCCACACACATTAGGAGAATTATTCTGCCAATGGTTGAAGCGGCGTAGGGTCCGAACATTCACTCTTGATGGCCATCGTCATGGTGCTGAGGCAAGAAGCCAGTAACAGGCATAATTCCTCAATTTTATTTCTTCCCGTGACCCTCTGCTGTAGGAGGATGGGGGGTGACGCTGGTTGATGAGGTGAGCTGGCATTGGCACACTCTGTTGGATCTGTTTTTGGCACAAACAGTTAATCCCCATCTCCTTGGCTTGATAAAATGCAAGCCTTCCTGTGAAGCGTTTCCCTTTGTGAGCATTAAGACTTTTTAGTGGATTTTGAGGTTTTTTTCCACAGTCAAGGACAACTACTGTCAAGTGTCTTCTGAGAAATGAAACAACACCTTTACATTAGATAGAAATGCACGGACAAAATAAGGAAACGGGACGTGGAGTTAATTCCATGTATGCCCATGTGTGCGTCTGATGTGTTTATCTGGCATAGTTGCTACTTTTTTTTCTTTTTCTTTTTAAATGTGTCTTTACAGTGAAGACAGCTGGGGGAAGGGTTGCTTTGGTCCCTAGTGGTATGTAACAGTGTGTGTATGTGTTTGTGTGTACATGTAAGAAGCCACAGTGAGGAGGATTAAGTGGGGTCTCTGACGATGTCTTGTACAATGAGGGTTGATGGGTGTGAAAGGCCTATTCCGCAGTAGTAACGAGGCTAATGAATTCAGACTCTAATCGATTGTCTCAGCTCTCTCTGGATTAGATGCAACCTTGCTGGAAGGGAAGGCACCATTGAGGTGTGTGTATGTGTGTGTATGTAATATAGTAGCAGACTAGAGTGTGTGGATGGGATAGAAGGGGGCTGCTAGTTCCTCTATCTTTTGCTTCTTCCCCACCGCACCTTAACCCTGCTTCCCTACCCCCCCCATCCGGGTGAATGAGGGGGACAGAAGGATCATCTCCCGTCTAAATGAGATTACAGCTCCTTCAGCTGCTTATCTGGGCTAATGCCAGCCACTGTGGGGACGCTGTAGCGGCTGGGGCCAGGGCCAGGGATGAGCCAGAAGAGCCAAAGTATAGTCTGTGTACAGGGGATCAGTATTAGGCTCCACTCTATGCATATAATATCCTCTGCTCCTTCCCCACACCTACCTCCACCCCGCTTTGCTCCATACTGCAGCGCACCACTGCACCCAGTAATCCCCCAGGAGAGAAGAGAGGGAAAACATATGAAGGAGGAGTGAAAGAGAGGAACTGTGGAGCAAAAGGATTTGAGAAAGTAGAGGGAGGAGTTTGGAGGGGGTGTTGTACACAAGAGGGAGCACTGTGTTTGGGTTTTGCATTGGATAGATTTGTTTATCTGTTCTCGCTTTTGTGTGTCTGTGTCCTCCCAGACGAGTCCATCAACGCAGTGACCAGTCAGCTCCCACCCTGGCCTGGGCTCCCGCTACCACCAGCGTGGTGAAAGAGCGCCACCTAGCGGTTGCAGCTGCTCTCTGGGCTCACTTCTTCCCCTTCCTGCGCAGCCTACGCCTTTCTCAGACCCCTCCTGCACAGCTTGCAGATGCAGCTGCAGGTCAGTAAGACCCACTAGAAGAAAAAAGAAACAATAATTGTAGGGGGAAAAAAACCCAGAACGAGGTGGGAGAGTAAGAACGAGTTCTGGGCATCTTCAGCTGACATGAAAACTGATGTAGCCATTTTAGATGAAGAGGAAAATATGGCTTTACTAATAAAAAGCTAGAACTGGAAAGTGCACAAAAATTCAAAGATCATAGTAAAGAAAAGACATTCATGGCTTTGTACACTATACCTTTATAATCATTTGACTAAGTGAGACAAGGCTGACCTAATTTCATTTTCCTCAGGTTTTACCCTGCTCGCCTTTGATCTACCCAGTTCGGCACCACAGGACCTTCAGCCCAATCCAGTCCAGTCCGTCATGCAATACTTTGGGTGGGATGACATGGTTCACCCACTTCTGGTGACTCGCTACCTTTCCCATCTGCTTCAAAACAGGTAGGCTTCACCTTTCCAATCTGGCTCCAACGTCTTTATCTCAGTCACAAAACGTTTTCATCTCACCTCTCCTGATGTGAAAACATCAGGTGAGTCAGACGGGAATGATGTTCTCCGCTGTTCCTGTTATCTATCAAGCTTCATCATCGTGTAAAGCACTTGACAAAATTGTTTTCCATAACTCCTGCAGGTATATTACACAGTCTCTAATTAATAAATGAAGACACAGAGTGTCCTTGTATTGAGAAGACAGGTATTAATATTAAAAATGCATTTATGCCTTTATACAGAAGGTAAAAGTATTACGGCTTCAAAATTACACTCAAGAGTACAAGAAGTGTGATCATTTCAACCACCAACATCCTTTTCAGACAGTGCCAAGTGATATTAAAGCTGCAGGAGGAAAAAGATTCATCCAAGAGTTAAAAAAAAAATCCAACCCTCCATCTGCAGCTCCAAGTCCCTCGCACCAGATAAGCACTGACATGTGCACGTGCTTCATATGCTTACAACACAAGCTGTTAGAGGCTCTAACAAGCTACATAAACATGAAATTGAATTGGCTGCAGCCATGAGCCTTTGGCTAAGGTTAACAGAGGGTTAAACTATTAGCAAGATTCAACATAGCCACTCATTGCCTGCTTAATGGAAAATCTACCTATACAACCTGAAACCACTGCAACAAAGACATATTAGAAATTGCAGGAAAGTGCCTAGCAAAGATTGAGATGCTGACAGACCATTGGTTCAACATTTAATCAACATGGCCTGCTGTGCTTTAAAAATAGTTCCCTGGTGAAAGTTGCAGAGGTCTGGGATGTTACCTGATCATCAGCTGTACGTCCTTCCTCGCTGTTCTAGCAGGCGGGAGCAATAAGATGAGCCACGAGCTGAAATCGTGTCCATGACCCAAAATGTTAATAACACCACAGCCTTACCTACTGAGCTATGTGGGCACTGTTTATTATTGGATGATTGTTATGCAGTGAAGAGGTGGAGTGTCTTGCATGGGCAACTGCCAGTACCTGACACTTCAGCTACAAGATACCAAAAGAGGAGCAGCTGAAGGACTGTTAATGCTCTGGGCACAAAACTGCATGCAACTGTTAATGATAATGACATTTATTTCCTCTAGATAGAGTCTGTAGTCCAAAGGCATTTTCATTCATCTTAGCTCAAGCTGAACTAAGCAATGAGTGAGTTTGAGGGGTTTTAAGATAGTGGCACTGGTTTATGCGCCTACTAATATGTAATTTATAAAATGAAATAATGACTATTTAGATTAAAACTCCTTGGAAACCTTCACAGTGTCTTTCTGACTGTCTCTTTCTTTTGCAGTGAGCTGGTGTCCTCACTGAGTGGAGATCCTGGTGTTGCTGCGTCAGGTTCGGCACAAAGCCTGTCAGTGAGGGCCTGGTTCAGATGTGTTCTACAGCAACACCTTCACAAGAACCCAGATGGGACTGACAACCGAACAGGTAGCAACACTCAATAGTAGTTTCAACCCACAAAACAAAAAAGGCTCTTCACTTTACAAATAACACTCTTTCTCAGATGAGAAGGTATATTTATACTTTTATTCTTCACAACTTGTCTAGGGAGTTGTTTTTTTTTAGGTGATGAAAACACATAATCACAGTTGGAAACATATTTAATCTGGGACCCTTTTTCTCCTCAAACATTTTTAGAAGTGTTGCATGACTCCATCTCCACTCTGAGAAGAATACATTCTTTAAATTCCGTATTCCTAAAGGACGCGATTTCATTTACGTGGCGGTGTACTGCATTATCATTTGATGAATAACGAGTGTTTGTGTTTTTGTATTTGTCAGGCCGGGCTGTGGAACAACAGCTGTGCGAGCTGACCCGGCTTGTACTGAGGCTACCCGAAGTGGATAGCCTTCTGCAAAGAGCCAGCCTTAATCCCACAGCAACCAGGCCGGAGCCCACTGCAGCCCTGGAGATGTTTGTCAAGGTAACATATGCACACAGGTGATGGACACACCGGGGAATAATTCTTCTATCTTTGTGTATTTTTAAGTTTTACAGCAATTTAGTTTTGAGAGAACTCAAGTCAAGCTGTGTCTAAGTAAAAACTGTATCTAAACCTTTACGAAACCTTTACACAAGCCTGCACTATATGTGCCACATTTTGAGCATATGACAGTCATCAGCGTCTGTCCCTATGTGCTCTCACATTGTGTTAGGCTGTAGGCAGTGTGTACAGTGGACTGAAGGCTTTGTCTGAGCGTTCAGCCATGGTGACCACAGCCCTAGACTACATTGGTGACATCCTGAAGCACATTAAACCATCTCTGGTCGGCAAGAACCAAGAGGGAATACAGCTGGCATACTGGGCTGTTGGTAGGTGCAAAGTTTATCTATTTCAAACACATCATAGCATACACGCAGAATAATACTCCTTGACCGTAAAGCTCTAGTCAAAGAGTGGAACAAGGAATTATTGGAATTTTGCATGAGACTAAAAGCCTGTCTTTCCTGTGTGACCAGGCTGCATTGTGAAGCACTGGAGCCCCCTGCTGGCCACGTCAAAAGCACAACAGCTGTTGTTCCGCATTGTAGATGGACTGCTGCTTCCGCACAACCTCACACAGCAGGACAAAGCTCTCAGAGACAGCCTGCCTCTGTATATACAGGTTGGTACAAATGTGTAGCAGATACACACAGACACATGCTGTTTGGACAGTTTAAACGTTTGCACATTACATCAAAGAAAGAAACTTAACTATTTTAATGAAAACCTTTCTATTTATTCTCTTCCAGGGTCTGTCCATGGCCTCCAGTATGTCTCAGTCCCAGGGTGTTTACCTGAAGCAGCAGCTTCGCTCTGTAACTCGCAGATATTTGGACCATTTCCTTCCTTCCTCGCCATCTGTGGGCATTATTGCCAACCATCCAGTGCTTCTGAGTGCCTGTGAGGCCAACCCAACCAGCCATGGAGTTGCTCTGAGGAGAACCATCCTGGAGGTGCTTTGGTAGGTCTGCAGAACCAAGAAAGGATTTGCATGGCGTGACCCATGTTTCTACATAAACTACTTAAAGTAACTACTAATTACTTTAAGTAGTTTAAGTAAAACTAATTAAAGTTATTGGAAATACTTCTGCCTGTGTTTGCAGTCAGAGCTTCCTGCAGTTCAAAGGTCATGCCTCCCCTCCTCGCCTGGCGTCTGTCCTGATGTTCCTGCTGGAGCTTCTGAGACGAAACAGTGACTCAGACCCCTCCCTCCTCACTGTGCCCCTTCCTTCTCTGCTGCGCTGCATTATGCTAGTCAACGAGCCACAGGGTATGACTGACAATCTGAATCTTAAATCATTTTACGGTCCAAGTTTTAGTATAGCAGTATAGTTCTCCTCTAACTCGCTATTTCCCTGGCTACAACTTGTGTGTAATACTGTATAATCACCAGACCTAACAATCCAGAAGTTGCTATAAAGAGAGAGCACTGGGCTTTAGATGATCACAGTTCACTGAGTAAAAGCATGCGAGGATGGTCCACAGCAGGGGAAGAATGAAGATGTAATCCAGCAGCTGTTCCCAATAACTCTAGTTATGTAAACTAGGTGTTGTTGTAATACTCAGATCTTATATTAACTATACAGTATATAGACAAAAGTATCAGGTCACACCTCTTAAC
Source organism: Archocentrus centrarchus (assembly GCF_007364275.1). Lineage (NCBI taxonomy): Eukaryota > Metazoa > Chordata > Actinopteri > Cichliformes > Cichlidae > Archocentrus > Archocentrus centrarchus. Next base: position 10,668,812 of record NC_044361.1, on the reverse strand, counting down.
CTTTACATTCAGGTTTTTTTAGTCTGTTTGCCACAGGTGTATAAAATCAAGCACCTAGCCAATTCTGTCAGCCTTTACAAACATTTGTGAATGAACGGGTCACTCTGAAGAGCTCGCTGAATTTGAGTGTGGTACTGTGATATGATGCCACTGTTGACACCAGTCAGTTTGTGAGATTTCTTCTCTCCTGGTGCTGTTGCAGAATGTAAGCATTTAGGAACCACAGGCACAAGCGGCAGACCACATAAAGTTACAGAGCGCGGGTCGCTGAGTGTAATGTGTAGGTGTCCCAATATTTTCGTTTATATAGTGTATGTTTTACTGTAGTCTTGATTGATTAAAGTAGAAGTTAAAGTGGTAAATGGGCTGGTTCTTATACAGCACTTTTGTACTCTACTTCAGGAGTCTGAGCACTTAAAGTCGAGCTAGTGTCATAGCCTTGGTGTCGGCGGTGTCTGCTCCAGAAAAACTAGATAGACCCATCAAACTTCACACACTTACTCACTGACTTTACCATAAAAGCACTTTGACACCTCCACCTTCCCTCCACACCCTCCCCTATTACGAATCCAAAACAGCCGAGCATTGGCACCCGTTCAGCGGTGCTCTTGTTATATAACAGTGTCATTTGAATGGCTTCACCTCATATTGGTGTAACGCATTATATAGTCAACACTTACCAGCCCTTGTCTGTTGATATCAGCAGCATCAAGTGATTTTATTTATTTTTGTATGTGCAGTAAGAAAGGCGAGCACAGATGCCTTACAGCTTGTGGTTGAGCGATGCGGTGGTGCAGCTACAGAGAGACCATGTGACCAGATTATCTCGGTCTTACGGTAACTATTTGTAGCATTAAATGCTGTATACATCTTCAAATTTTACAATATTTGACTATTTGTGATATAATTTTTAATATACACAGTATTCACAGGCAGTGATGTAGCCACCATTTTAAATTAAAGCGTATTTTATCCTTTTTTTTGTTTGTTTTTAAAACCATGTATGCCATCCCAACACTCTTAGGTCCTTTGTGGAAGAGAACGCGGGCATCTATGACAAGCAGGTATACGGTGTCTTGGAGATTGTGGCTGTTTTAGATCCCACTGTGGTTCAAGCTCTCATCCCCAACCTGTCTCTCAGTCTGAGAAACACTGAACACAAAAGAGGACTGGGCAAGAACATCGCCTTGAGGTGAGCAAGCACATGAATCACATCCTGGAAGCCATAGACGGCATTCATCACTTTAAACTATTTTTAAGTTGTCTAGACAATAAGTGTGAGTTGCATACAGTAGTAGAAAGATTCAGTAGCTCTGTGTCTTACATTTGTTTGTTAACAGGAGTGTGTATGTGAAGTTGCTGGGTCTCCTTGGGGAAAGTGGGCAGGCTGAAATCACCAGTCTGGAAAGCGAGTGAAAAATTTTCCAGAAAAGAGAGACCTGCTCCAGGACCTGCCACAACCTCCAAGAATCTCTCCTTAGTCATATGTTTTCATTTTTGCCATTTTTTTTATAAAGTGTGTCAGTGCTGCCTATGACGGTGTCTTGGAAAATATGAGTGTTTAATTTATGTTTAGCATCAGCTGTAATATTCCTGAAAACTCAAATGCAGTCGTTAAAGCACAGAAAGGATTTGTAGAAGGTTTCAACAATGTGTCATCAGTTGAATGTTCAACTGAAGGTCCAATTATGGCTTAAAAGCTTAATATCACCTGGCTGTAGATATGTACATATTGTAAAGAAGTGCAGCTTTGCATTTTGGGAGATGCACAGTTACTGATTTAAAAATGTAACAATAAATGTGAATGTGGCCACATGCCAGTCTTTCCACCTTTTCATTTATTTTCTATAGTAAGAGAAAGGAAGAATGTGAAGTGAGGACACATTATTTGTGATTATAGTATCAGGTGCTGCATCTGTCTGCACAGCAGTCAGAATTACAGATTTGATAGGCCCAGTGAGTTCAGTACCGCAACCCAAAAAGGGGAGTAAAGGGAAGAAGTACTGTTTGTTCCCACTCTCTCTCTCCCTCTCTCTCTCTGCTTTCCAAGTTGTAGCAATCTCTTCCAATCCCGTTCTAGTTTGCACCTAATCACATGAAGTCTCACTCCTGTCTCCCACAATCACCAAGTCTCATTTTCTGTCATTGCTAGTCATTTTCCAGCCTCATCAAACTGCAATGCATCTCCTCATCTTTATCCAAGGAGCTTTCTGCTGCATCACATTCCTCTTTCTCCAGCAGCATCAGAGGTGGTTGGAGAATTTGTGCATAAAGAAAGCGTCTGAGGTGGTGCTTTAAATTAGTGTGCAATTATCTATTGTTGCTAAATAATTCCCACTCAAGAACAGTCACCCCCCCTGCCCCCCCACTCTCAAAACTACTACTGTTCTTAATATAACACACGCCTGCACTTTTTTTTTTTTTGCTTCTCCATTTGCATCTTTATTCTGCAAAGTTTCCAGACATTCACTCACACGTTGCTTTTGACAGACACGGGGAGGTGCAGGGATCGCTTTCTCTCTCTTTTGGTCAAAGCATGTTTTGGAAAATCAGCATAATGCAGTATGGTACATATACACACAGATATTTGGTGAATAATGACAAAGACTAGACATTCATTAGAACACAAACAGTCTTAGGTCCTGAGTGTATTAAGAAATCTCACTATTACAGGAAATTCATTCTTCAACATCTTTTTTTTTTTTTCTTTCTTTGTACCTTATTTGATCTTAAAAAAAAAAAAAAGATGGTCATTTATGCACTGATGAGCTTGAACCTTGGGCGGTTGACACTTGTGAACCCAAGTACCAGTGGGGCGATAAGAAAGCAGGCTGTTCTTCACGCTACCGAAGTGATTATAGAGATTAGATGGAGGTGTTATACAGCAATTATAGCTAGAAAAGCTCCTACAGTACTTAAATGGGTTACAAAAACTGCAGTTTCATTACCATCCCATGGACAGTTGAACAGGTCAGTAGCAAATGTGTATTAGCTGTTAGTATGACTGACTCTTTTTTTTTTTTTCTTTAAATTCCTTTTCCCTCAAGATTTATGTTCCCATTTGCTCCTTTTGTCTTCAGTGGTCATGATGTCTCAGTCTTTGGAAACACAACAAAAGCAGCTTGTTCCTAGAACCTTAAATAGCTTAAATAACACAGCTCTTGTCAGGAAAGTACCATTATTACATTTGGGTGTCGGAGGTGGCATGTTCCAGACTGAGTCCAGTAATCAAGTACTTTTTTTTTTTTTTTTTTTTTATCAGTGGTTTTTCCATCCATGTGTTCTGGTTTTCTGACATTTTGTAAAGCAGTGGGTTAAACAGCACCTATCCTGTGATGGGGTACTTGTAGAGTCTGTAGGTTTGGGCAGGTGAAGTAAGGAGCAGGGAGGAAACAGGCTGCTATCCCATTGGAGGCAAATGGCAATGTTGGCCCGTAGAAAACCTCCTCCTTTCCCTCTGTGCTCAGATCCAGCACCTGGAAAGAGGAAACTCATAGTATATGGCACAGCTGTAGCAATGGCAATGGTCCAGTAAATAGTAATAACAATGTCTTTTCCTTTGGCACCACCATGAGGCATGAAATTTAATACAAACATTCATTTCAGCCTCAGGAGAGTTAATAGATACTTGCCTATTTTAATTTTTAAAAATTGATAACCTGTTAATGAATTCTGACTACTATTGTTAAAACTCTTTATACCAGAGTCACTACTTTCCAGCTGGAATGCTCTTTATCTTTAGATTTATGAGCCATTAAAAGCTGATGAGGTTCTTCCTGGAGAATTCTCACCATTAACCAGGAGGTAGTGGGTTAGACTGGATTTACATTCAACCATGCTTCATCTTCCTGCTTTGCCTGCTTTGCACAGGAATCCCCCCCCTCCCAAAAAAAGCATCTTAATCCACTTCAGCTGCTCCAGAATGCAAATGACCAGAGTTTAAGTTTTAGAAACTATAATCATATACACCTTTAAAACATCACCTTGGCACCATTAAACCGAATGTTTTCACATCGTTAGAGACGTTTTTATTAAATCACCTGTCTTCACTCTGAAGTCTCACCTGAATGCACGCCAGAGGCTCATTGGTCCAAATAGAGTATCCTCCAACCACGTAGATCCTGTCATCGTGGACAGCTACTCCAGACTCGTTCTGACCTGACGAGGACAGAGACGACACAATGCCTCACTGTCCCACGCACAGGGTATTCCAACAATATGACTTCCACATCCCCCAAGAGGCAGAGAGAGAGATAAATGGAGAAAGATGGGGCAAGGGTGGGAGTGTATGGAGAGCGCAGATTGTTCTCGTTCTGTGACTTTGTCTTTAAACTTTTACAGATACAATAGGGGGAAAAGATCCAAGAACAAATGAGTAAAGTCAAGCAGGAGGAAGAGGAGGAGGAAAGAATAGTAAAGTCACCCAGAATTTAAAGCCTGTAATATGAAATGAGAAAACAAGACCACATCCTACAGTGTGTGCGTGACAGATTGTCTTGCCACTGCTTGTATTCCATCCCACCACTACCCTGGAGGCTAAAAGGTGCAACATAGCCTCAGGTCCAAAGTAGACATATACTCTATATGTTTTAATTGTATATCATCCTACCGCCTACTCACAGCCAACAGGGAGGCATTATGTGTTGTGTTTTTAATTTAATGAGAGGAGGGCAAAGCTGAGAGTTATACTCAGCCTACGTTTCCAAGCGCCACATATGTACAGTACATAATTGCGTTAAAAATATATTATGTTCCAGATAGATTAGCATTAAAGCCGCTGAAAGCTTGTTTTCAGAAGTGCTTGTCATCAAAGATTCATGACCACATAAAGAGCAATTAAAAGTTAAACTTTGAAAAAAGTTTGATCGGCCTGTTATTAGTCATCACATTGGTGCTCAAATGTCACTAAATGCTCTTTCAATTTGGGAGCAATACCTTTTTATCTTGCCTGATTTTACAAAAACTATCAAAGTTTGGCTCAAAATGTAAGATAAGGTATTGTGCAGAAATCTTGAGCACCCCGTTCTTGTGTCATTTGGCATCTGTTTCTTGCTTTTTTTTTTTTTTTAGCTCTGTTTTAGGACTCCACAGGCTCCTGATGGATCTGGCTCCTTAGCTGCTAAACACAGAAATATCAACATGTTGCTATGATGGCCGGGTTACTTAGACTTTATCTGTATGGGGTAGGGCAGATCTCACTCAGTGGGATTTTAGTGATTTTATATCTTCAACATCTTTCTGCCCTGACCAAAACTAACCAACCAAAATGGTAAAGTTATTGGCCAGAAAACTATAAACTCATTTATGCAATAAAGATGAGAGAAGCTGCTAAATTTGTTGCCATTTCCCACTTTCTTTGTCACTACTAATAGTTGAACATAAGGCAGTGGGTCTTGTGGTCCATTAAAGCCTACTATTCACATCCTATATATGGTTTGTTTAATCCTTCCAATTTAAGAAGGATTGTAGAACAGACTGTTTCTTGACTAGGTCCATTGAATTTTACAATCCTGTCAGGGAAACAGTTGAGACAAATGTTTCTTGATAGAGTCAGTTAGCCATTGTCCTACACTTCTAGTCTTTATCTAATCTAAGTTAATCTAACCATCTCCTGACTGTAGCTTTATATTAGCACAGACGTGAGAGTGATATCAACCATCTCCTCTAACTCTCAGCAACAAAGCTGCAATTTCTGTGTCACATGCAGTGCTTCTACCATTTCTGTCTAACAGAGCATTTCAGCAGGTCAAACAGTTATTTGTGTACATGCGTGCTCACATGGAGGCTTCATCACTTCGCCCACCTGTGAGAAGGCTGAAGGAGCAACGTGTCCACTGGTCCAGGTCCATGTTATAGGAGTCGATGTGGCGGACCAAGATGCGGTCATTGTTGTAATCCAGGTCGTTCCCGCCCAGCACGTACAGCTGCCTCCTCACCGCCGCCATGACGTGGTACACTCGTCTCTGCAACATGGGACTGCGGGCCAACCACTGGTCCTGAGGAGGAGGCGAAGGTGGTGGAGAGTAGATGAGGGGAAGGAACAGCAGATGGAATTGAAGGGAAAAGGGGATCAAATGAGAGGTGTAGTACAAACAGGGAGGTAGAGAGAAACAGCGAGGATGGGAAGGGAAGACGGATGAATAAAAAGATTAATATTTAAGCATATCCATGCATGGGTAATTGATGTATGCTCAGTGCTAGATAAATAACGTGACACTGGAGCTCAGGTTTGTACTAATGACTTCCCTCCCTATTTCTAATCATATGTTTCAGCCACTCCATTTTACACCGAGGATCCCTGCTCATTTCACCAAGTGTGGCGAAGTGTATTTTCTGTCTGTGTGTGTGCGTGTGAGTGCTTGATTGAGGCAGAGAATGAGAGAGAAAGTGTGTGTGTGTCTGCTGGGAGCTGACGGGTGGCCATCTGTTGAGGGTAGAGTGGGTGGGGGGTTGCTGTTGCTCTGGCAGGTGAATGTAGATTCATAGTGAATACAAATGAGACTCTCTTCCTCTCTCTTTCACTCATTTCTTCATTCCCTCACTTCCACGCAGACATGTACAAACACAGACCCATATGGATATGCGTATTACACATATACACCCTGCTATATACAGCCTTTAACAGCTGCCTTATATTCAAACACAACAGACTGCAGCTTAGCCCACTACATTCCAGTGCAGCGAGTTGTGTGTGACTACTGCACGCAGAATGTTAAATTTACAAATTAATTTCAGAATAAGTGTGTAATGTGTGAATAAAAATGCAATTCAATGATTTGCAAATCACTCAAAGCCTATATTTCATTAAAACAGTACAGATATATTATAATAAATCAAAGGCCTCCATACAGTACAATGAAAACCTAAATACACCCTCAGCAAGTGTGCCCACCTCTATAAAAAATGGCGGTTCTGGCAGTTTGCTTGTCTGGAGCATTCAGGTGTGTGTTAACCATAGTGGAGATGTTTGGCCATAATGCTCAGTACCACGTTTGGGGATAAACCAAACAACTCATAGCAACTGTGAAGCACGGTGGTGGAGGGGGGGGGGGGGGGGGGGGGGGGGGGGGGTGATTTGGGTTTGTGAGAGACTGACAAAGTCATACAGAAAAGCATTACTTCAAGTTATTGTTGCTAAAAGTGATTTTACAAGCTACTGAACCACGGGATGGACTCAGCTTTTCAGGGCAAAACTTTCTCGTGACTGTAATTTATTAATTGTGCCCTCACAGATGCAGAAGTCAATCATACCATGTGCACCGCTGCGCCCCCCACGTTTCTCTGGATTCTCAATCATTTAATAATAATATTTTGTGCATGATGCTATTTTACACTGTTATTCTTAAATGGTTACACCCATGCAGTTTTCCACAGAGTGGTGAACCTATCCTCATTTTTTACTTCTCTGGGATGCTCTTCTCATCCTCAGTCTTGTTACTGTCTTCTCTCTGAAATCTTGCTAATTGACATAATTAATTAGACAACTCTTTCAGTCTTCTGTTGCACCAACATGTTGCTACCATCAAATTATATAAGAGCATATATAGACTTTTCTAATTTTTAACGTTTTATGTATCTGTCTTACAATTTTTATTTGCATTTTACTGCATTTAGAAACATAGTTGTAATTTTTTTTTAAGGGTTAGGGTTCCATGATGAAATGAAAATAAAACAAAATATGATTCAGGATAAAAGCTCCCTGCAGAAAATATCTGGCCCCACTGGTCAGTACCTCTTTCATGGTTTTGCTTTTTCTGCACACTACAGACATGATTAATTGATTCACCACTGAAGATGAAGTAGGTTGTAGAGTTTTTGGACTTTATTTTAATCTACTTTTACTATTTATCAGAGTGTCAGTGATTTTCTATTGATTCCATATGTTGTGAAAATCAATTAGCAGACACCCGACACCTGCCTGTTGTGCCATCCATCATGGCAAACATAAGGTCTGCATTCTCTGGGTGGAAAAAAACACTCCATTATTATTATTACACTGTTACATTATTTTTTTCCCCCCCAAAAGTCTGTCCTGCATCATCATTCAACAATAATTAATACAGAGTAAACTTTTTTACAGGCTTGGCCATCTTTATCAGGATCAGTCTCACAATAAGTTCATTCTTTATACTCCAAGGATTGCTGGAGTTTTGCCCCCTAGATGTATAAACCTTTAACAATTTTTGATGCTTTACAGCAAAGCATCCAAATCTTTACTAACTGATTTGATACAGAAGCAACACAACAAGCTGTAAGCACTGACATATTATCAACCAAAATGCTTTACCAAGCAGTTCCAAACTGCAGATAGCCATTTGGAGTTTGGTTTCTTAACACATGAAAAAAAAATTAGCTCAAATAATCTCTTCTAACTCACATTTGGTCTCCAAAAGCTCCTGGGGGGAGGGGGGGGGGGGGGGGGGGGGGGGGGGGGGGGGGGGGGGGGGGGGGGGGGGGGGGGGGGGGGGGGGGGTTGAAGCTTGAGGCAAATTTTGTGTGTCAGCTGTTTGAATCTGGGCAGGTAGTGTGTGAGAGGGTGTAATCAGATGTTTTTTTTTTGTTTTTTTACTGAACACAGCTGTTTGCTGCTGATGAGGGGAGGGGGAGTGAATGAAGTAAAGTCACTGTCAGTAAAATCAAATCAGTGTGTTAAAATACACCAAAAAGTTCCATAAAATGGAGAAGAAAACTGTAGACTGTAGATAATATTTCTCTGTAAGTTTGTCAGCAGCCTATTTCACGTTACCCATAGTCACTTCGGTCTTAGCTTATATGAATATACTGACTCAACTTGGCTTTGGTATGCTTTGGAATATGGCCAATGATAAAGTATATACAGCTGTAATCGGGAAAAATAAATGTAAGCACATTTCCTCAGTACACCAAAACAAATGCCATCAGTCCATACCTACCTGTTCTGGGTCGTAAACCATCAATCGGTTTTGGTACTGAGCAGTGTTTGTCACCCCACCTGGAACATAAACAAACACCTCAGGCTTTTTGGCAGTGACGGGCAACTGTGAGTGAAGATGTGAACTGAGTAGTAGAATTGAGATCAAAGTAATGGACAGTAGTGGTAGTAGTAGAGTGTGCAGGTTGAGGCTGTGTTCCCTATCCTTGTGTACCTGAGACCCAGAGCAGGTTGTCAGCCACACAGCCGGCATGGCAGGACAGCGAGCGGTCAAAGGGCTGGACAAACATCCATTTGTTCCTCTTGGGACAGTAGCGCTCCACAGAGGGCAGCACCTGTCTCAGCTCATTCCTGCCCCCCACTGCATATAGGTACTGCCCCAGAGCTCCCAGGACAAAGTGTTCCCTGCATGCCTTCATGGGGGCAATCTCAGTCCAACGGTTGCCCCTGGGGTCATATCTACAGGCAGTCCTTACTGCACATGTCCTCCCAGTGGCATGCTCCACCTCCCCACCCACAACAAACAGGAAGTTCCCCATTACAGCCACACAGTGGTGGCTGCGTCCAGTGGGCATGGGCGCCAGCTCACACCAGTTCGACCCGCCGGCCACTCGTACGTGCTCCTGCGCAGCTGGGTTGAAGTACCGCAGCTCCCGGACTCTGCTCACCTCCCGCTTCCGACCTCCAACTATGTAAAGGGTGAGGGACTGGAAGCGTGGCCTGGTGCGCGCTGACTGGTGGAGGGGCTGAGCGTAGATGGCGTGGTGGTAGTCCAGGGCTTCATCCACCAGAGCAGCAGCGGTAGGGCTAGACTGGACCAGAGAATGGCTACGGGAAAGATGGTGCAGTGTGGGGACATCCATCAAGCCGTAGCGGACGTGCTGTAGAAGATCCTCAGTGTACTGGTAGCGACAGTCGTGTTCTAGCCACAGAACAACCAACTAAATACAGAAAGAAGAGAGAACAGTTAGCGATATTAACCTGTAATATGTACATCCCAGATCACTCATTGAGCAGCAGTATCAACCGATGGACTAACAGTTACTATAATATTCACCACGTTATGTTTCCATAACTTTAAAAACTGCTAATTCAGTTTTAAATTACAAGTTAGTAACTGTCCAATTATTGCACCGCTACAATATTATGGTTTAAATTTGGTTACATCATCTTAAATTCATTGAGTGTTCCCTTCTTTTATGTATTATTGATGATGAAATTATTTGAATTTAACATGGCTTTGCTTTTCTTTTTTTACTTTTTTAAAAATGAGAAACAAAAGGCTCCCTGGCCAAGTCATTTTTCATGCAGTCACTTCAAAAGGCAAAGTAGGAAAGACGTTAGGATAAGAGGGAAGCGTGAAAGGAAAGAGTCAGTATGAAAGATGGGGAAAAAAAGAAAACATTGAAGGACTGCTAATCAGAATTTCTTTCACCTATAGGCTATTGTGGCAAGATTGAGCCAGCACTACAGCCATGGTTGCCAACACACACATACACACAGGCATTTATTAATCAGCAGCATTCAATATTCAGACTGTAAATATCCACAGGCAGCCTCCTTTGTTTAATGCGGGCGAACTGGGTAGCAGGGAAGGGATTTAATTGAACTTGAGAGCGATGGAAGGTTATTTAGCTGCGACGAGGTGTGAATGTGGGCGAGATGACTGGAGATCACTGATACCATTATCAGGAAAACAAAGTGGTTGTTAGTGCAATCTGTGCAGAGACTGAGAGCTTATTACAGCGGAATAGAGGCAAGATTTTAGAGGGAACAGGACACAAGGATGGCCAAGAACAAATCAGGGAAAACTGGCAATGTCACAGCTGCAATGATAATACAGGATTCAGGGTGTGATGTATGCAGACATACTTGATGCGTGCCTTGTCTTTGCTATCCAGAGGAAGCCTTCTTTTCCTCATTTCCCCTTCAGTCCCCTCCAAAGGTGTGAATATGCAACAAACATGCAAGTCAGGCTTCTGTCTTTTTGTGGTAACTGTGCCACTCTGCTGTCTCTTCCTCCCTTTCCTCTACTGCTCACCCCGCCTCTCTCCTCCTCAACGCTCTGAAGTGACAGTGTGTGTGTGTGTTTGAGCATGTGTGTGTGTTTGAGAGTGCGCACACTACGGCAGCTGACTGTGAAGGTCACGCTGCATCACACAACTTCCTCGGGGCACAGAATAAATCAACTCCTCCCTCCTTCCCCTCCACACTGAAAGAGAAAGTGCGAGAGAGAGAGAGAGAGAGAGTGTGTGTGTGTGTGTGTGTGTGTGTGTGTGTGCATGTACGTGCGTGTGTGTGTGTGTGAGAAAGAGCGAGCGAGAGAGAAGGAAAGGGTGAGGGTGAGGGAACGAGATAGTGAGGGGAGGAGGGGAGGCTACAGAAAGGCAGAGCGAAGGGTGGCAAGAAAGAAAAAGAGAGAGAGAGCGAGAGAGAGGGGGGAAAACAAAGCCAGAGAAAATGTGATTTCCAGAGCACGAGAGGCTCTAAGAAAACTCTGAGTGACGATGATTGACGCCTGAGCTAGGTCAGTCCGGTATTGGCGTGCACCCCACCACCCTCCAGCACACCACCCCTTTCGGACGACAGCCCCCGCTTGGCGTTCGCTTCCGTCTGATGCCCAAATTAACCTTCTGGGTGAAGTGAAGGAGGCCCAAAGCAGCCTAATCAGAGGCTGATTATGGCGGCGGTGGCTGGCTAAAGGGTCAGGGTAATTGTGCCATCAGAGGCCTGATTGTTTTCAATCAGACGGGCGGCCGAGTGACAGCTGGGGGATTGGGGCCCTGATGGAGCCGCGGTGGGCCTAATCAGAGAAGAGAAGGGGAGAAAGAAAGAGAGGGAGAAAGAACTGAGGGGGTGGTGGTGCGGGGGCTGATTGGAGCAAATGAACAGTCAAAACGGCAAGTCCCACCCCGCACTGCCGCTTCACTCCACAATCCCGGCAGTTCATCACATGCAAGCTTCCTTGGATGCATTGGACTGACAGTTTAACACACGGTCAGAAGCAGTCCTTCATAGTGCATATTGTCATTAATATAAACAAACAGTATATGAGATGCAGATGGTGGCGTTTAATTTCTTGTTTATTAGCCTGAGCGTCTGCTACGTGTGTCATGCATTTCTCTGTGTCTGTGCGTGTGTGTGTGTTTAATATATCTATATACAGATAAGTTTGGTGCCAAGATGCAATTTGTTCAGATTTACAAGCACAGATGATTGTTTTTCACACTTTATTACCACAAAGCTATGCTTTAGCACTTCAGTGCTGCATCTCATGTATCTCGTACCTTCCATATCTCCTCCTCGCTCAGAGAGGTGAGACGGTCGCTCTTCAGCACCTCCCTGAGGAGGCGGTAGGGCAGCTGCAGGGCCTCGTCCTGCCGGCTCTGGCTCAGCTCAGACAGATGCTCCACCAGGAAGCCCACCACAGCCTCCTCTAAGGTGGGGAGGTGGAACAGGTCAGCCACGCGGTACAGCTCCAGGTAGTTCACGCTGCTCAGTTCCTGCAGGATGAATGGACGTCATTAGCACCTGTTAAAAAGCTTTAGGGACAGCTGTCAGAATATGTGATCCTCAAAATACACCAAAGTAACCAGTGAGGATGAATTTTGTCTCCACTGTAAAACACACACACACATTAGTGAAGAGAAAGTCCATAAAAATAAATATGGGCAGTGACTGAATTATCATTTTAATGAGAACCTTTCATTTAAATCTCTGTGTTATGCATCATTTTGTTAGCTGGTATATTTAGTCCAAAGCTGTAAGGTTCTACTGAGTATTTTTTTGTAATGTTTTGTTTCTAGAACATGTCAAACTTACAAATAAAAAAAAAAAAAAAAAAAAAAAAAAAAAAAAAAAAAAATATATATATATATATATATATATATATATATATATATATATATATATATATATATATAGCCACACACACATGACAACACTGCATGCCAAATACTAGAAGACAGTCTGAGAATGGGGCAAAATTAAACAAAATGAGGTTTGACTAGTGGAATAAGACTGCCATCTCCTGGCTCTTCTGCAGAACCTGCAGCACAAACAGCTCCACGCATTCCCCTCTCCTACGGTTCAGCCTTTAATAATGTAACACCTCGATGAATCAGCCACACTCAGAGGTTTTAAAGAGGACACTGCATCAACATTCACTACATTTCAATTTTGCTACTATGAAAAAAAAAATGTAGTGGCCGACTTATTTTGAAAAGTCTGATTGAGGGTTTAGAGAATAACAGCAGTAACACTCACACGCACATGCCAGTCAATGTTAAAATGTGATACACCACAAGGGGAAGTATTGATCATATAGTCAATATCCAGTGAATCAAATTAGAGTCCAACAAATCACACAGATGATCCTGGCTGGCTGATGTATCTGATTTTCAATCCCCATGGCACAGTGTTTACAGGAAAGTCATTCTTACTGTTCAGACCTTACTCTAACCAAATTGTACATATAACAGCAACAGCTATGATGAACACACGAGCGCTTTGGTACGTGATGAGTTATCAATTTTTCTTCATAGTGAAGTATGGCCTGGTTATTAATACACACCAACAGCAGTGAGGTTTTTACAACCAGCAGATGGCACATTAGAGCTAAATTTACCATCCTAAGGTAACAGTAAAGACTCAACATGAAATACAGTATTAAAATATTATATTATCATGGAGGGGATTTGAGGACACCATCCCCATTCATAACATAGATGTGATTTATATATATATATATATATATATATATATATATATATATTAGGGGTGGGACTTTAACGCGTTAATTTCGATTAATTGATTACGGGGAAAATAGCGAATTAAAATTTTTAACCCATTTTAATCGCACTTTGCACCGTGGAACGTTTCTCGGTGCACGAGTTCCAGGCATGCCGATTATATCGACGCACGATGTCAAACATTCACGGGCCGCATCCTTCGAAGGTCCCGGCCCACGGTCCTTTGCAGCCCACGAAGACCGCAAAGGCTGGAAGTGAGCGGCTGTGAAATTGGACGGTCTAGCCTTCATATCAGCTGCCCTCACCTCTGCGTAGCTCGTGTCGCCAGCAACCGTGAGTGCGAAGCACAGCTGTGGAAAAGCAGCTGGTTAAAGGAGAACAAACTTTTTCTCCTTTTTGTGGTTTAATTTAAGTCTTTAATTCAAAATAAGCTGTTAAAACAAGCATGACACATTTCAACATCAAGGAATACAGCTGAGTGAATGATTAATTTCCAACTATATTAAGTGAGACATAAATGTTATTTTCCCCCCAGTCTACTGTGTAGTAGACTGGGGGGAAAATAAACAAAATTTTGAAGTTTAAGCTTTTGTATATTGATTCATTCGTCAACCAAACTTAAATTAATATTTATCATGTTAAATATTTAAATGTGATTAAAATGCGATTAATTTCGATTAATTAATTACAAAGCTCCTAATTAATTAGATTAATTTTTTTAATCGAGTCCCACCCCTAATATATATATATATATATATATATATATATATATATATATATATATATATATATAGCCACTGACTGCATTCTACAGAAACATGGTAAAGCTTTGTATTAGATACCTTAGACTATTTCTGTTCTGCAGCAGCCTCCACCTGTGTTGTTTTTATCTACAGTAGCGCTTGGCTACATACCCAAAGGACAGTAGGCTGACTTTGCTTCTGTTCCAACACATGCATCTTGTGATAAAATGCACAAAACACACATCAGCGCGGCCCAGTTCTTGAAGAGATCTGGATCGAGGCACCTTACTGTCGATGACAAGTATAATCCCCACTGAAGTGTCCCTGAGCAACAGCGCTGAACACTTCCCAGCTCAGGGGCTCCTGTCCTCTAACTGATTCTGACCTTTAAGGATTCACACTAGACCATCAGTAGATGGAAGAACTGCAGCACTCTTCCAGTGCAGAAAATTAGTTTGGACTCTACAGACATCTTATTTTGATGAAATAGCTCAACATTTTTGGAAATTGCACACATTTTTGATAAATGATGAAAAGATTGATCCCAGTGTAAATTATGTACACACCAAGACCAAAACAGAGGGAGCCTGGCTCTGTGAGATTCAGAGGCACCTCTGCATCTGTGTGTATGATTAACAACAACAAAGAAAGTAAACACATACATTGCTGTAATATTGGTTATGAACCCTTTGGAATTTTTACATTTCTCAGATACGTCCTAAAACATCACCTGATTTTCACACAAGTCCTAAAAGTAGAAAAAGAAAACCAGTCAAAGCAAATCATAAAGAAATCGAGGAAAATGACTATTTTTGGTCTTTGGTCTAATTCCAGTCATTTGCTGCTTTACTGGTTTGCATGATGAGGCTATTTCAGTATTTTAGAAATAAGGAGGCAGTCACCATCAATATAATCACAATAATCTTGACATAAAATTGCATCATTTTCATAACAAAGTTGAGATGCTTTTCTCGGACCCTAATAACTGCAACACCCATAGTTCAACTCACAATTCTTACATGTTCTTCCTCAGTACCCCGCCAAATATGTGGCACAACTTTTGACTTTTGACTCTCCATCAATCCAATTGCTCAATTGCCCTTTTATCGCCCAATAGCATACTCTCTCCTATTAGAGATAAAGCATTTACAAAAAATGAGAAGTAAAAGTTATTTTAGTTCAACTTTTTAAACCTTGGAAAATTATGGGCATGGACATGGTTAAGATGGGGCCAGGCTATGTGTTATCTCAGTGATTCACTGTTTGGAGACTGATGTGTTTGTGAGAGAGACAACGTTCAAATCAGCAAAACCGTGTGCCGGTGGCGGGGTCTGTTGTGCACCACTAGCTAAAAAATAATATTAAAGAAAACTGGAAAGAAACATGGGAGATACGTGACAATTTGGATAATGATACAGAAGATGTGCAAAATAACTTATAAGTTGTTATATAAAAGCTGTTCAACTCCAAGTAAAGTAACTCATTTGTAAAATACCCCGACATTCCTGGCAGATAGGATCAAATGGAGCAACTGTTCCTGAGTGGAACACACCTCTTACAGCTCAGTGATATTACAGGATTTTCATTAACCTGAAGAGAACCCTGTAGCGTGAATCTGTTACTGCACTGATTTCTTTGCCTAATGTCTGCAGTTTCCCAGCTCACACACACAAACAGCTGAACATGTGCCTGTGCGTGTGTGCGTGTGCGTATGTGTGTGCGTGCACCTGGATGAGGTAGTGTGAGCAGAGGCTGAGGAGCTCCAGCAGCTGAAGGTGGCTGCCTGCAGACAGGACGTCCTGGATCACCGCTGGCTCCAACAGAATCTGGTTCAGAGTATCCAAACAGGGTCATTAGGTTTCTTTTTTTAACATTTGTGTCTGAGCATCAGTTTCACTGCAGCTGAGCTGCAGGTTGTTTTCGGGTGAAGACATTGTCTGAGCAGAACTTCTTTTATATTTTAATTTTGAATCGCTTTAATAATTTAAAGCAAATTCAGTGATATTTATTGAAAATCACTGTTTGTTTGCTTTTAACTGTTCAGGTTGGGCACATATTTTTATTCCATGCTATGCAGTTTTTTTCTTCTACTGACCCCAAACTGGCACCTCTGAATCACTAATGCAGTAACTTAACATCAAGTGATGAGCTGAAAATTCAGGACACAAACTGTATATTCAGTCTTACAATTCAAACAGCAGCAGCAGTGTACAAACAACTCTACTAAAAGGCAATGAGTGCAACTCATGACTGAGGAGTTTAAAGTGGACCTGTCAGGCTTTTCCATATTTTCTTCCCTATCAATACTGTTACACTGGTGGCTGCTCATTTTAAACACTGCCAGAGTTTCACATAAATAGATCAGTGTATGTGTGCAAGTAAGTCCCTCTGAGCACATTGTGTGTGTTAACATAATGTCACAATCATCTTAGGAGTGCATGTCCCAGTAAATTCACCCCAAGGTCAGGCCGTGCAATTCTCACAAATTGCAAAAAACCCAAGAGCTCCATCTCAGACTCTACAGGCCTCAGTTAGCATGTTAACGGTTAAAGTTCATGACAGAACAATTAGAAGAAGACTGAACAAGTAGGGCTTGTTTGGAAGTGTTGCCAGGAGAGAGCCTCATCTCTCAATAAAGAAGATGGTGGAAGTGATGGGACAGACTGATAAAGTCACACAGAAAACAGTTACTTCAAGTTAATGCTGCTAAAGGTGGTTCTACAGGCCACTGAATCATGGGATGTACCTAGTTTTTGCATTTTGGCCTAATGTTTGTTAAATAATTAACACAATGTAACATGTCATGTGTCCTCATTCATCAGAGGTTGTATAAATATAAGACCTGCTAAGGACCAGATGATGTTTTTTTAATTATGTCTTGATACATAAACCCTTAGAACTGAAAGAGGCTGTACTTTCTTACCATGATTGTATATATTTGTGATTTCTTTCTTCTTTCTTTCGCTTTTTAGTCGGGGTAAGTTTGATTTCAGTTGAGAAGATGTTAAAATGTTTTGGACAGTCAAACAGATGCTGTGAAAGTGAACAGAAAAACTGCTCGACCAATGGGCCTGATTTGCCATTATCCTCCTCGCGGTGCAGCAACGTATTCAGGCAATTATTTCAGCACAGATTCTGCCAAAATGCTTCCTGTTTAGATAAATGAACAGCAGATGAAAATTATCCACTGAAAGCTTCCTTCTGTTTCCTCCATATTACCCACCCATATACAACATAACGCTCTGTAACGCAGCCAGTTCATACTCCTAAGCTCTCGGGAGCAGAGCCAGGGAGCACTGGAGAACCATGCGGAGGGTAGCATTAAATATCCCACAGATCACGTAGATCACAACCCAGTCAGACTAGTCACCTATTCCAGTTTAGTTTGGTTTTTAAAGACAAAAACAAACCTTTGATAATCCATTCAGCAGCTCTGCCCTACATACCCACAGAGCTGTGACTGCATCAGCAGTGAAAGTGTGAAAAATGACTTCATCATTTGTGTCCCTCACCTCTCGGTACTGCTGCTACTGTAATGGAGTGAACATTGTTTATCGGCCCTCAGGACTATCACTTTTGCTGAAGCCTGCTGATTATTTATGAATCTGAAAACAAAATGAGCAGATCTGAATACAAATGTGCTACTTTCTTCCACTGCTTGTTTGTCCACTCAGTCTGAGTGATTGCAAGCGCTGCTTCAATAAGCACATTATTTGACCACTTTAGGATTCATGTAAACACTTAATTTCAAATCATCAGGCTATTTGTTTATAATGGTGTAATATACTACATAGAACTACACTGAGCCACTTAGAAAATATTCCCAGCAAGCTCCTCTGATAAGCTTCCCCCCACCCCCACCCCTCCTCCTTCTCTGCAATTAGCTGCATCTGCACATTCCCATTTATCACAGTATGGTTTCCTTCCAGGCCCGGGCAGCAATCCAGTTAACAGCCCACACCAGCTATGGGCCTCATAAGCTTAACATATTAAGACAGAGAGCAACAGCGAGTGGTTTTTGCTTCATTAACAAGAATCTGCATGCACTGAGCTAGCGAAAAAGCAGAGCAGAACAATTTGAAAAATCTCATCTCCAAGCACCTCTTCATCTATTCAGTAAGTGTAAACTGAGGGACACATGTTATCAAAAAACATCAAATCCCACATTCGCCCCCCCCCACTCAATCAGCATCCTGTCAGGCAGCAGCAGCAGCAGCAATAATGACTGTAATAACAGTAAGTGAACACTCTTCATATCCTGCTCTCCTATCCACTCCAGAGGCCCACTGCAGTTAGAGCAATTCTACCTCACACAGCAGAAGTCAGTTTTATAACTGCGTGCCTGGTTCAGTGTGGGAGTACCGGGAGCTCTTGTGCAAACCAGCAGTTATTGTTACTTACAAGAGCTCACCTGGAGAAGAAGACAAAATAGAAGATGATGCTGGTACAGCAGAACATATGTCCTCTGCCATGTGAGCTGATACTTCTACAAAGTTACTGATGGCATGTCTCCTCCCTCACTCTGCTGGCCTATGACATGTAGCTAAAGGATTTTTAGTAGGTCATTATTTACGGTGTGGGGGTAAGCTTATTGCCCTCATCTCATCTGCTATCATCTCCTCTGGGCAGACAGGAGCTGAGCCAACCAAAGCAGGGCAGCTCGCAAGCCTGCTGTTGACCTACTTACACTGCCTAACCGACTCACTCTTTGCTCATTTCCACTGTGGAAATAAAATTAGGAGTAATTACAAAGTTCCTGGCCTCTCAGTACACAAAATAAGCCGCTGGGCTGCTTAGTAAAGCAAGAATCGTTGCCACAAAAAAAGGTCAAGGAAGGTTTTCAGAAATTATGGCACACTTAGCCATTGCTGGTGGAACGAAAAGACAAGGACATGTACTCATGTGCACCTTTAGTAAGGAAATGTAATTTTGTGCACTTTAATGTCTTTCCTTTTTTTTTTTACTTTGAGCAGAGGAGCGACCAGTTCATAGTAAAAATCTAATAAAGCACCTGCACACTCAGGCATCCAGCGGCAGGAGCTTATGCTGCTGAGATTAAAGAGGTAATCTGCAGAATCCCTGTTTTGATTTAGTTTTGTGACATATTTGGCACTGATAGAATACTAACTACTGTACAACTTTCTTTCTCTTTTTCTTTTTTCTGTGTGTGTGCGTGTGTGATAACCACGCCTTTGTGTTTCAGTGGGCGGGGTCCTCCTCGGTTCCTACTCTCCTTCTCAGCACACCTGGAGGTGATGAGCACACCTGTGTGCCATCAGCTCGATTGGTTGCTATTTAAATGGAGGTGTGACCTTTAGTTGTCATTTGATTGTTGTGCTATCCATGTTAGTGATGTCGGTTATTTATGATTCCTGTCTGAATCTCTTCTTGGCAAAAGTCTGTCTTCTTACCTGTGTGTTTTATCTGTGCAGATAGAGCAGTTTGTGAGTTGGGAGTGAGCGTGGCGTTTGTTTTGGATGCGCCTGTTCTGTGGATTTGGACCCCTGCCTTAGTGAGAAAGTGTTGCAGAAGTTTCTAGACTAACCTGTTCTGTGAATTTGGACCTTGCCATTTCTAATACTAACTTTGTTTCATTATTGATTATCTGTGCTGTAAATAAACCTGTGAACTTTTCATTATGAGTCCACCAGCTAGCTGAGCCATGACAGCTTGTTTGCATTGCTCATTCTTTTTATCACTGTATGGGCAGCACGGTAGCACACTGTTGCCTCACAGCTAGAAGGTGTGGGTTTGCATCCACCTTAGCCCGGGCCTTTCTGTGTGGAGTTTGCATGTTCTCCCCATGTCTGCGTGGGTGTTCTCCAGGTACTCTGGTTTTCTCCCACAGTCCAAAGACAGGCAGTGTGGTTAGGTGAATTGGTGATTCTAAATTGGTGTGAATGGTTGTCTGTCTCTCTGTGTTAGCCCTGCAACAGGCTGGGGGCCTGGCCAGGTTGTACCCCTCCTCTCACCCTATGACAGCTGGTATAGGCTCCAGCCCCCCCCCCCCTCTCCCCGTAACCCTGAACAGTGTTTGTCTTTGTAAGGGGCATTTCAGTGAACAGCAGGCAGATGCAAACATAACTTGCATCTCATTGTTGCCTTCTCTGGCTGGCTCATTCTCTAGGACTGTAAATAAAAAATGGAGTTTGTGGGTATAAAAATTAAAGCTAACACAGAAGCCTTATTGAATCCAACACAGATTTCATTTTGTAAACCATCTCCATGTGACTAACAAGTCATTAGCCAATGAGCATCCCTTGGTTTCACTCGTGCACTCATGGCTCATTGAAGTGCATACTTTTATCTTTAATTCAGGGGGTTTAATAAAAGTATTGCAATAAATGTTACAGGAATTACTGCCCTACATAGTCCTGAACTTAACAGTACACTTGTGACTGCAAAAAAAAAAAAAAAAAAAAAGTTCAGCCTTAGGCTTCTCAGCTGGACTGCACTTACCACTGAGTAACATCATTTTTTTATTTACAGTCTATGTATGTACGCTACTCAGTGAAACACCAGTCATTAAAAGGGTTTCCCCCGATGTGCAGTAGATTTGCTCGCATTCTTACTGTGTACTCTAATATTAAAAACAATTATATTTCTTTTGTAATACAGGTCAAAGTTTCACGTGCAGGAAAGCATCTCATACTGGAGAGGTTGCTAATTTGTAGAAAGGGAGGCTGATAAACTGAGCAGGCCTATACATCCAAATCAAATGAAATGGCCCATCAAGTAGATATGACCAGGCAATGCAGTTTAGCCTTGAAACAATGTAGAAAGTAGGGCTGATTAAGCAGCCAAATAAGGGGTCAATAAATCTGAGTCAATGAACTGTGTCACCTGTCACAGAGAGCTGGGTTGCTGAACCTAATAATAGGTCTGAACACCATTTAACACTAGTAGTGGACTTTCACCCACAGCTTAGCAAATGTAATCATATGTACTGATAAATAGCTTCCTTGATATTAATCTAAAAATTTCCATGTGTGACATTTGTAACAAAATATTTCTACTTTGTGTTACTGCAACCAAAGTGCCTTCTAGTGATCATCTCCCAGCATCACTGTGGGAAACACTGAGATTTCTCCTCCTGAGATTTTCTGACAACAGTATTTACAGCTCTGCAAATGTTGCTCATTTTTTTTGTCACGGCGGCCCAAGCTCACCTGTCCAGTGTAGGCGAAATCTAAAGCGTGCTTCAATCCAACGCTGGTCACTCCCTGCAGAGTCACTTCGTCTGCCTCACTCTCCACCATGCACAAGCTGAACATGGCCTGATGACACAGAGATGAAACATGGAGGTCAAACTGAGGGAATTTCATGTGGCGTTTTTTGTCTTTGTTAAAGTAAAAGAAACAAGCATAATACTGCATTAGAAAATGTTCAGCAATCACAGCCATTCAGGTTTCTTTCCCCAGCCCTTCTGAGTCAGTTCTGAAGGCTCATCATATAACATCTGCAGCACTGACACACTGAGAAATCAGTTCTGTATGTGTGTATGCTGACAAAATCCACCAGCCTGATAGGTAGCCCCTTAACTGGCAAGGGCCCGGTGACGGGCCGTTTGTAGTCCCTTTTATATGGCAGGCTAGACCCTCCCATTTTTATTGACACGTCATTCGGCCAATCATGTAACTGGCTGCACCAAATCACCTGACAAAGCTACGTGACGCCCTCTGAGTATTATTGGCTCTGGGAAACCCATTTCTTAACATTATTGGCCGAATGAGGTGTCAGTCAAAATGGGCGGGTCTAGCCTGCCATATAAATGCACTTCATTCGGCCCGCGGACCAGACGCAGCCGATTAATAGGCTATGAAATGGGTTGTTCAGAGCCAATAATAACCAGAGGGTGTTATGTAGTTGTTTCAGGTGATTTTATTTGCTGCCAGTTAAGGGGTTAATCAAAAACCTGCCAAAATCAGCATCCTAGAACCCTTTTGGTATTGATTTGCCTACCTTGGCCCTGAAGGTTAACAGAAATAAATAGCACAATCAGTACTTTCTGTTATACCACCCTCATCCTGTCTCTCTCTCTCACACACACACACACACGTGTCTATACACGTCACACTCCATGTGAAATCAAAGAAGCGGACACAGCATCTGCAGTCTGGCCCTGCTGTGTGTGAGTCCACCTTGCTGCTCGCTAATCAAAGCTATTGATTGGTGTCACACCATGAAGGGATGACAGAGCTATCGATCAGGGCCAACCAGCAGAGCGCAGCAGTGTTGAGGGGAAGAGAGGGAGAGAGGAGGTTGACAGGTCAAGTGTGGCCGTGATAAAGATCACGTCTGCTACCTGTCACCTGAGGTCTGAGCTACAGCAAGGTTACAACATCTTTAACTGTGTGGTTTATATGTTTTTTTCTGGATTGTAATGGGACAAACAGCAACCTTAAATTGCTTTTGAAAAGTCATTTTAGCTGTTTCTATACCCACAGTTTCATTGCTTCAGGATAGTGATCTAGCTAACTTGCAATTTGCCGTGTGCACCACAGTTGCTGCACTCTATCTCTACTGAGAGACTGGTGTGTAACAGTATTTTAAGCTTCAAAGGCTCTCAAGCTGGCTGGTTATCGTAGCATCTCCTTCCGTCCTGAAAGCCACATTCATTTCTCCTAAAACTCATCCAATTCTCCCTGATTCATAGCACACATGAACTTTAACCAGGCACCAACCCCCCTCCCCCTCTCTGGCAAATGGCCCTTCTGTATTGTGAGCATTATGTGAGAGACAGGCTAAGTTTTAAACCAATGTCCTCAGAGCTCAGTCTTGTTGATTCACCACTGTGCTAATTAAAAATCTACTGGTCCACCGAGTACAGGAGAACCTGTGGCTAAACCCGGGGTGTGGTAGTGGCTGAACTTTGGTCAGTGTCTGCAAGAATGTAAAACACACACACACAAAAAAAAAAAAGCATTGAGACCCAAGCAGAAAGTAAAAATGTGGAGGACACACAATAGAGGCTGCCTACACCAGACAGAGAGAGGGCACCCTGAGAAGTGCTCATAGAGCTGTGCGCCTCCAGCATGAATGCTCCTGACCTTGGTGGAGGAGCTCAGGGGAGCGCTGGTGGTGACGGATGGCTCCCCTGATTTGGTATATAGATCCATCGCGGAGACACATTGCACCACAGAACTACGCTCACTGCAGTCCTTTCACACGCTGCTGCAGTGGGGGTGTAGCGCTGCAGTTAGCCTGACCTGCTGGCAAAATTTCTGTGTCTGCTTGGCTCAATCATACCAGAGAGCACTCGTGACTTCCTCACGCACCCAGTGAAACATCACAATATTCAGTCTGAGAGAAGGATTGGTTTGTCTTGAGGGGAATGAGACTACACTTACAAATATGTTCATTATAAAACACCAAAATCATTAATGGAATATATTTGGTAAATACAACAGTTATGTTTTTGAGGCACTTTAATTGAATAAATCTTTTTTTTTTTCCTTTTCTCATAATAGATAACAGAAATGTCATTTTTACTGAATTTTATGTTAAAAATTTATGATGATCCCCAAATACGCTGCACAGAATACAAACTCAGCTGTAAACAAAGGAGAAATGAGTTCAGATTCTCCCCAGCTACCTTTAAGATGAGCGTGGAGCAATAATATAATATACAACAGCAATATCACATTTAGGAAGACATCCTCCTGCTTCATGTGTGTTTTTGCTTTGTGTGTCCAGTGGAGTTTTCTTATAAGCCTTTCAGATTGAATTTGTTTTTTTTTCTTTGGATTTTTCTGGCATATTGCTTTGTTTTTGGCACGTTACCACCACCTTTAAGATCAGGGGAAATAATGTTAAACTTCTGGCAGATATTGCAGCACGCAGGTGCTTTGTAGCCATGCATGTGAATAAACTGGGGACTGACTCAAAAAAATAAAGAGCTGCTATTAGTAGGAGGAAAAAAAAAAGCCCTACAGGGTATCTTTGAATAAAGGTTGGGCTGATGTTCTCCTGCCATGAGGCATGTTTACACTTTGGTGCTGCTTGGTAAAGTATAATTGGAATGTTCGTTTCATAACTGCTGGAAGCCCTTAAAATGCCCAAGGCTCAGCTGTTATGCTTTTTAAAGACCAATGAGTGCACCAATGTGTTTGGACTGCATCTGCCAACTCCTGATATTCTGGGCCAAAAAAAATTTTTCATCTTCGCGTCAGTGATGCCTGCCCCATTCTGCGCTGGGTCGTGCTGTTCTCCCCACCTCCGGCTTTTCATGTGTGCACATGGGAGGCCTGGGAGTTTCCCTGAACAGAGCGATGCCACCAAATATAAGTTACTGAAGGTGGAAATATCATTCTTCTTTTGACTACAGTACTCCTGACTGGACTTTATAAAGAAAGACCTCCGATATACTATAATCTGTTGTTATGATTCAAGTATATCTTTAAAATGTTAATGTTCAAATAATACATAACTTATAAAAGACTGTAATTGATATGATATATAAGTTATGGTTTCACATGACTTTATGCGATTCTGTGAAATGCACGCCATGACTCAGTGCCATGCAGAACCAGCTTTAGCAGCAATAACTTAAAGTAATGGTTTTCTGTATGACTTTAACACTATCTCACATTGTTGTGGAGGCATTTTGGCCCACTGTTCTTTACAAAGCTGTGTCAGTTCATAGAGGTTTGCAGGTATTTGTTTATGCACAGCTTTCTTAAGGTGCAGCCACAGCATTTCAGTCAGGCTGAGGTTTGGACTTTGACTGGGCCATTGCAGCACCTTGATTTTCTTTTTTCAGTCATTCTGTTGTAGATTTGCTGCTGTCCTTGGGATCATTGTCCTGTTGCAGCTCAATTAATTAATTCTAGAATACTTTTTATACAGAGGAGTTTGTGGTCGACAAAATGACTGCAAGGTGCTCAGCTCCTGTGGCTGCAAAAGAAGCCCAAATCATTACCCCTCTACCTCCGTGCTTTGCAGTTGGTATAAGCTGTTTTTGCTGATGTGCTGTGTTTGATTTTCGCCACATGTGGTGCTGTACATTATGGCCAAACATCTCCGCTTTGGTCTCGTCTGTCCAAAAGACATTGTTCCAGAAGTCTGTGTGGATTCTTGAGATGCAGCTTTGCAAACCTAAGCCATGCTGAAATGTTCTTTTTAGAGAGAAGAGGCTTTCTCCTGACAACCCTTCCAAATAATATACTATTTAACATGTATTTTTTAATATTAAGACCTTCTCTTATGTGCAGCCCACATGTATGTATTCTGTTATTTTTATATGCTACAATCAGTTTAGTCTATTTATCACCACCCTTTATCCCTAAATGTCTTAGGGCTTTGGAGATTACTTTTAGACTATCCACTTGAGTTTTTTACAATTTGTATTTCCTTTTTGCATATACCCCTACATGTCCCTTTCCCTATTCGGACATTGGACATGATCGTGTGATAATCTTGAATGGTGGGCGGGGTATATATACATGTGTTCTGCATTCAGTCATTAAGTCTGAAGAAGGGCATGGATGCCCGAAATTTTACTTCACCTTGAAGGCAATTAAATATTTTTCTAGGAGTGTTCAGGTGTGCGGACTGTCTTTTCCTATTGATAACCCTTCCAAATAAACCATACTCGTTCAGTCACATTTAACGTGCTAACTGAGGCCTGTAGATCCTGGGATGTAGCTCAAGAGCTTTTTGCAATTTCTCTGAGCGTTGCACAGTCTGACCTTGTGGTGAATTTTCCGGGATGTCCGCTGCCGGGCAGATTGTTGCACTGTGTTAACGCACACCTGAACGCTCCAGACCGGCAAACTGTCAAAGCTCCTGCTTTTATAGAAGAGATCAATTCATTACACAGGCGGATATGCTTCCACTTTTTGGACTTGGTGTTCTACCAAAAGCTACCAAAAGACAATTACAGGCTTGTGTCAAATTATCAAGAATGAAATCAATGCAGGTCAATTAAGCAAAGCTCAGCTCTTCCCACAGGCAGCCCATGCAGTGTGGTCTGCCTCCATGTATACGGTCCAGAGATATATATAACATGCAATCCAACTGATGTATCTAAACCTACATCAGTGCCGCAGTGGTACTGGCCCACACTTGTTCTAAAATACTCAGAAGAAAAACCAGATGGGCTTTTGCCTCTGTAAATACCTGGAAGGAAAATTCATAAAATTTGATATTTTGGGTGTAGCACTAAATCTGCTTCTATTTATTTACAGCTTGCTACAGATAGCACACTATAAATTATCAAATCCCCACACGCTAGCTTCCTCTCAGGGATCAGTTTACAATAGATGGCATTATGAAATTGAGCTCTATCAGTTTACACAGACGAATGATCTATAAATAATGTAATCTACAGGAAATACTGATCAGTCTTTAAACAGTGTTGTGACAAAGCAATAAATGAGTTTTCTCTAGCACAGGTTTTGAAACATTTAAAATCGTGATGTTTTTGGTAGAAGTTCCTTCCTAACTGACGGGCGAGCAGATAAGATTTCTCTATAATCAAAAGGAAAAATTCAGTGTGTAAATAAGTATGTGTGTGGGTACTTTCTCACTGACAGTGGTGTGTGTGTGTGTGTGTGTGTGTGTGTGTGTGTGTGTGTGTGTGTGTGTGTGTGTGTGTGTGTGTGTGTGTGTGTGTGTGTGTGTGAGAAGCTGGTGTGACTGATTTGGCTGCATCTTGCCAAGCTGTCCAGACATCTTAGTAATGTGATGGGACTGGAAGAGGCAGGTGACACATTCAGGACAAGTTCCAGGTAAACAATTCGTGCTTGGTCAAGTATTTCATTACAATCTCTCATGTCCGCCCGACTACATAATGTGCTATAATCACCACAAAGTGTGCAGGTGTTTGCCCGGGTGCGAGGAGAAAGAGACACGCAGAGAGGGAGAAAGTGCCGTTGCTGTTCCCTATACAAGGCACCTTCATCTCCTCAGTAAATGAAGTAAATGAAACTCAGCGGTGGAGTCAGATGACAAAATGAACATAATGTCGTTAAGCCGCTCCAGAGAAACAGAGGAGCGGAGTGAGTTTTTCTTGCTTACTGTAGCAGGCTGATCTAATAATCCGAGCGCTGGAACAACAGTGTTGTTCGGCTCAGCTGGGACTTGAAAGAGTGGCATTTAAAAACGGAGCCGAAGAACAAAAGGAGAACAAATGTGAAGAGCACGAACAAAAGGAGGAGAGGAGTGTGACTCGCCCACCCTCAACTCTCTTCAGACAGAAGTAAAAATAACCTACACACACACACACACACACGCACGCGCACACACAAACACACAGGAGGAATAATCCCTGAGCAACTTGGACATATTTAATCTGCCTCTCATTTTCAACAGGGATTAATTTCTAACTTCTAATCTGCTCAATGTCCCTGAATTAAATCTCATGTGTGCACTTTTCCCTGTGCAGCTCATCTGAGGAAATCTCCTGTCTGGCTGTCTGACAGCACGAGCCTACCTAAAGCTACGTCTGTGGCTTAACAGGAATCAAACTGAAGCAAACACTGGGGATCGATCCAGGTGGGCTAGTGAAGGGAGTGGAGCTGTCAGTGCTTCATATATAATATGCCATCTGTGCATGTAAACGTGACCATTTTTGCAACCAAAACCTTGTAGGTTGCTTCAGGACTTTGTTTATTGGCAGGATCAAGCCGGTAAATGCATATACAAACTCAAATCGTCCTTTCCTGCAAAAAATGCTCATTTTTGAGATTTTATAACCTGGTCCAGACTCACCCTGAAGTAATCGCTGCACGCTGCTAGGACGGCTTTGTGGGCGTGGAACTTCTGCTCACCGGCGACCAGGGTGACGTCACACAGCAAGCCATCCTTCCTCTGCTGGTTGAGAGCAGAGAGGACTGAATCCTGGTGTGACTTAGACTGGCAGAGCCTCTGTCCTGTCAGCATCTCCCTACTGCTGCACAACACACAGACATACATATACATATGTTGGGCCTTAGTGGATTTACTAGGCAAGACAAAGATTTTACACTAATGATAATAAAAACACAGGATTTATCCTTTAACACAGCTGAATTAGAACTAATTAAGACATTTCTCTAATACATTTGGACATTTTTGTTCATCTGAACCATCTTGACAGTGCAGTAGTAACACACATCACCTACCTTAAGAACAATGTCTATTTTCATTTCAAATATATATGTTTTTGAATATCAATAGCATATAGAGATACCAAGTAAATGTAAAATTGGGGCTTTTTACATCGTGTCCTGGGACACAGACACACACACACACACACACACTTTTAGTCACACCACTGCAGACTACATCAGTGTCCATTGAGTTGGTTTGACTACCTTGGTTCAGACATGTATAAACAACTATTATTATTGTGAACCTGTTAGATTGCTGCCTTGAAGCTTACTAGAGCTGGCCACAATGCCCAGAGGATGAATCATTTTTGAACATTTGGCAGCACAGTGGTGGTCGAACTGTCGCCTTGCAGTGCTCTCAGGAAGGTTCTGGGTTTGAATCTCCTGGTCTTCTGGGGCCTGTTTAGTTTGTTTGCCTACTCTGGTTTCCTTGGGTACAGCTTACTCCAAAGTCAAGCCTGCTAGGTTCATTAGTGATTCTAAAATTGGCCGTAGGTGTGTCTGTAAGTGCTGCATGAATGAGTGTGTGAAAAAGCTAAATGTAGCTGGTAGTGTAGAATACTTTGAGCAGTCAGTGAGACTAGAAAAGTGCTATCTAAATGCCAGCGCAGACCATATTGATATGGATTTAATATTCCTGTACCTTAAATTTAGTACTCCCAGCAGCTCCGGTCTGGGAACTGAGGAGAGCAGCTGCTGGACTTTAGGGAGAGCAATGTTGTCCCATTCTTGTCTGGTGTAGGATTCTAGCTGTTCAACACTCCTGGGGCTTCTTTGTTTCATTATGCTCCAGATGTTTTCAGTCGATGAAAGGTCTGGACTACAGGCAGGCCAGTTCATCACCCAGATTCCTTTATTACAAAACCATGCTGTTGTAATAGATGCAGAATCTGATTTAGCATTTCTTGCTGAAATATGCAAGTCTTCTCCTAAAAATGATGTCTGGATGGGATCATATGTTGCTCTAAATCCTGCATATACTTTTCAGCACTGATGGTGCTTTTCCAGATGTGCAAGCTGCCAATTCCATAGGCACTAATGCACCCCCATACCATCAGAGACACCAGCTTTTGAACTGAATGCTGATAACAAGCTGTATAGTCTCCCTTCTCTTTGGTCCAGAGAACGCGGCTTTCGTGTTTTCTGAAAAGAATTTCAACATTTCGCTTCATCGGAGCACAGAACAGTTTCCCACTTTGCCTCAGTCCATTTAAAATGAGCTTTGGCCCACAGAAGGCAGCAGAGTTTCTGGATCATGTTCACATATGGCTTCTTCCTTGCATGATAGAGCTTTTTGTGGATTGCACGCTGAACTGTGTTCACTGACAATTATTTCTGGAAGTGTTCCTGAGCCCATGCAGTGAGTTCCATCAATCCCGCCTGTTCTTAATGCAGTGCCGCCTGAGAGTCCAAAGATCACAAGCATCCGATATTGATTTTCGACCTTGTCCCTTTCTTCGGATTCTTTGAATCTTTTGATGATATTGTGTACTGTAGATGATGAGATATTCAAAGTCTTTGCGATTTTGTTCTGAAATTGTCCCACAATTTGAAGAGGCAGTTGTTCTGTTTTTTGCAGACTGGTGAACCTCTGGCCATCTTTACCTCTGAGAAACTCTGCCTCTCTAAGAGGCTCTTTTTACACCCAATCACATTACTGACCTGCTGCCAATGAACCCGATAAGCTGCAAAATCTTCCTCCAGCTGTTTCTTTTTAGTAACAGTTACTTTTCCAGCCTTTTGTTGCCCGTGTCCCAACTTTCGTTTGCATTTTAAACAGTGATCCAACTTTTCTTTTTTGGAACTGTGGTTGTAATATAACTTATTTGGTTATTTTATTTTTAGTTTTATTCTTTATTTATCAAGGACTATGCAGAAAAACACTGACCTCATAAGAGAAAGGGTGCTGTTTACCAGATTAAACTTGTAGCTAATTTCCATCTGCAGTCCCTGGGCAGGTACTCACAGGATTAACCAGGCCATAAAATACTAAATATAAATACATAATATCCACAAGACTACATACAATTTGAATAATATAATCAAATAGTCTAAAACCCTCCAGCCACAGTCCCACCCACAAGACGCAAACACATTCATAAATACACCCCCCCACATTATTTAATTATCTTTGTTTTCCATATTCAAAATTGCATCAGAAATTTAGACAAGTGGCTCAATGCTTTGTCATGACAGACATTTTTGCTATGTCCCCATCCTTACACAAAGAGCACTTTCCACCTCTCAGTGTGTATCTCAGTTTAGCTGATAGGATAAACACGCTGACCATAGAACATGTCAAAAACAGTGTTTCTGACTGACAGACAGAAAGCTGTGGATCCACGTAGCAGCAAATATACCCCATTTTCCAGCTCATCCTCGGCCCCTCTCCACTTGTACCCATTTATCAGCAGCAAGCCAGTCTGTCCATCCAAATCCATCTCCGTCCACTTCCAGCCTCGGCCATCACTCTAAATGATGCTGCCTGCCAGGAGGCTTACTCTGTCACCTTCATGGTGATGGGGTGTAAGACAGAGGAAATAATGGGTGTGTGTGTGGGCGGACGCGTTAATGCGTTCTGGGATTGAGGTAGGATGAATGATGACTCAGGTTGTTTGTGTGATAGTTTGGACTCTCGTGAAGGGAGAGCCAGGGGAATAAAATTGCCTTGTTGGAAATTACAGGGTTTTTACATTTCATAAAGAGAATATAAGGATGAAAGTGTCTCATACGCTGATCAGAATGATTAAAACTGAAGCAATAGAAGATGAATAATCTGATTTAATGTCTCCAGAATGGATCCTAAATTTTGTTAATGCTACAAACTTCGTGCTAACACAGCGTACCACAGGCTTTGAGCTCAAAGGTTGTGATCTACCAGCTCGAAAAATGATAACATTATCAGAGGTTATTTTTCTCACATCTACCGGACGACCACAATAGCTACACAATTAGAGAACTGTTTCACTGACTGATGTGTAAAAACCACTGTAAAATTAAAAGGATGCACCACAATGTTCACTCTAAAATTAAAAGGATGCACCACAGCTCACTCTTAAATTACCACTGTAAGGACTGCCACAGTCAGAAATTTAAAAAACCTAACAGTGAATTTCATTGTGAAAATAGTTTTTGACCACATATTCTTATTTTTTGAAAAGGCAAAAACCATCTTGTCATTCTTTCCGCCTGCCTCAGAGCTTCACTGTTGTCCAAATACTATTAAACACACAGTTGGAGGGTTGGTTAATGAAGCAATCAATGTGGAAGCTGTAGTTTGTTTGTTTTTTAGGTAAATCCTGCACACACACACACACACACATATATGTGTGTGTGTGTGTCCTGGTGCTGAAACAAGTTCTCAACAACACAACAAACAGCAGTTTACTTCTATTTGATTAAAATCCAAGAAATCACATCTGTGACCTCTTTTTGAAGGTTTAGTAAGTATGTTTGGTACAAAGGATTGAGCTCTTAGGTAGATAGGTGGATTTTTTTTCTCATGTAACCTTGTCTACATCCAAACAGTAAGTTAGATAAAAAGAAGACAGACAGAAAGAGAAAGCTACTCCAGCCTGTGCTCTGGAAACTCCTTCATCGAGCAACAAATTGATCCTAAATGGATCTTCCTCAGCTTGAAATAAAAAAGTGATCTTAGTCCAGGGTTTGTTGAAACGGTCAGTAGATTTTGTATTTGGATTGTCATGAATATTGTGTTTTTCTAGTCTAGCCCGACCACTCAAAGCACTGTTACGCCAGTAGCCACATTCACCCATACACACGCACACCAAATTGCCCTCCGTCCAATCAATGAACAGCCCACTCTACCTCCTGAGCCACAGCAAGCGTATACATAGTAACCGTTCCTTAAGCATCATCTATTTTTGCCATGAGCTTAAGATGTGTGGACCTACCTGAGGCTGGGTTCAGAAGGCATACCCTTGTACAAAGGAAGTTAAGATGGAGGTGGAGGAGAGGTGCTATGTGGCTCCTGAGGACTGTAGTCTCCTCACTGGGTACATACATCAGCCTGATAGGACAGAACAGCATGTCAGCTTTACTCAGTCCATCTACTCAACAAAGCTACAATGTGACAGCCTCCTGTGCAACGTGTGAAGAGATGCTACCACACGTCAAGCCTAATGCTGACTTCTCCCTTCTCTCAGCTTTGCTGCTGTTGACTTTGACAATCGTTATAGCTGTTCTTTGAAGCAAAGCTCGGGGACCGCGACAGCCACAGGCAGCTAGACTTCAGAGAAATGAATAAACAAGGTCAGCACTTCTCTGAACAAGCTGGGAGTCCAAATTACACCAAGTCCTTCTGGTGTAGCTACAACCTTGACATAATGTGCTACACACCTGAATCTGATATCCCACAGATAATATCCACCAGCACAAGAGGTCACACGGAAATCCAAGCTGCTCTGGATACTCTGATTGAAACTCTACTCACTTGGTGTGCAATAATAAGCTGACCTGAGTCCTCTCATACACCTGTTTTATAGAAGCGAGCCTGTGCATGTTCACCTTAAGTGTAGGCAGAGCTGAGTGTACTGCTGGTTTAAGTGTCACTCATCCCCAGCGAGGTTTACTTATCGATCTGTTCACGAGTGACTTTCAGATGTATAGCCACAGGTAATTGTTACTTAGTGATGAAGGCAAAAGTATCTTACCCTTGAGTCCAGCCTAACACACGCTGAACACATACAATGGTGACATGGTGATTTCAAGAATTCAAATTAAGCAAATAAACAAACAAACAAACAAAATCACAATGGGTTCATCCCCTTGTCTCCATGAAAGTCCTCACTAATGTTGGATTAAGAAGTTTTGATTACATATAACTAAGAATTCTCTTACCAACTGAGTAATGAGCAGCAGGAAAGGTTAAACATGTCCACAAGGCGGATATATTTAGGGTCTGATAATCATAACAACTAGGCCATTGTTCCCTGCAAAACACTGTAATCTCCTGACTGAAAACGACCACAGTGCGAATGTTGTCTTTTACGCACAGAAGACAATTAGGATTTACGCGCGAAAAGCGCGCAGGGAGCTGAACTGGGGAGAAGGAGGGAAGGTTTGGGTTGCCAGATAAGCAGGAATCATTAGTGCATTAACTGTCACTTTGCAAAAGCTCCCAGCTGTCAAAAGGTCTCCTAGCAACAGGCCAGCGCCTCGGTCCACAAACTATGGGGACGGAGAAGAGAGCAACCTCTCCAGTACGAACAGAATATCCTGTTGCATCCATCACAGAGCGCAGGCATATAATCCGCACCGAATGCTACCCAGAGAACCTCACGGCTTTGTAGGAATTTACAGTATTCCGCCCCTTCCTCTCTTAATGTGCCACAAGCTTACGCACCTCATATGAATGTGTTATGAGTCAGTGCCGTCCCCTCTGGCGGTGCCTCCGTTACAAATGTCATTTGATGTCCGTGACTGGTCTCTTTTTACATCAGTGGCGACACGAAACGAGGGCGCAGCGGCGACCAGATGCCCTGGGTTATCACCAACACTTTACTGGTTACACTGTAGGACCTAAATTGTTACATTATAACCCCGCCTCCCCACGGCGGTCACATGAATATGGACACAGTCGGGAGAGAGAGCGCCTCTAGGTGGATAATTGAGGCATGGCAAATTGTGGGGATGCCTCTTTGTGTGCTACATGCAGCGTTACAGGCACTACTGGGACACCAGGGGTCCTCATAGGATTTCCATGGGTTGCCCAGCAAATTATGCGATGTTCTGGCACGGTGCTCTACTAATATGAAGAAGAAGAAGGAAAAAAAAACACACTGTAAAATGACCTACACGCATCTGTGAGTTAATTTTTTAGCTTTATTTGTATTTTATCTAAACTGCAGGAAAGGTCGGTGCTGTTTCCCTATATACGACTGCCTTTTGTCATTTGCAAAATACCACGGCACATTTTTTTAAATTGATAAATCGCCCACTTCCATCTGGCGGTATTTAGGGAAATTACACCAGCTTTCATACTCACTGATGGCTTCACGTTTAAAGGGGGGAAAACCCGACAGCACCTTCTGTTGATATAGGCGTTAAGTTATGATTGCTGTTAAAATAATAGACAAGGTGGTGTTTGTTAATAAACCCTGAAAGAAACGTAAAAATTTTAGATCCATGCCGTCGGCTCTCCTCTGCATTGTTTCATCCTTCATCCACGTATGCTGCGTTTAAGTGCTACCGTCTACTCATGTTGGGGCGTTCAAGTGCCTTTAAGACTGCTAGTTTAGTGAGCTGTAACGTCAGTGTATCATGCGCAACACACCGCCCTTTTATAGATGTCTCCCAAGCTTGTCCTTTATATAATTTTTTTTTTTCAAAAATACCAAAAAATATTAAGGGCTACTATAAACATGCATTATTTCCTCGTCGATTTTTGGCTCAAAGTGTGTCTCAATAGATATCTAACCAAAAATGTCACTGTTTCTTATGGACAAAGTATTGTAAAACTGAGTGTTTAACTAAAATATTTATATTTCCAATTACACCTGAAAGCGTCTTCAACTCAGAGGAGCCGGACGGGAAAAGCTGGTGGGAAGGTCGCGGAGCTTATCTCAGGAAACACGCTACTAAATTCCTCACAGAGCAGCTCCAGCAACTATCCGTAAAGTCAGCTGTGGCACTAACTCGTGGGTATTTGCGGGTAAGTTTTTGTGTTTCGCATTTTTATCCCCACAGGTCGTTCGTGCTTTGTTGTAGCGAAGTTGTTTCGGCCCCCGTCCCGTGGCAGGGACCGAGGCAGGGATGTTGACTGTACAGTCTCCCCACAGCTGGCGTGTCATTTAGGGGGAAACAAACAGCTTTCCTGCCCGCCGTGTACTCTCATATTGATTTAAACGTACGTACCTCTAACATATGTGAAGTAATTGAACTGTAATAGCAACTTATTTCTGTTTATAGTCACCGTTCAAGTCTGCATAATATGTCGAAGTACTGTGTTAAGTACTGTGCTAACTATTCCTGTTATTGCTAATGCGCTAACCAAAAGTTTATTAATTAAGCGTAAATTACTGTTTATGAACTTGCTGTACTTTGAAGACTGCACAGGTTTGCTGTACATACAAAAAGTAATGTGGTAATATCAAGTAAACTTTTTCATCAGTGATAAGATAATCATTAGAAATACAAAAGCACCTAATTAAGCAATGCATCTCTTTAGGACAAGATTTGTATATAAACTTATTAAAAAAATTATTCTTGCACAATTGTTAATATTCAGAATATAACCAGACGTTATATCAAATAAATGCATAATATGTGGATTTCTTTTAAAGTCAGCAGCAGCAAGCCTAAACATACCCATACTCTGCTTTTATGGAAGGCAAAATATCAGTGGGAAAGTACATCACACTGTCAGGCGTTCAGGTTTCTTAGTGGCTCGTAAACCAAGTGTGTACGTGGAACTCTGACACTTTAATGTGAAGTTTTAATGTGCATCAACAAGCCAAGACTCATTCTCCTGAATCAACCTGGATCTTGAGCATTCCCCACCCTGTGTAAAAGCACGCACTCAAAGGCTGCATGGGGATTGACTGGATTTTGGTTGCTTGATTTCATCTGACTGAAGAGTCGCTAAGCAGAGCTTCCAAAACTCAAGATCTTAAGACCACAGGGGACTTGTAGGGATGCACTGAAATCATGAAAATTTGTTTCATTTTTTAGGTGTCAGAACATTGAATGCCAGACTGTTTTAATGAAACTGAAATTGTGTAGCAAATGTGGTACTAACCAGTGACATAAACCTCCTCAGTTGGGGTTTCCAAAGAGAAATCTTACTGAAAGTTGGGGATGCGTGTGCGCACTTCTCTGTGTAGCTGAAAGTATACACCCAATTTACAATAAGTACCTTCTTTTTAGGGACGTGGAATTCCTGTCTGTGGCCCAGAGGCACTTACTGACCAACCATGAGCAACTTTTACCTGCAGCAGCACCCACCAGCACCACTGAGATGTACCTAGGAAAAGTGATACGTGGATGACAGTCTGAGACAAGACACCCTTACACAGAGTCAAAAAGAAACTCCTATAAGCTTTTACACACAAGAAGAGAATCACAATGCTGATGCCAGGACCACTGTTGGTGTGCCTGGCTCTGATGTGGGTGGGAAACTGCTGTGCCCACAGCCTGTTTACGTGCGAGCCCATCAGAGTGCATCGGTGCTGGACAATGTCCTACAACATGACCTTCTTCCCCAACATGATGGGCCACTATGACCAGGATATCGCACACAGTCACATGGAGGTGAGCTCTCGTAACATTGCATAACACATATCTGTAGAATTCAGTATGCCCACACACTGTGCAACCGTGGAACATGCAACAACATTTAGTTAGATATAAATTTTTATAATCAGTTCTTTATTTAAAGGCCCAGTGTTTTATAGACTGTGTAGGCCAAACTATGTGACTAAATGTCAAAAATTATTCAACCCCACATAATTCCACATTATTATAAATTCTAGCAGAAATAACTTTTCAACAAAAAAAAAAAAGTTTTAAATGAATTAGGCTGAATTTGGTGGAAGTGTGTATTAGACTAATGCAGAGTTTATTGACTTATGCAGGCAGCTGCTGACCCACCTCAAAGATTCTCATCAGTCTTGCTTTCCATGGAACATTGTAATTATATTGGCCTGTGACAGAAAAACCACTTCCTCTGCTTGTAAATGAAAATTATACTGAAAGCCACATTCAGCAATGACAAATATCACGTCCGAATAATTGCCATTATTAGTGCCATCAGTGCCCTTCGTGGCTCCGGTTTCTAATTGACGGTGTCTTGTCGGCCCAAGCACATATCAATTGAACTATAATTACCATTTTGTAATGGACATCAACTGACACACAGTATTTACCAGCCGCAGTTTGTCCACAAATCATATCTGATTCTTAAGGAGAACTAGCTAGTGATTAAACTGTTTGGCCTTTTATTGACAGCTGTGAATCTGTACACTTACTTTTAAATCACAGCTGTCATATTGGAAGCTTTTGAAAACTCGTGTGGTAGAAGGAATCTCTTCTCAGGGTTCCTTTCACAAGAAAAAGAAGTTAAGAAGGAAGAGCATTCTTAGTTAAAACTAAAACCTGTCACAAGCTTTAATTGCTGACTAAGTCCAAAACCAAAGTCCAAAAATCACAAAAGCAGGCAGTGACGTAGGGAACAAAGCAGGTGCATCCACAGAACAAAGTAAGGAATTTCACAGGAACTTAGCAGACAACACAACAAAGACAAGATTGTTTTTATTCTGAGGGCTGATTAGAGAATATCAGACAGGAGAGGGACGAGACACAGGTGTAAGTAATCACACATGGCTGAACACAGTCAGGAAGCAACACTAACACAGGACATGGGGAAAACAAACCTTCAAAGCAAAACAGGAAATAGCCAAAGCAGACTAACACAGACATGAACACAAATACTTAAGATCCACAAGAAAGGAAAACACAAAGGAACCAAGTCGAAAACACAGAATGAGACGGAGAAAAACACAGGGAAGAAAATTATTACAACTACTACTAAAAATAATACACAACAATAGTACCAGAACTCAAAACAGAAAGTACTTAATAATAAACATAAATCCAAAACCTCCATAGTCTCTGGCATCAATACCAGGGGCCATATAAGATTCCCACTTGGCTTTGCTAAAGAGGTGAAAATTCCACAGAAATAGGAGGATGTGAAACAGCCATCAAGCCACAGTAAATCTGGAACAGAGTTTATCAGAAAATCCGTGGCTCTGAGCCGATCAGTGAAGCTAATTCTGCACTTTAAGCTGAGAAGTAGGTTTCTTTTTTTGGGATAATGAACATTTTTCAGCTCATTACTTTTGCAATTTGTGGGTTTCTTGTTGATCTTTTGATAAGCTCAGTCACTTTCTTCTTTTGCACTCACACATGCAACTGCACAGACAAGTATTGCTGGCTATGGAGAGCATTTGTTGTTAGGATTGACAGTATGGAGCAGCTGTTTGAAGATTTATTTATTTTTTTTTGTCTGTGCATGACTACTTTTTCATCAAATCAGTGGGTGATGTTCTGACTAACACCCGAGTCTTTGGAATGAGGCATGTAAAATAGGAATCTGAGCTCACATAATTTATCCTCATGTAAGAAACCCCTTAACCAATTTTAGAACATTATCATCACTATTTGCAGATATGTAAAAAAAAAATACTATATCCTGGTCTATTATCAGGCTTTTTGAACTTTAAAATGTTGATTTCAACATTGGCCACAAATATCCAGTAATAAATCAGGCTATAATCATAATTAACTTGCTTAATTCAATAGGTTTCTGAGTGCTTGTGTCCAAAAAAAATAAGCTGATTATTAAATCAGAAAGCATGTATATATTTTGATTTTTCATTGCTGTAAAATTCTGTCTTGACAGACAAAATGCATGCATTTTCACAGTGACGTTATTATTTTTCCATAGGTCTCAGAAACATCTCTTGTCCCTTTATTGTGTAAATGTCATGATTCAGATCATGGGGTAACATTTTAAAGGCTGAGGTTACAGGACCTGTTATTGTGCAGTGGCTGTCTAGTCATTTGCTGGCATGAATAAATCAGGAAACATCTAACACAAGCTAGTGAGTGTAGCTGTATGTGCAGAAGCACCTATAAGCTGTCCTCTTACATAAAGGTTTGTAGACTGTACTGGGCTGTGATGTGCTGGAGTCAGTATTACACAACATAAGTTGGCATCTCTTAGCAACAGTATCTCTCAAGTGACACTGAGCTGGTGTAATTAGAGATTTACACCCTGAAGTTTAAATGTTTCTTCCACAGATAGAATACATTAATCAGGTTTCATCTTTAGTGAAAAAATGTGG
Source organism: Archocentrus centrarchus (assembly GCF_007364275.1). Lineage (NCBI taxonomy): Eukaryota > Metazoa > Chordata > Actinopteri > Cichliformes > Cichlidae > Archocentrus > Archocentrus centrarchus. The sequence goes on along the minus strand of NC_044361.1, from coordinate 10,629,446 downwards.
ATAAAATCTTCTCAAATTAGAATTCTCTGATCTGAGCAAAATTTAGAGAATTCTAATCTCAAATTGTCTTCTTTGTTTTGTTTTTTGTTTTTTTTTGTTCAGGCCAACAGTCTTTTCTCTTTAGCCAACACCCTCTGCAGTGAATAAAGTCTAAGTTTATGTAAGTGTTGTTTCTATTTTGCTCCGTGAAGCCTACGACACTTAGGCTAATGTGACCTTTTGTTGTCTTGTGACTGTCTTTAGCAGAAATGTTGTTTCTCTAGCTGTTGGGTACTGTGGCCTGGCATTCCTGAGGGCCGGGGTTTGGGATACACACATTGGGTGTTGAGTGTGTGATCTGTACGAGTCTTTTGTGTGGCATCTGGCAAAGGTATCAGCTTCTTATTTCATGGCAACCTTGGCCACGGGCAACTTCACTGACTTTGTTGTGAGGGCCCTTTGATTTCTAGAGGAAGGGGAGGGACACACCCAGTTGCACACAAAGCCTGCTGTGCATACCACAAGGAGTATTCTCTGTCTGTTAATCACTCACTCGTTTTCCCCTCCACACACGGTCGTACCTCCGCAGTCCTGTCTCCCAGGTGACAGACTTACACTCTCTGGCCTACATTCAATGTTAAATACTAAACATTGCTCTCTTTGAACGTGTGCAGTGATTTATCACAAAGGCCTGACGTTGGAATCAGCCAGGTTTCTGCTTTATTCTGGGCTCGGGCCAGCCTATCGGTAGGATTTTCCAGAGGAGGGCTAACCTTTTCCCACCCTTCCACCAGTGTATGCCAGCTTTGGAAACAGAAAAGTTTGAATTGTGAGAGTACAGAGAGAATGGAAAGACAAATTGACGGACACTCGGGGGTCTTACAAGTTTGTGCAAAACTTAGATTTCCTTTTTAAAAAATAACTTAACACTTGAAGTATGTTGCATAGAAATTCTCTGCAAAGGATTTTGGCCTAAAGAGCAAATCAGCTCAAATTCTGCAGCTGATCCTGTTTGAAGGGTTTTTTTTTTTTAAACGAGGGCAGTTTTTACAGTAACTGCTCTAAAGAAAATAAAGGTCAGATTGTTGAGCCATGAGGAGCCTTGAGTCCAGGACCTCCACAGGAGAGAAACAAGGACACTTACTGTTAGAGGGAATAAACCCAGGGCCCAGAGATGTGGGCCTAGAGCCAGAGAGAAAGTAGTGGACTATGTTCAAGTGAATGTGTGTAGTTTGTGTACAAATACTGGCAGTTTGGACTGCAGGCTGTCCAGTGATGAAGTCAAGAGTCTGGAGTACTCTGTATGTTTGTCATTATTGACTGGTTAATACAGGGAGAATAGCAGCTGGTTTATTGTCTGAAATATTTTTTGAACATACACATTACTCTGAGTGCGTTGATGCAAACATAACAAGGCTGGCCTCCATACATAATGTGCCTCCTCAGCAACCTCCCTGTGAACAGCTCTGTGCATTACTGCCTTCTTGGCCTGTTGCTGTGTGTTTCCAAACATCTGCACACTCATTTCCTGCCACCGATACCCCCCCATCCCCCTTTTCAGTCCTCAAGCTCTTGACCAGCGTGTTGAAACAGAGGAATATGGTTCCCAGCCGGTGAATGGACAGTTTGTGTGTTACCACAGTGTCGTGTAGCTCATGTGGTATAAATTTTTTCGCCCGTTTTGCTGCCCTGATAATTTGTAATCTTAGCACTCTTTATATTGCAATATTCAGTCACACAGAGTGCACTTACAACTCACACAAGTCGAGCTATTATTTTGTCACCTCTTTTTCCAGTTGCATCTTCACAGGTGTTTTTGTCTATTTTCCTGAAAAAAAAATGTTTAAAATCCACAAAGTGTGCAGGCTGCATCCTACACCTACTGCTGCAGAGGAAGATCAGAAGGAGCAGCACATTCTGTGGAAATACTGGATATGTCGATGTAGGCAGACAGTGCATACCTGTAACATCATGAAAATATCTTGGAAGCTCTTCAAAGAAAAGTTATAGCTGGAAAATTGCATTTAGATGTTAGCTGCTTCAAAGATTTCTTTAGGGAATGCTATATAACCAACTCAAGCACACGCATGTGAGCATTCAGGTCACGAATGGGTCTATCAGCCCCTCAGATTTATCAGTATATCCAAAGTGCTCCGGTTTTGAAACTTGCATCTAAACTTAACACAAGCACAGACTGCAATACTGCTCTGATAGTGGTAAACTGATTTTTAATACAGTGTGTCTAATCTGTTCAATTTTAGCCATTCATGCCCCTGATAAAACTGAAGTGCTCTCCAGATGTCCACCAATTCCTGTGCCAAGTCTTTATCCCAGCATGCACTGAGGCGAACAAAGTGATCCACCCATGCAGGGAGCAGTGCAAGGCTGTTCAGGCTGACTGTGAGAAGAATATCCACACCTTTGGTGTCCCCTGGTCTCCTGAAATGTGTGAAAAGTAAGAAAATGTCACTCCACAAGCATATTACCCACAATTCATGTTCTGTCACTTATTCTGGTATTGTTATTTATGCTCTAGATTGGACCCTTGTAGAGCAGATGGTTCTGGAGTCCCTTCAACCACCCCAGCGATCTCCTCATCAGCTAAGAGAGAGCTTGGCTTCTGGTGCCCACTGCAGCTAAAGACCAAGCCAGGTCATGGCTCATCGTTCCTGGGCGCCCAGGACTGCGCTCCACCTTGTTCCAACATGTACTTCAAACCCCACGACATAGAATTTGCAAAGAGCTTCATCGGCGTGTGCTCCATCATCTGCCTGGGCGCAACACTCTTTACCTTCCTCACGTTCCTTATTGACGTCAAACGCTTCCGCTACCCAGAGCGCCCCATAATCTTCTATGCTGTCTGCTACAGCTTTGTCTCGCTCATATACTTTATCGGCTTCCTGTTGGGGAACAATGCAGCCTGTATCAAAGCGGCTCATCCTTCCGGTGTTGACACAGTAGTGCTGGGCTCTCAGAGCAAAGGCTGCACTTTGCTTTTTATGCTCCTCTACTTCTTCTCCATCGCCGGTATCGTCTGGTGGGTTATACTCACCATCACCTGGTTCCTGGCAGCTGGCCCCAAGTGGAGCTGTGAGGCCATTGAGAAGAAAGCGGTAAGGCTCTTAAGTATTTAGGTTTGTTTGTCAGTAGCAAATAGGAAGCAGGCACAGCAAAGAGATATTCGCAGTTACAGTTCGGTCAGTGTTACATTTAGTTGACAGCATTTTTCTCTGTCTAAGGTGTGGTTCCACTCTGCTGCCTGGGGGATCCCCGGGGCACTCACTGTCATGCTGCTGGCTCTGAACAAAGTTGAAGGAGACAACATCAGTGGTGTTTGTTTTGTGGGTCTCTACGACCTGGATGCGCTGCGCTACTTTGTCCTTGCTCCGCTGTGTGTGGGCGTGATAGTCGGCCTTTTCCTCATCCTGGCGGGTATCGTTTCTCTGAACCACGTCCGACAGGTCATCCAGCACGACGAGCGCAACCAAGAGAAGCTGAAGAAATTCATGATCCGCATCGGTGTGTTCAGCTGCCTCTACCTGGTCCCACTGGTCACCCTGTTAGCCTGCTACACCTACGAACAGAGTCACCGCAGCAGCTGGGAGAATACCTGGATCAACGACCGCTGTCAGGAGTACAGCATCCCCTGCTTATACAAGGTAGCGGTGGCTTATTCATTCAGTAAAGACAGTTTGACAATTTAGAACAAGCTTTTTAAACTGTTGTCTCACAACAGGACAAAATCAAAGGGCACATTGATAAAACTGATCGGGGCTCTAAAGAATCCAAATAGCTCATCTATGCAAAAATGACAGTGATGAGAATATTCTGTAATATCCTTTAGAGCACGGGGATTTCAGTTTTCTGCAGCACTGTTACTTACAAGACCAAAATCAAGACTGTGACAATGTAGAAGCTACAGTACCCCAAAACTGCAGTGCCTAATACATGAGAGTTTTAAAAACTTTTTTAAAGTAAAAAAAAATAATAATAAATAAATTCTACATTATAACAAAAAAATGACAGGAAGAACAAGAGGTCATGGCACGAAGCACAAGTCAATCCAAGATTATGGATTTTAAAGGAGAAGGTAAAAAAAAATCTATATATGTAACTACAGAAAACACACTTTTCACCAAAATATCGTCAGTTTGTCTCAAGGGCCAAATAACCACACCATCTCTCCCACCTTTTTTCTCACAATTCTTTTTGGCGCTGTATAGAAATCCATTCCAGGGCATGTGTATGTTTGACAATATTGATTCATCTATCTGGACTATGTCCAAGATAAAGAAATGCAAAAGTTCTACAAGCATTAAAACACAAGACTTTAGAAATATTTCAGCGCCCAGTTCTTAATCCCAACATAAGTTCACATAGTGTGTAGTGTTTGTTTTCAGTGGTGTGATGTACGGTACAATTTGCTTATAAGTGCTTTAGTAGTAGCGGAATTATATGCATCAATTCATATCTGTATGACATGTGGCCATTATAATACTTGAGCTTTTGAGCGCTGCAGTACACAGAAACTAGCTTAGTCCTTTGTTGAAAGCAGTACCTGATGCTTACATGTGAAATTCTGTCTTAAGTCAGAAATTAGATTTTTTAATTTGCACACTTGCTCTAAATCACAAGGATCTTGTTACCATTGTGTTTTTAGACTACAGAGCACGAACGTCCTGACCTCTCCCTGTTTCTGGTAAAGTACTTGATGACACTGGTGGTCGGAATATCTGCGGTGTTCTGGGTCAGTAGCAAGAAGACCTGCTCTGAGTGGGCCTACTTTTTCAACAGGACCCGCAACAGAGAGTAAGACACATCTCCGACCACGGCAAACACGTGGAATATCTTTCATGCAGTCACTGATGAAGTGAAAATACAGCATTATAGCTCATCTATTACGTTCTCAGTCTCATGTCTTGTGCCCCACAGTCCCATCAGTGAGAGCCGCCGGGTGCTCCAGGAGTCCTGCGAGTTTTTCCTCAAGCACAACAACCGTGTCCAGCACAAGAAGAAGCACTACAAACCCAGCTCCCACAAACTCAAGGTCATCTCCAAGTCCATGGGAACAAGTACTGGTGTCGCACACACCACTGCTTCCACTACCAGCAATCAAGGCACCTCTGTTCTGGCCAACCATGAGCCCCACATGCAAGGTTCACTGTCTGAGACCTCAGCCAAGGAGCACCTGGACCGAGGCGCCTCCACCCGAAGCTCTAGGAGAGGGGAGAGGGAGAGGGAGAGGGAGATGGGAGAGAGACGCAGCAAAGGGGGGGGCTCCAGTAAAGTCAGCAGTCGCTCAGAGAGCTTGCATAGAGTTGCAGATGGGAGGTAAGTGGGACAGGTGTGAGATAGCATTTTTGAATAGTTAAAAATTTTATTTTATACGTAGAGTACCTTAAATTTATTTCCTGCAGTATGTATTTTACATGGTTGCCTTACCCTTCTCTGCTGTTAGTCTTAATTTAAAATGTCATATGCTTGAATCACAAATGTACTCCTATCTATCTGTGATGTGTCCTGTGTGGTTTAGGGTGACTCCAAGAAGTGAGCTGTCAGAGATCAGGCAAGTTCCCTGTGAAAAGCAGCAGCTTTTAGCTTTAAACCTACCACACACCAGCAGCCTCCAAGACTCCAGCCACCAGATGGTGCTCCAGGTGCCTGAGGAGAGCAAGGACCCAAAGGACAGCAACTGCTGAAATATCTGACCTCCCAAATTTCTCTGCTCATCCATCCATACCTCCATCCATCCATCCTTAACACCAGTCAGCCGAGAGTCATGCTCAATGCTGGTTGCTGTTCCCATTGTGGGACAGTATTGATTACACTGGAGTAAATGAATGGTCTTTCCAGCAGAAATGGAACAAAACTTGTATTTCAAATGTGGTATGTTGGACCAGGTTCTGTGGATTAGCCCACGTTTAGGTGTGTTTGATGATTTTGTTTAAGTGATGACTTTGTCTTCCAGCTTTACTCAGTGTTTGGCCTTAATGTTGCAGCAGCACAGCTACGTGCATTAGGTCTACCGTTTTAGAGCTTGTTAGTTCAATGGCATATATGCATGCTAGTAAAGAATTGCAATATTTTTGTAAATATTCTCTTTTTATATCTTAGATATTAAGTCTTTCACTGGACTAGTCGCTACACTGAGATTTTAATTACTAAGGTCAAAATATTGCCAAACATTCAATCCTAGGAAAGTCTTCCTGTGGTAAAGTGTCTTTAAATGTCCTGCTGTTCCTAAAACCTCATCCTGTAAAACACACTATGTGCCACTCCTTTGAGGCATACTCTTAAACTTGTTATAGTTGATTTTTAGAGAACTTGTGATTTTTATTTTGAAAACTTTTCTTAAAAAGTGCGTATATTTTTTTAATTTTCTGGTAATTTCTTACATGTTTCTGTTGGAAAAGTGCGTGTTGTGCTGAAGTGTCTTCACAGCTGTGAATTTTGGTGAAGTACAGCTTTGTAGACTTCTAAAAGAATGTAGCTCAAAAAAACTCTACAGATTAAATGTCTGTGGGGCTGTCGTGATATCAGAGTTTCACTTCATTATTATTGTGGTCAGAAAAATGTATCTGACTGGTAGTATTGATGCTACCAGTCAGGTTCAGTTTTACTTTTGATTACTGTGTTTTCTTTTGGGATATTAATTAAAGAGCAACTTTCAAGTTAAATTTTTTTCACTTAATTGGTCATTGGATCAAATGATTGAAAATCTAATGCACAAGTTTTTTTGAGACAAAGGCAGAAGTTCAGATAAGAAAGTGTGCGTTTAAACTGAAAACACAAGTGCATGAATGGGAGAGTCTGTATTATTACTGTACAAAAAGCATTAAAAAAGAATATTGATATTTCTGCTATCAGGGTTATACAGATATCATGATACCCCTACAGGTGTGGTAGTGAAATATTAGACACTTTGTATCAAATCGAGGAAACAAAATATTTTTTGCACTTTTTGTCATTAGAAGCAGGAACCACTAATTACTAAGTTGTCATAAATAAATAGAAAGAGCAGATTTGTTGGGGGGGGGGGGGGTATTTATAAAAATAAATACATAAATATTGATCATATATCACATAGAGCATCTCTACATCAAGTACCTCCAGAACAGCATCTGTGATCCATTAGAAGCTGTAGCTTGCTGTGCTGTCTGTTTGCTGTGTAAGGACTGATTTACCCCTCAGTTCATTTACATTCTTTTATTTGGGAGTCAAAGGGCAGTTCCAGTAACACTAATTAAAAGGGAATCTTGTATGTTTCTATTTTATATTTCTATTCTGGCATGTGGGGGAGGGCCTTTCTTATCATGTATGTAGCTCTAGTACATTCTTCTCAGTGCGCTATACGTTTTTGTAAACCATTATTGTTTTTTTACTGTTTTTTAAAAGCTTTTAAATCAAATTTTCTACCACTGTTGTTCCACTTTGATAAAATATTCAATAAAAAAAAAAATCTAAGTGAATGTGATTGTGTGTGAGTCCGTTACTACCCCTAACTAAAGCTAGTAAGGTCTGGCGTGGGTTCAGTCTGAATCTCACAGCGATGTTTTCCTTAGAGAGCGTTTCTGCGAGGTGACTGGCTCCTTCCCCCTCTCCTCGTCCAGCCCTCCTCTGCGCTATAAACCGGCTGGAGTCGGAGTCTGGCTGTGGCACAGAGCGCACGGTAGTCCGCCGTCTCCTCCGCACGCATGATGTCTCCTCTCATCCGCCTGCTGCTGCTCCTCGTCTGCCTGGCTTTGCCTCTTTATGGGGTGGAAAAGGTGAGAAGCAGAGGCTACCGAAAGGATCCTGACGCTGACAAGGTAAAAGGGATGAGATAAGATTACCATGTAGCCGCTAATGACTGCTTCCAAAAGTAGACATGTGGCAGGAGAGGAGTGGACAGATTTTGTGGCTTCATAAGAAGGACTCAAGTCAACATATAATTACTGCACACAGCTTTACTGTCATTTTGTTGTATTTCAGTGCAGCTCATTTAACATTCATTGGCTATTTTGCATACTTCTCCAACTCATCCTGGGCTTAATTTTTTCTTGCGCCATGCATTGCTTTAAACATTAGGGGAAACAAAAAAAAAGTTCTTTGTGTGGGCAAAAGTGACCCAGTCCCAGCGGCAGGTCAGAAAAATCCAGTTTTATAACTTTTATAAACTCAGCTGGTTCTCTATTATTCCAGGTTTGGCTGTCCTCCAGCACTCAGTGGACATAAGGGAAAAAAAAATCCTAAACAGGAAGTTGGGGTCTGCCTCAGACTGTTTGCTTGTCTTTGTTATCTGACTGCTTTAATAGTTTATAAGAGAGCTGTATGGGTATAATTTGGGCAAAAAACTTGGCTATAAGTTTAAGGTTAGGTAATATAATAATCTTCAACAGTACCCAAAGCAGGGTTCAGCTGTTTCATTTCACAGTCCCTCAATACTTTTCAATCTTAGACTATATTTGAATAGAATTTCAAAGCCCTCTATGCTGCATGTGTTTAGTGAGTGGACCAACCAAGTGGACACACATCTTTAATCTTTTAGGAATCAAATGGAAATGAAACTAGTGTTTATTTTTCTTGGACTGTGTGGACCCACACCCCCTCCAACCCCCGCCACCCCAAGGCAACTCCTAGAAATCTGCACTGAGCTCAAGCAGTTGCTCTTCATTATTCCACAACTGTGACCACAGTGGCAGCATTTAATTAAAAAAAAAAAAAAAGACTTATGTTGCCATCTGTGTCTAGTGCACTGGAAACGATGCCGAAAAACCCAACTGCACTAGACACTCTGGAGAAGGAAGATCTGCTTACTTGCCCAACATGGTAATCATGATTATGAAAATACTATTTTGCATCTCATCGGCTTCCTTTGTGTCTAAAATCGCTCAAAGCTGAGTATTATACCCACGCTCTGCTCTGCATGCTCCAGGAGAGCTTCAGGCCCTGCTTCTGTGTTGACTAATGCATGAAACGCTCCTGTTTCCTCAGCTCTTTGAGGCAAATGCAGCCTTTATTCTTCCAGTTACAGTAATAGACTGTATGCTACTAATATTCAGTAGGGCTGGAGTGTAATTCATGCAGGCAGCCAGCACCACTATAGAAACAGCAGACTGGGAGCTAATATAAAAGTCAGCTATGTGGCTAAGTGGACAGAGGATCCATTCATTACTCTGCTTTGAAAGCTCTCCAAAAATCCTAGTGAAACACCAAGACTTTTCCTTTCTGGAATATCAACCGAACTCCAAGACTAATGGAGCTCTTGCATCATTTCCACATTTCGCCACCTAATTTTTTGTTACAAATTCCAGCTTTATTTGGTTTCATGCATACCAACCCACAATCTACTAGTGTCATCAGACACTTTCCAGATTTCTATACTGATGATGTCAGGTCTCACATCTCCAGGTTGGTCCAGTATTAGCCGCGTGATGGCTAAAACAGACCCTCGACCATCTGTTTCACAGCAGCTGACATTCAAATACTGTTACTCTCTCTTACTTTCAGGCATTTTTCACATTCTCGTCATCTGAAATCCTTTTTTTTTTTTATTTTTTTTTTTTTAACTGCACCCCAGAGACTCAAGTCTGGTCAAGACTGGTGTAAAAGCTCTTTGTTTTCCTCTCCTGCTTTTTTATTTTGTATTTTTTGCCCTAATGCCTTTCGGACTTAACTGTTCCACAGTTGCATACTAAGCAAAAGGGCAACAATGACCTGAAAAAAACTCTGGATCCATGTTAGCCTAAGGGCAAGGACACACTTCTGTAAGTCAGCTTGTATCAACTTGTGTCTTTTTTTCCCCCCTGACTACAGAGTTGTCTTACAAATGGAAAAACCACCTCCGACCAAAAACAGCTTTAACCTACACAACACACTGCAATCTACTGGTCAGTGTCCCTTTGAGGAACACATTACACAGATCTATTTAGATCCTCATTGTGTCTATATCTGTATGTGGTAAGGTTTGGCAAGTGCCCCCGTCTCTGTGTGTGTCTGCGTGGGTTTGAGTCAGCTCGAGTAGGACGCGGCATCTGTTTAAACATAGCAGAAGATCCAACAGGACAATGAATCACATTAAGAGATGAGTGGCCAGACGCCTACTAATTTAGGCCACCGCCAAGCCCTCGGTTCCTCATTAACAGAAGAGCTGTCTTTCGCTTGCTTTGTGGCTTCTCGGATGCTCATTCTGTTGCTTCGACTTGATTCGGATAACATCTCTTTTTTGCACTTGCTTTAGTGGATTTGTTTATGTGAGCTGTAATCTGGCTTCTTGTGTGTGATGGTTGGATGGATGGCACAATTTAGGTGTCTGTGGTGCATGCAGTCCAAACATGGATTTAACCCCCCCGGGAAGAAAGAAAAATCAAAAACAGGAAGTTTGATAACAATAGATTCTGCAGATGATGTTGTATGGTTTTGTTTCATTGTGAACTTCCACTACTATGTCCACTTCTCCTTTTTTTCCCCAGTATGGTAGCTGCCTGCAGGGGCCAGCAGGCACCCCTGGAAGGGACGGTAACCCTGGGGCCAACGGCATTCCTGGGACGCCTGGTATCCCGGGCCGTGATGGGCTCAAAGGCGAGAAAGGAGAATGCGTTAATGAGATTTTCGAGGAACCGTGGAGACCCAACTACAAGCAGTGTGCCTGGAACTCTCTGAATTATGGGATTGACCTGGGTAAAGTGGCTGTAAGTATCTCGCTGTATCTCTGAGGATGCAGTCACTGCAAATGCCCATTAAATCCTACACTAATACTCTCTGCTGTGTCGCAGGACTGCACATTCACGAAGCTGCGCTCTGACAGCTCCCTCAGAGTCCTCTTCAGTGGCTCTCTCAGACTCAAATGCAAGAATGCATGCTGCCAGAGGTGGTACTTCACCTTCAATGGAGCGGAGTGCACAGGACCACTGCCCATAGAGTCAATTATTTACTTAGACCAAGGCAGTCCCGAGCTCAACTCAACCATCAACATCCACAGAACTTCCTCAGGTAAGATGCAAATTGGAGTCAGGAATTAACAATTAATCCAATCAATAACAAAAGACTGGAGGCTCCAAAAGGTGGAAGCAGGGTGATATCTTGGAGCTTTTCTGCTGCCTCTGGGCCTGGACAGCTTGCAATGCTGTCTGGATCTTGTCAATGTGCCTTTCTACCAATTTAAGCACAGTACAAGCTGGGTGATGCAGCAGAATAATGACCTTCAACATCAAAGTCAATCTAGTGAAGAATAACTTGAAATAAAATCCACCTTTTAGAGATGCCAAGTCAGAGCCCAGAAACAAAAGGTAACCTCAAGAGAGCCATTCACATCAGACATCCCAAGAAGCAATTCTGTGAAGAGTGGCACAGAGTTCCTCCTGAACATTGTTTAGTCTGCTGCTGCTGCTAGAAACACTCGATTCTGCCAGAAAAGAAAAAAGGTTCAACCAGTAATTAAATCCAGAGGTTCATATGAAGGACACTTAGATTTTGTAGTTGTATGTTTTGGGCTGTACAGGACTTGGTCCTAAAATGTAAGTTGATGTGTGTCTAAATCACAAGTCCTGTAGAAAACCAGTGACATTCAAAAGCCTTCACAGACCTGCTTTTGCCATTGTACTTTAAAGCACATCATTTTGGCAAAATTGCATATTTATTTTCATCCTGAGAGCTGGACTCTCATTTTTGTACACTCCAGCAGCTTAGCCTAGAACAAAGACTGGAAATGGGGGAAACAGCTAGTCTGAGTCTCCCTCAGGGTAAATGTAGTGGCAGCAGCAGCTCCAAATCTCACTAATTAACATGTTAAATGTTGTTTGTTAGCGGTCTGTTAAACCCAGTGTGCCCAAAAATATGTAATACAGTCCAATTTTCAGATTCACAGTATTAGATTGTTTGGTTCATGTGCATCTTTTGATTAAATGTATTTCTATACTTTACACTTGAAGATAACATTGTATTTGAGACTTAGAGCCAAAGTAAATGTTGACGACTTATCTCAACCTCACGTTTTGAAGGGTGTAAAAAAGACTGGACTTATTACAAGAGGTCATCTACTCAACTGTTTCTCACTGGAAAGCAGGATGTTTCCGCTCCTCAAAGTGTTGATGGAGGAAATGAGGAAGCCACAGCTTCCAGTTTCCCACTTTTTTTTTTAGTTTGAGGCATTCAGACAGTCAGGTTTATCCCAGCTTCAGTCTTTTTGTTAAGCTAATAAGCAGCCTTAAATTAACTGCAAATTCATGACAGTGGTACTGACTTCAGAAAAGAATTTATTTTTTTTAATCTTGAAGGCCTTGTTTTTTTCCTAGTTTAAAGCAACACTCTTTCACTTTGGCTTCAGAAAGTTCACCACTGCATCAGAAAGCAATTTGTCTCTGCGCTCGGTTTGGGTGTTCCCTGAAATTCATTTGCGCTGTCTTCTCTCTATTTTCTCTCTCTCTCTCCAGTTGAGGGGCTGTGTGAGGGTGTGAAAGCAGGGCTGGTTGATGTGGCGGTGTGGGTGGGGACCTGCGCTGATTATCCAAGAGGAGACGCATCTACAGGCTGGAATTCTGTATCCAGGATTATCATTGAGGAATTGCCTAAGTAAGGAAAATAAAGTGATAGGGAGGAACCTAGTTTTGGTAGCGTAACAGCATGTTATCTGACCCTCCACAATGATCAGGTGTGGTTCGCTGAGGCGTCACTGATGGGAGCTTGAATGTTTTGAGTTTTGTTTAAATACTACACCCATTGACAGGCCTATAAACAAGAGTACTGTGCCATTCTGTCTACCAGAGATAAACTTTGTACTGTAGCTGTTTCAGCTCGTGGCTGCTGTTAAGAGTGCAGCAACCCTGCAACAGACATCAGCAGTGTTTAAACTGTGTACTCCTGCGACCTGTTTATATGCATTATCACTGTTAATAAAGCACTTCTTTTTGTAAGGAATACAACTGAAATGTTACTTCTTGAAATACTGTGCATTTATATCGATGTAACGACAAAGTAACACACCTAATGCATTTACATAAATCAGGCATGAGACGGTGCATTTAAAGCACAGCTTGGATTTTATAGCAAAATGTTAGAAAGCACAGCAGATGCAATGATGCAAAGACAAAAAGTAATATCAGTGAGATATGTTTGAGGACTCAAAAGCATCATGAGACAAATAATTACACACATATGGTACCTCAGAACCTGAGTCGATCTTGGATTTGATGCTTGGAATTAAAACTTTTCATAGTTCAGACTGTATTTCTCTGTGGCCAGAAAGCATAAAGTGTAAACATAACTGCTGCATGATGAAATATTTAATTCATCCACCCATTAGTTTAAAAAGCTATCATCACAGCAGAGTTGTCTCCATAAAGGTGAACAGATGTACTTCCTATAACTTATTGTGCGTCTGAATCAGAGCTCTCCATCACATTTCACTGAAGTTGTATTGAAGAAAAAGAAAAAGAAAAAAAAAAACTATTGCTGCTCCAGTTGTGAACACTTATTTTCAGTGCAAGCGAATGATTTTCACTTCATCGCATTTACAGCTTGGTGTCGATCTCAACGCGGCCCTCTGCATCTCTCCGCACGGCGCCAACGTATCACCATGAGCTCCACAGTATCTGCAATAGTCCGCGCCCTGTTTTTAAGGCCTCATTTATTTTGCCCGAGAAGAAAGTGAGACACGTTCTCATAAACCACAAAGGTGATGCAGCAGGCGGGAGTGACACGTATCAAGTTGGGGATGATGCCTTTGTAGAAACCGAGGGTGCCTTCGTTCCTGCGGAGAAAGCGGAAAAATAATAAATATCAGTCATTAGAGACACTGGAGCCACACTCAGAACCTGAGACGGGGTCGGCATGCTCTGTCCCGATGTGAGCGGATCAGTATCCTACCTCCACGTCCGTCTGACGACATCAATAACTCCATTGTATCTATTGTGCTGGTCTTGCAGGCGAGCCCGCACCACCTGATATGGGTATGTTGTGGCTACAGCAAATATTTTGGATAATGCTGCCATTGTGATATATTCCAATGGGTTCTGTTTGCACAGACAGACAAATGAAGAGAGTAAGAAGGGAGCAGAGCAGCGTAGGAAAACCGATGAGTCACTAGTTATCAACTGTGGGCTCGGCCTCATTAGACGCAGAAGTTACAAGCCTTGTGGCTGAGTTTTATTAAACAGTGTTTCCAGCTCGTCTGTGGCTCATGGTTAGTGACTCACCAGCTTTGCGTCTGAATGCAGTTTCCTGTATTTGTTGTAGTCTCTCTTGAGCTCTTCGTAGGCCATGAACTGCAGTGCTCCGTGAGATGTGCCGAACAGACCAGGAACATAACCCTTTAAAAAGACACGCTCTTCAAGTCATTCTGACTTCACACACAAATACACACAATGTGAGTTATCCACTGAAAAGCCCACATCTGCATTCTTATCTGTGTCTCTATCTGCTTAAAGAACCCTTGGCCCCATTTTCACTGGAAATTTACAGAGTGAATTTATTAATAGGAAATAAAAAACTGGTGATTGTAATTCATATAAAGTTAATGAAAGGGCTAAAGGACTGCTTAAAACTTCTACTAAGTAACTGCTAGTGTAAATGGGTTGTGCTTTTCGGCTAGAGAGGCAACTGATGCCCTCTAGTGGTCATTAAAGTCAATCGAGCCAGGCAGATCGTCAGTATTCCTATCAACATTAGTAAGTCTAAATGATATTTAGACTTCATTCATTTGTCTCCCCAGACAACACACTGTGTTGTCATCTAAGCGAGCAGCAGCACAGTCCCCCCTCTGAACCAGCAGTGGAGCCAGATGTTTTGTCAGATCTTTTAAGGATTGTTGCTAGTTTGCCATCTCAATAACACAGCTGAGATGCAAATGATTTCTTAATGAACAGGTAAAACATTCATACTTAAGCAAAACCAAAGAAAGGCTGCCACGTATCAGAGTTATCAACTCAATACACTTAATCTCACATCTGGACCCAGAGTGACATAAAAGAGCACAAAAAAAAGCGAATCACGGTGTGTATAAGTGTGTCAACTGAGCAGGGATAATACTAAGAGAGAAAAGTTGAAAATAATCACTTGGAAGCAATAAAGACTGTCTGAGCACCTCACTGCTTTATATTCCAGACACTTCTGTCATAAACAGGTGGAGAAAAGGTACAAACTGGAGCATGAAAATGCATCTCATGCAGGGCATTAAGTGTCTGAGGGAGGTCTCCGAGATCCCTGCTTAATGCCCACTGCCCCTCAGGTGCTTAAACATAACTTACTACCACTGTTAAACTAATCATGAAATCCTACATCATATGGACGCCCAACAATACACATCTCACCTTGTAGAGTCCAGGCACTCCTTCATGGCGGTAGATCTTAACCAAAGCATCCACCATCCCCTTGTATGGCTTGCTATTTCGGTCAGCACTGTACTGCAGCACCAGCCGGGTCTTGGTTACCCATATTGGATTGGTTAGGGTGAGCGTGAGGATGCCTAGGTGAGGACAAGAAGGGAAACGTCACTAGGAGGCACATGTGCTTTGGAGTAAATTCAGCACCTGCTTTTTATTAGCACACACAGGCCCCTCGGTGAAGAGTTATCAACTGTAGCTCAACATCAATGATTTCGATTTGGAATTAGATATAATGTCAGCCAATAGGTAACACGAAATGCAGCAGAGAGGGTTTTCAAAAAACACCATCAGTACATAATTCACTGGGTATTCATATCACAGTTGTTTAGTATACAATTACATTGTAAAAGTTCCAAATTTCTTCATCAGTGTTGGTGTGACCACCGGTGTACCATTTCATTCTGAACGTGCATTAGGTTCTTTAATAACATCCGAGCATCATTCTAACCTCTCATAGTCAACAAAACACATCTGTGCTGTGGTTCATTTTTGTTTTTATGCTGTTGATGGCAGCTGTAAAACCTATCACCACCTTCTTCAGTTTAGGTCCTGTAAAATCCTTGTGCTTATTTTTCCATTCATATGAGCATGTGAGGCTATTCTGAGCTGCAAGTAACCCACCCCCTGTCAGTTACTACCAGCTTGTAACAGTCTTATCTAGCTGTTGTTACTGACTGTGTGCTGATTATTGGGGGGGTGTGTGTCCTGAAGTGCGGCAGTATTTAAACTAGAGCAGTACTAACCAGCTTCAGCCGCCGACACCAGGTGTTCTGTGGCACTCAGTTCAGTCTGACGACCTTCCTTTGTGTACCCTTTGATTGCATTGTAGCTGTATGGGAAGACAACATAGGACATAAAACATTCTGCAGTTACAGAGTTACACATGTGGTCCAACTGCTTTATTGACTGCAGCTTACGTACAAGAAAAAGTAGAGGCCCCAAGATGCTCCAGCACCCCAAACATTGGGTGTCACTCCTTGATAGAGTCCTCTCAGTCCCTCCTGCTGCCACACATTCTTCATGCAGTGTAATATGCCATTGTACTTTGGTCTTAATTCGAGTCCATCACTTACTGCATTTAAAAAAACATTAACCTCGAAATCACATGATATGAATTAAGCGCAGTATATCAGTAATTTCTAAAAAGAAAAGGAAAGTCATAGCAGCATGGCACAGGTAATGATTTAAAAAAATCTCATATTCTTTACATGGTTGATAATCTAAAAGACACTTTTAAAAAAAAACAACTGTACGAATATTTTAAAGAAAATGTTAATACTGTACCTGCAAACCTGATTTTGACCAGGTCTAGGGGATGAAGCACCAGCGTTGACACCACTCCCCCACCGAGTCCCGCGATCAGGTTTTCTACCTTCACGTGGTTGAAGACCTGCTGCGCGCGTTCGCTGAATGAGACGCTTTTTCCGGGCAGCCCGGTCTCTGAAACGGTACCGTGATTTGGAGAGGAGCTCATCTTCACGGGTAAATTACGTAGCTAGCTAGGTCCCGCCAGCTAGCTGCGTTTACAACAACGCAACAGTCTCTATAAACATAAAGCTGAGACAACAACTCGCTGACACTGCTGCAGTTTACATGCAATACGAGGACGGAACAGCTTCCTCGTATTTGTTAGCGACTGCACCATGTTTTTGACATGCTTCGGTAATCCGTGGTTGTGCTGCAGTTTCCAAATGTCGTAGTAGCGCCGCTGCGCGACCTTGCAGCTGTCATGAACTCACGACAAGTTCCCAATGTTAAAACAGTACTTCCGGTTACAAATTTCAAAATAATCCACACGAAGTTTTTTTTTTTTTTTTTTTTTTTACTAATACAAAAGTTAAGATATACGTGAACAGGTTTTTCTATGGTGGCCCAGAGACATTTGAATGCCCTTCCTAAGTAAATTAAAGTTAGAAGCAATAATATAATGTCTTCAGATCAGATGACACTTAAATATATTTAAAAAATATGTCTTCCACATAAATTTCATAAATCAATGAATATTCAAACACTAATTTGTCTAGTGTTTTTACAAGCTTTCATTCCATTTTATGTATCTATTATTTCTTTATAATTTTGAATTTTTTTCGCTTTACTATTATGTCTTCCTTGCCTTAAGTATTTGTTAAAGTTTCTTCAGTAACAGGTCCCTTCAAATCTCTGGGAACCTTTCCCAGTTGCAGTTTGTTGGAAAAGTAAAGCTGCTGTATTTTCCGGTCCTTCTCTTTCTAAATGTTGTAACTTAGTAGTTGTTTCTTTACTTGCGAGTGACGCAACCAGGAGGACTAGATATCCCACAATGCAACTCGAGCCCCCTGACTCTCTTCACCGTCAACACATGGCTGGTGTGTTAAGTACTAGCTGATATTTTTGTTGCTAATTTTTTTCTTTTATAAGCGTGCGTCTGTTTTCTCTCCGCTACCAAATGAAAGTTAAAGTCCTCTCAAGAAACCCGGATGATTACGTCCGGGAGACCAAACTAGATATTCAGCGCGGTAAGTGAGACGCTTTAAGCTCGGAGAGAGCGGCTAAAAAGCTAACAACACTCAATATTAGCATCACATTAAAGTTACTGAAAGAACAATTATGCCATTAGTCTCATTTTGCATATCGTTAGCCTAATAGCATAATTGCCCAAGTCATATTTTGGCATATTTTGAGATACCTACCTAATTCTACTCTGCTAACAGTGTAGATTCATTTAGATAGATATCTCAATTTTGGTCAAAATATGTCTTAGGCAATTATGCTATTAAGCTAACGATATATCTTATCCAGAACTGCAAATTGTGTTTCATATATTTTTAAACTAACAATATCTTATTATAGAACCTCAAAACAGTCTGTGGGAATAGTCTTGGCAAGCATCAAAATGCCTGCATGTTTTCTATGTTAATGGAAATTATCTTTGCTGTCAGCACATTAAGATGTGACTACTGTGCATTATTAGTCCCCAGAAACTATGATCCATCCCTTCATCCGTTTGAGGTGAGCAGGGAGTACACTCGGGCTCTGAACGCCACCAAGCTGGAGCGGGTGTTTGCCAAGCCTTTCGTGGCCTCGTTGGATGGTCACAGAGATGGGGTGAACTGTATGGCCAAGCACACAGAGAGCCTCTCCACCCTGCTGTCGGGGTCCTGCGATGGAGAGGTATGTAGAGAGATATTTCCTTTTAATGTCAGCAATTCTTGAAACTGACAGGACTCTTCTTTTGAATCTGATCCTCAGGTGAAAGTGTGGAATCTGTCCAAACACGAGTGCGTTCGGACGCTTCAGGCCCATGAAGGTTTTGTGCGGGGAATGGTTGTGCGTTTCTGTGGGACCTCCTTCTTTTCGGTAGCTGTTTACCTTTTGCCTTTTCAGAATTATTTGACTTTATATTAGCTGACATCTAATGTTACCTTTTCTTTAAAAAACAAAAACAAAAAACTTGGCACGCTTACTGCAACAGGTCGGTGATGACAAAACAATCAAGCAGTGGAAGATGGAATCACCGGGCTATGGAGAGGAAGAGGAGCCACTTAACACTATTCTGGGCAAAGTATGTTGTAGTGTTTCTGCTGTTTCATCACACAATTGCATCTTAAGGCATAAGTGAATTCTATAATTATGTTTTTTAAAATGTCCCTTGTAGACTGTGTACACGGGACTGGACCATCATCAAAACGATCCTGTATTTGCAACTTGTGGCCAGCAGGTGGACATCTGGGATGAGCAGAGGAGCAGCCCGATCCGCTCTTTCACCTGGGGTGTGGACAGTTTCAGCTCTGTCCGCTTTAACCCTGTGGAGGTAAGACACCATGTGCTGTATGTGTCACACTCAGATGGGGTGAGTGTAAAGAAAAAGTTTGCCCAGACCATGTACAAGTTCACAAGTAAAACCACCACTGTGCTGATAAATATGAAGTTTAATGGTGGCCTCTCCACAGACTGAACTACTTGCAAGTTGTGCCTCTGACAGAAGTATAGTGCTGTACGACATGAGGGAATCAACACCGCTTAAAAAGGTAGAGCTCACATTACCATTGGTACAGGAATGCGCCCGTCCGTTAATTCACATGGATGTGACATGATAAACAGCTACTTTTGCTATTATTATTTATTATTGCTACTTTTGCTTTCATTTGCTTCTTCAGGTCATCATGTCAATGAGGAGCAACACGTTATGCTGGAACCCCATGGAAGCCTATTACTTTACATGTGCAAATGAAGACTACAAGTGAGCCAAAGAAAAAATCTGATTTAATCATATGATAGTATTTTAGTCCTGTTTTTCCAGTGTTGTTATACATTTCAGAGCTTATAAACTATTTTTGTTTTTCCTTTTCACCAGCCTCTACACATATGACATGAGATACCTGACCAGCCCCATCATAGTGCACATGGACCACGTGTCTGCAGTGCTAGATGTCGACTATGCTCCCACAGGGAAGGAGTTTGTGTCTGCCAGCTTTGACAAGACCCTCCGAATCTTTGCCAAGGATAGTGGACACAGCAGGTCAGTGATGCTGGTCGAACTTTACAGTTCCAGTCAGCAAAAACTGTACTGTTGACTATGCTGTAGCTCATTCAGAAGGACAGAAATACTGCTGGTGTTCATTTTTTACCCTTTTGTTTCTTGTGTCTGTAGTTTTATGTATAATTTGTGCTGTAATCAAATTATAGCACACCAGTCGGAGCAAAAGCACTGTACTTGATCTATAACTAGCCTATTGTGTATTTTATTTATATATATATATTAGGGCTGCATAAAACGATTATTTTAGTAATCGAGTATTCTATCGATTATTCCATCGATTAATCGAGTAATCGGCTAAGAAATACTTTTTTTATTAACAGTTTATCTGCATATTTTAACTTCCGTACTGCAGTTTTTCGACTGTGAACAGCGGTGGATGGAGCAGCTACAAAGTTCTCTTTTCTTCACCTTAACACTTGCTGATCAGGTGCTTGATGAAGGACCTCCAGCTGTTTCACAGATTTAATGGTGGTTACTAAAAGAAAAACCTGCTGTTTTGGACGCTGGAAAAACGTTTTCTTTTTCACTACTTGAGCTCACCGTCTCTTTGCGCTTGCGCAGTTAAAACCGCTGCCTGCTATGAGTGTTTTGAAAAACTAGTGGCTGCGGGAGCCATGGCGCATGTGTGAGTAATGGTGTAATGCTTTGTATTCACAAGCATTCTCGAAAATACGTTTCTACTGCAGGTCTATATTTAGTCACTAATAAGGGATTAAAGTATAAAAAATATTTTGACGGAGCCCCTCGGGTCTGGGGGGGCGGGCCTTCCGGTACCGAACCATCGCTAGTGCTAATGGCCCGCGCTCGCTAGCAAACCAGTTCTGGTAGCTACAGCTGAAGTAAAGACAAAAATAACACCTGAAATTCTCAGCGAGCAGAACACACACAGACACACAGAGAGCAGTGGAAGCGTGAAAATGCATGTCAGCGATAGTTGCCACCCGTCCCATAAAGTATGGAACCCCGCATGTTATGGAGCCGTATTCCACGGAGTCCCGTAACATACGGGGTTCTGTATTTTACGAGACAGGTGGCAACTCTAGTGATGATCCACTCTGTGTTAAAGGAAATCAATCGCAGCGACGGAGAGATTTTTAGAATGTGTGCTTGTGTATACGTGAGTGATTCACACTCCAGTCCAGTAGGTGGCGGTAATGCAGTTCTATGTTGGTTTGCCAGCCACCAATAAACCCACAAAAAAATGACGGAGCTCTAATGCTGCTAATGCTAGTGAGGAGCGCCGCTTACACCGAGACAGCTGAGCGCTGCAGAGTTTAAACGAAGCATCGACACAGTAAATTTGTGTCGATAAATTTTTAGAATCGATTTAATCGAGTTAATCGAGGAATCGTTGCAGCCCTAATATATATATATATATATATATATATATATATATATATATAATATACACACACACACAACACAAACTTAAAAAAAATATATTCAAGCCGGGATGAGTAGTTCTTTTTTTTTTTTTTTTTCTTTTTTTTTTTATCATTGTGATTCACCTTGTAGCTGGTTAGCTTGGTTCAGGGCTTGAAACTATTTGTCTAAGGATTTGGCTTCACTTTTCACACCCAGAAGCTACGTCCGTTTTTCATATTGTCTATGGCTTTAACCATGTCCTAACAAAGGCCCCATAGAAGAAGTCTTACCACTTGGCAGCCATTTGGGAACACCTTTGGATACTCTTTTGGATGGTTATTTTGAAGCCTCAAATAGCCTGGTGACCATTGAAACTTTAATTTCAATGGTCATCATTGTTTAAGAATTCTGTCATAGGTGTGTCATTTAGTCCCATAGCACACTCATATAACATTTTTAGTGCTAAACATTGACAGCTTGCTGTTTAACAAATTAATATTAGCTCTTTGCTAATTAGCATACCATGATACATTTTATCAAAGATTTTCCTCAGTATCATTTCTTATCTTACACTTAAACACATGCTTTTAACAGCAGCAAAACAAAATTTTGTCTTGATTTAAAAAGAAATGATTGATTAGATGCTCAGATAAGCTGTGTATGTCAACACGAAGCTGGCTAACATGCCAGAAGCAGGTAGCTGCAAGCTGGTAACTTAGCTGCAGTGATGAAGTGGCTGTTCCTCTCAGCCTTGGTTTTAGATCTGTTACACCCCCTAATGTTAATTGGCTCATATCTTGTTCTTCAAAGATTCATTCAGGTTTGAGCTGAAGAATTTCTTTGATTACTAACAGCATTAAAACAAAAAAAGTATTTTCACTGATAGTTTGTATTGATAAATTTTGTGTAGATCATTTTGCTTATTTTGCTTAAATGGTCTGTTGCACAGATAACTGTTAGACTTACATGATATATTGAAGTACTTGATCCATTGCAAGTGTAAGCAAGAACAGCTGTGAATTTTCTGCAAGGATGAAGTCAAAATGCTCCAAACACAGCCTCTGAAAAAGGCCACAGTAGCAGGTAATGGCTGCTAGTTGATAATGAACCACAAAAAAACAAAGCAGTTGTTTGGTTGCTATGTGACTTAACGGTACACGCTGGATTGTTTGTACTGTTGTCAAGCTCCAGAACAAATAGCCATAGCTGTGTTACATTAACTGCCAGCTGGACAGCATCCTGGCGTGGGCAGGTCAGGGCTCACACAGATCAAAGGAAAAGTTGATGAGTAGCAGCAAGTAGAAATATGGTATTTTTGCATCACCCCACCCACCCATTTTGTAAGCCCTCTTCAGTCTTAAAATATGAATTGTTTTGGTGATGGCTATTATTAAAATGCACTTTATCTGTAATTTGAAGAAGTCCTTTTAGGAATTCTATCTCTTTTCCTCCTCGTTCTTTTCCACGAGGAGGAAAGGACGTAGCAATATGAGGCTATGGATCCACAGTGTTGATGGAGAGGATGCAAAAACTTGTGACTGTGATAACAAGGTGCACTTTTTGTTTCCTACCTACAGTAACCATTGGTTTCTTGTTTTTTATGTTGCTTTTTTTTTTTTTTAATTAAAATTCAGGGAGGTGTACCACACCAAACGCATGCAGCATGTCATCTGTATAAAGTGGTCGGCAGACAACAAGTACATCCTGAGCGGCTCAGATGAGATGAATATCCGACTGTGGAAAGCCAACGCAGCTGAAAAACTAGGAGTGGTGAGTCTGCCCTCGTCTTCTCGACATTATTCTTACTGATTTCATATAAAAGGCAACTTGCTGCTTCTTGGCAGCGTTTCGGGTAATTCCTCATCACAGTGTCTACCTACCGATCAGCAGCCGTATTTTCCTCAACTGTCAAATGCACTATCTTCCTCCTCCACTTTATTACCTGATCTTATTTTATGAGTTAGCTGGATTCTTTGACACCACCGTGGCTCTACGCCCACTTTCAGCAGTGTAAGAGTGGGTGACTGTGCCAGGAGCTACGGCACTACTGTTGCCAAGTGCCCTGATGGATGCTGACTTAGGGTAGAATCACTCTCAATAAGTACAATGTACCAGTTGGCTCTTGTGGCAGGGGGAAGTCCAAAAAACTCAACACTTATGCACTTGTTTGACAAATCATCAACAACAACACATTCTCACAGATTTCCACTCCAGCTCTCTTTGTTAGAGAGCACTGCAGTCATTTTTTTCCAGATAATTTAGGTTTTGATAGCAGGAATCACAGCATTTATATTGTGTTATTCTCGATCCCAGGAGGTGTTCCAGTGCCTCTAATCTTGGTTGTGGCTGAATCACGAAGATCAGCTGCCTCTCTCATGCCATCTCCAGCAGCCATCTTTCATTCCTAATCAGATTCACTCTCGCCTATTCACTTAATGCAGCCTCAGAGTAGAAAACTGGCCTGCTTTTGGCACTTGTTTTACTGTCACTGTGTAAGAGAAGATTTATTTGCAAGCTTTGCACTTAAAGAGATCAGACAAGGGCTGCTCCTATCAGCAGTTTCGAATCGGCCAATCACTTAAAGCAGGGGGCCACTCTGAAAATAATGAAGCATTAACATTCAAGTTGTACTTAGATGGTCTTTAATTATCAAGAAATGCTGAAACACTGAATCAAGTCTTTGTCTGTGTCTTAAGGCAACACGCAGCACTGATGGGGACTTCTCTATTAACTGCTGCACATCACTCCCCTTTCCCCCATAACTGCACACACTTTAAGGTTAAACTTTTGTATTTTAGGCCAAGACCTAAAATATGTTAAAAAATCAGCACAGCTGAATTGTTGTGGAATATTTTGATTCACTGATGCTGACATGGTCTCTTACTTTTTAACTTTATAACATGAAAAGGGAATGCTTGTGATTTACGTTAAGTTGTTTACAGTCTGAAAAAAGGCCCTGTAGCTTTATGAATTTGGTTATTGCTTCTTGTTTGAGCCGTCTACTTAACTAGAACTTAAAATAAGACAGACGCAGGAGAGTGAAAGCAGCATAGCAGCAACAGCTGTTAGCATGTACACTGGAGACTTTCAGCCAGTTAAACATGGATAAGTTGGTAACTTAAAAAAAAGATTTTCGTTACACAGGCAGAACGAGAGGTGCGCACAGGTAGACAGTCTGTGTTTGAAGCAGGGCTCCAGGCCTCGAGAGCCCCTGTCCTGCAGGTTTTAGATGTGTCTCTGCTTCAACACACCTGAGTCAAATATAGAGGTCATTAGCAGGACTCTGGCAAACTTGACTGCATATTGAGGAGGTAATTCAGCCATTAATTAATATTATATATTCAGGGTTCTAGCCAGAAATTTTTTTCAGCTCGGCGCCAATATTGACCAAGGTAAATGTGTAATCTACTGCAGGAGCTGTTTTTTTTGCTAACATATTTTATAGCAGGTGCCAAATGCTGCTCAAATCATATGAATTTAACATGAAACTCTCACACGCACATGGTGTGGCTGCCAACGTAGGATGCAACATTAATCTCCCCAGTCCAGAAACATCTGACACCATTAAACAATCTGATGTTACCAAACAAAGCATCCTCATCCACAGATGAGCACACCACATGGGTCTGAGTCCCCGGCATTCAGACACAAAAGGATAGCACTTGAGGTAAATAAACACATAATATAAACACAATTTTAGCTAAGGCACATTCAAGGTAAGACAAATTTCATAAGTGTCAGCATCTTTCACACAGTCATTCAGTCCTCATGGTGTTGCAGCATCCTCTTCAGGCGGCAGAGGTTGAATCTCACTGACTTGCTTCCCGATTGTGACTGTGGCTGAAACCAACTTATTTTTGGGTAGACCGAAAACCATCCAGCAACTAGATGACACCAGAATCCAATTCTTGTACCAAACACTGGGCCAGCACCCTCTCATGTGTTTCCATGGTTTTACTGTAGTACAGGTGCTGGTCATAAAATTAGAATATCATGAAAAAGTTGATTTATTTCAGTAATTCCATTCAAAAAATTAAACTTGTATATTATATTCATTCATTACACACAGAATGATATATTTCAAATGTTTATATATAGGGCTGCATAAAACGATTATTTTAGTAATCGAGTATTCTATCGATTATTCCAGCGATTAATCGAGTAATCGGATAAGAAATACTTTTTTTTATTAACAGTTTATCTGCATATTTTAACTTCCGTACTGCAGTTTCTCGCGAACAAACAGCGGTGAATGGAGCAGCTACAAAGTTCTCTTTTCTTCACCTTAACACTTGCTGATCAGGTGCTTGATGAAGGACCTCCAGCTGTTTCACAGATATAATGGTGGTTACTAAAAGAAAAAGCTGCTGTTTTGGACGCTGGAAAAACGTTTCCTTTTTCACTACTTGAGCTCACCGTCACAGCTTCGCCTCTTTGCGCTTGCGCAGTTAAAACCGCTGCCTGCTCTGAGTGTTTTGAAAAACTAGTGGCTGCGGGAGCCATGGCGCATGTGTGAGTAATGGTGTAATGCTTTGTATTCACAAGCGTTCTCGAAAATACGTTTCTACTGCAGGTCTATATTTAGTCACTAATAAGGGATTAAAGTATAAAAAATATTTTGAAGGAGCCCCTCGGTCCTGGGGGGCGGGCCTTCCGGTACCGAACCATCGCTAGTGCTAATGGCCCGCGCTCGCTAGCAAACCAGTTCTGGTAGCTACAGCTGAAGTAAAGACAAAAATAGCAGCTGAAATTCTCAGCGAGCACAACACACACAGACACACAGAGAGCAGTGGAGGCGTGGAAATGCATGTCAGCGACAGTTGCCACCCGTCCCGTAAAGTACGGAACACGGCATGTTACGGAGCCGTATTCCACGGAGTCCCGTAACATACGGGGTTCTGTATTTTACGAGACAGGTGGCAACTCTAGTGATGATCCACTCTGTGTTAAATGAAATCCATCGCAGCGACGGAGAGCTTTTTAGAATGTGTGCTTGTGAGTGATTCACACTCCAGTCCAGTAGGTGGCGGTAATGCAGTTCTATGTTGGTTTGCCAGCCCCCAATAAACCCACAAAAAAAACGTCAGCACTAATGCTGCTAATGCTAGTGAGGAGCGCCGCTTACACCGAGACAGCTGAGCGCTGCAGAGTTTAAACGAAGCATCGACACAGTAAATTTGTGTCGATAAATTTTTAGAATCGATTTAATCGAGTTAATCGATGAATCGTTGCAGCCCTAAACAATGTTTAGATCTATGTTTAAGTATACCTGGTGATGTCACAGTCTTCTGGAATCTGAGAAGTCACACATTATCACATTATCATCAAAGGATCCCATTGTCAAAAAAGGCCATAATATAATGTTGGGAACCTTTGATCCCAACATCATAGAATCCAGAATCTTGAAAATCTTGAATCAGAATCTTGAAAACACATACACAGAATCTCTCCTGGTTTACACAGCGCAGTCTTCTAAAGCGTAACCAAAGAATTCGAATATCATCTGGTTTTGCTTGATACACAAAGATGCCACTCAGGGTTTTTAGAAGAGCTGCACAGTTCATCAGATCACACCTGGGACACTCTCAGTCACCAGATTCTACGCAAGGTTTGGAGTCCCAGACTGAAATTCACCAGAACACAGCCAAACAACCCACCTCTGCGACTGGGAGAAATGCCTCTGAGTTATCGTCGATAAAATCTGATCGAACTCAAGCCAAGTCACTGAGTTTCACTCAGTTGTTAAGTTGTTGTTTTAGAGGCTCGGAACAACTGGATGAAACTCAGGACATAGAAGACCAACCCACCTCTGCAACTGAGGGAAATGTCTCTGAGTTATTGGTGCTAGAATCTGATCCACCTCAAGGTGAGTTAGATGATGATCTTCCTGAGCCCAGAGGCTTGGAACAACTGGGAGAAACTCAGAACATGGCAGACCAACCCACCTCTGCGACTGAGGGCAATGTTTCTGAGTTATCGGCACCAGAATCTGATCCACCTCAAGCCGAATTAGATGATGATTATCCTGAGCCCAGAGGCTTGGAACAACTGGAAGAAACTCAGAACATGGCAGACCAACCCACCTCTGCGACTGAGGGAAATGTTTCTAAGTTATCGGCACCAGAATCTGATCCACATCAAGCCGAATTAGATGATGATCATCCTGAGCCCAGAGCCTTGGAAGAACTGGAAGAAACTCAGAACATGGCAAAACAACCCACCTCTGCGACTGAGGGAAATGTCTCTGAGTTATCGGCACCAGAATCTCATCCACCTGAAGCCGAGTTAGATGACGATCATCCTGAGCCCAGAGCCTTGGAAGAACAGGAAGAAACTCAGGACATGGCAGAACAAACCACCTCTGCGACTGAGGGAAATGTCTCTGAGTTATCGGCACCAGAGTCTCATCCACCTGAAGCCGAGTTAGATGACGATCATCCTGAGCCCAGTGCCTTGGAAGAACAGGGAGAAACTCAGAACATAGTAGAACAACCCACCTCTGCGACTGAGGGAAATGTCTCTGAGTTATCGGCACCAGAATCTCATCCACCTCAAGCCGAGTTAGATGATGATCATCCTGAGCCCAGAGCCTTGGAAGAACAGGGAGAAACTCAGAACATGGCAGACCAACCCACCTCTTCAACTGAGAGAAATTCCTGTGAGACAAAGGAGCTCTCTGGGAGTACATCCTTGGCCTCTCGAACAGTTGAAATTCAGAAAAGGAAAGAAGCCCAGAAGCTTGAAACAACTGAAAAAACAAAAGGAAAAAACAGAAAGAAGAAGGAAAGTAGAAAGTCAGAAAAAAATAACCATGAGGTCTTCAGATCACAACAGGGAAAATCTCAGACAGCATATTCTATAAAGGATCTGGAAAAGTCCCTGATTAAAATTCAGCAGAAGAGGGCAGACCAACACACCTCTTCAACTGAGAGAAATGCCTGTGAGACACAAGAGCTCTCTAGAAGTACATCCTCTCTGACAGGTGAAAATCAGAAGAGGAAAGAAGAAAAAAGAAAGAAGAAGCAAAGAAGAAGAGAGGAAGAAAATCCTGGCCTCAGGCTTGTTCCCAGACATTTGAGAGGAGATACTACAATCTATAGTTTTCTAACTGAAACAGAAGCTCCTTAAAAGGTTTATTCTGGAGCCAGAGCTGTTGTCCTGTGTGTTGTCTGAGGAGCTGTTGTCCTGTGTGTTGTCTGAGGAACAATTTTTATCCTGAGGCCATGGATCAACTGCAGGACTGCAATTCTACAAAAATCTTCCATGGTCTGGCAAAGAAGTGCAGCTCTCATACAGAGATTGTTAGCTCCAGAAGACCTTTGAATAGCTGCTAAAATTTGTATTTAAATTATTGGTAGTAGAAGACCTATTTCAATTGGTTTGTATTCTAAATTTTAAAATGTAGTTTTTATATAACCAAAACAGCAATTGCCCCAAGTACATTAACCCAACCAGTCACGACAGATGGCTGCCCCTCCCTGAGCCTGGTTCTGTCAAAGGTTTCTTCCTGTTAAAGGGGAGTTTTTCCTTCCCACTGTCGCCAAATGCTTGCTCATAGGGGGTCACTGGATTGTTGGGCTCCTCTATAATACTGCTGGGACTTTGCAGTATTATAGAGGCTTGGGGAAATTGCTGTTTTAAACTAAATTTACATAAATAAACATATGCAAGAGAGAACAGTCTTTTTTTTTTTTTTCTTTTTTTTTGTCTCACTCCTCCTGGAGATTGGCCACATGTATTGAAATCTAAGGAAATGGGAACAAATAAAAGTGCACAGGGAACATGTTTTTGAAGGCAAAAAAGAGGAAGGGGAAAAAAAAAACCCTAAATAGTTTGGCCATGGTAACCAGAAAAAAGAAGATGGAGCATGGAGTGCTGCTGCTTCTGCTTCTTCAGGATGGAACTTCAGACTACTAAAACATCCTCAGACTTTTAAATATTCCCCCAGCCACGTTTCACTGTGGTTTCATTCTCTCTCTCCTGTTGGTCTCCTTACCTACATTCATTGTGTTTCATCAGTTAATGAACCAGCCACTGTGAAATGCTGGTTGAAGACTTTATAGAATTTATCACCTGCTTATCTATGTTATAAAAACACAGGTGGGTCTGCAGAACTCCACTTTTGGAGCCCGCCTGTCATAAAACTTCCTAAAATACAACATGAGGTTACAAAGTCATGTGACCCAAAGATGTTCCTGCATCCAACCACCAAGGTCTCAAGCATATATGAGTATTGGCTGTAACAGGCCTTACCTTTACCCCAGTAACCTAAACTATTCAGTGTTCATTAATTCTGTGTGTGTGTGTGTGTGTGTGTGTGTGTGTGTGTGTGTGTGTGTGTGTGTGTGTGTGTGTGTGTGTGTGTGTGAGACTCAGCCAGAAATTTTTTTCAGCCCAGCGCAGGGGTGTTGCTAATGCTATTTAGCAAGCTAATGCTAACCCCTAAAAGCTGCTCCGACTTGTTAATTGAGTGACGGGGTCTACATATGTAACCAGAAAACACGTCTGAAGCCTAGGCAGTTATCAGTTTTTGTGGACATGTAGTTACATTTCTCAAGGTGCATGTTAAGTTAAGTTCAGAGAGAATTTTTGGTTACGTACGTAGGACTGACACAGAATGCTAAACCAGGCCTTGTTAGAGCGCGAGTGATAATTTTTGCATATAATCCAGAAGCGTTACACTTATATATCATGCATTTAATGTGTCCAAGATCAAGTGCTGTTTACTTTCACTAATGGGTTTGCAGAAATAAGAAATAATTTTTCGTATTAACAATTCATCTGCACAGTTTAACTTCTGTACTGCAGTTTTTCTGTGTGAAACAAACAGCGGCGGATGGAGCAGCTACAAAGTTCTCTTTTCTTCATGTTGCTGATCAGGTGGTTGATTAAGGACCTCCAGCTGTTTCCCAGTAAATGTTTTAGGGTGGTTGCAGGAGTAAGCCCTGCTACTTAGGACGTCTCCTTTCTCTCCACCTGAGCGCACCCAGTGTTGCCAGATCCATACCACTTTGGATGGAGCCCTCCCAAAATGTGACTATCCAGGGCTGAGACCAGGAAGCAGAGTTGTAATCTTACATGCCTCTCTGCAGTTTCTCTCCTGCTGTCATCCCCCCAAAACCCCATCCCCATAGAAAGAGTGTGCTCCCAGACCACCAAAAGACAAACCAAAAATCAGCAAAAAATTATTTAATCATAAAAATTCAGCAGCATACAGCAGGATGAATACGTGTGTAAATAATAATAATAATAGTGTAAATAATCCACACCCCCAAGTCACACTGTCAGAATTCTCGATGCACAGGAGGAGGAGTAGCAGCAATCTTCTGCTCCAGCTTGTTAATCAACCAAAGACCCAGACAGAGTTTTAATTCATTTGAAAGCCTGACTGTTAGTATTGTCCACCCTAACTGGAAAACTCAAAATCCAGTTTTATTTGTTATCTATCATCCACCTGGCACTTACTCAGAGTTTCTGTCTGATTTCGTAGACTTTTCTCTGAATTATTGCTCAGTTCGGATAAAATAATTATAATGTGATTTTTAGCCTCTATGTAATTGCTGAAAATGATGCCTCAACACTGCATTCAATCTATTATTAGATTCAGTTGGCTTCTCACCATGTAGATGAGCCCACCCACCATTTTAATCACTCTCGATATTGTTCTGGCATATGGCATAGGAACTGACAATTTAACAGTATTCCCTGAAAACCCTTTTTGTCTGATCATTTTCTAATAATGTTTAAATTTACAACAGCAGTGGGGAATACGTTTTATTACAGTAGGTGTCTCTCTTAAAGTGCTTTAACTTAGGTTTAAGGATATAATTCCTCCACTGTTATCTTCAGTGCCATGTGCCAACACAGAGCAGAGCAGCTACCTAAACTGTACCCCCACAGAGGTCGATTATCTCGTTAATAGTGTTACATCGTCACTGTGTACGACTCTGGATGCTGTGGCTCCCCTGAAAAAGGAAGCCTCAAATCAGAAGTGCCTGACTCCCTGGTATAACTCTCAAACATGCAGCTTAAAGCAGATAATCCATAAGCTGGAGAGGAAATGGCGTCTCACTAATTTAAAAGATCTTCATTTAGCCTGGAAAAAGAGTTTGTTGCTCTATTTTTTTTTTTTAAAGCTCTCCATAAAGCTAGGACATCTTATTATTCATCACTGATTGAAGAAAATAAGAACAACCCCAGGTTTCTTTTCAGCACTGTAGCCAGGCTGACAAAGGGTCAGAGCTCTGTTGAGCTGAGTATTCCTTTAACCTGAACTAGTAATGACTTCATGAATTTCTTCAAATAAATTTTTAACCAATAGAGAAAAAGATATTCATAAACCATCTGAAAGACACATCTTCATGTTCAACTACTTTCAATACTACTGATATTTATTATCTCTTTCTCTCCAATTGATCTTTCTGAGTTAACTTCAATAGTTACTTCCTCCAAATGTGTCCGTTAGACTCCATTCCTACAAGACTGCTCAAAAAACTCCTACCATTGATTAATGCATCGATCTTAAATACACTATATTGCCAAAAGTATTCACTCATCTGCCTTCATATGCATATGAACTTGAGTGACATCCTGTTCTTAATCCATAGGGTTTAATATGATGTTGGCATACCCTTTTTAGCCATATTAGCGTCAACTCTTCTGGAGAGGCTTTCCACAAGGTTTAGGAGTGTTTAGGGGAATTTTTGATCATTCTTCCAGAAGCTCATTTTGAGGTCTGATACTGATTTTGGACTGGAAGTCTGGCTCGCGGTCTCCACTCTAATTCATCCCAAAGGTGTTCTATCAGGTTGAGGTCAGGACTCTGTGCAACTCAGTCAGGTTCTTCCACACCAAACTTGCTCATCCATGTCTTTATGGACCTTGCTTTGTTCACTGGTGTGCAGTCATGTTGGAACAGGAAGGGGCCATCCCCAAACTGTTCCCACAAAGTTGGGAGCATGAAATTCTCCAAAATGTCTTGATATGCTGAAGCATTAAGAGTTCCTTTCATTGGAACTAAGGGGCCGAGCACAACTCCTGGAAAAAACAACCTCACATCAGACAAGTACTGTTTTGGCAACTGCCAAGCCCTAACAGTTGACTGTGGAATATTTAGTAGCAAGGAAATTTCCCAACTTGTTGCACAGGTGACATCTTATTATGGTACCACGTAGGAATTCACTGAGAACGACCCATTCTTTCACAAATGTTTGTAGAAGTAGTCTGCATGCCTGGTGCTTGGTTTTATACACCTTTGGTCATGGAAGTGATAGGAACACCTGAATTCAATTATTTGGATGGGTATATGAATACTTTTGCCAATATAGGGTATGATAAATCTATATTATTATGTACTACAGGCCTTTGAGGTAATTAGACCATTACTTAAAACATCACTTGACCCAACTGTCTTAGCTAATTATAGTCCAATTTCCAACCTTCCTTTTTTTTCCTTAAGAATTCTTGAAATAGTAGTTGTAAAACCAGCTAACTGATTATCTGCGGAGGAGTGGTTTTATTTGAAGAGCTCCAATCAGGATTTAGAATTCATCACAGTACAGAAACAGCATTATTGAAGGTTACAAATCATATTCTTATGGTCTCTGACAGTGGACTCTTATCTGTGCTTGTCCTGCTAGACCTCCGTACTGTTGGTATTAAAGGTACTACACTACAGTGGTTTAAATCTTATCTAATAGACTCCAATTTGTTCGTGTCAATGGGAAGTCTTCTTTTTGCACGCTAAGGTTAATTATGGAGTATACATTCTTCCCTTATGCAGTATTATTAGAAGGCATTGCATACATTTTCATTGCTATGCAGATGATAGCCAGCTTTATCTGTCCATGAAGCCAGATGACACAAACCATTTAGTTAAACCGCAGTAATGTCTTAAAGACATAAAGGCCTGGATGACCTCTAATTTCCTGCTTCTAAATTTAGAGCCAACTGAACTTTGGCCCCACAAATTTTAGAAACATGTCTAACCAGGCATTACCTTGGCCTCCAGTAATATTGTGAGGAATGTTTGAGTTATTTTTTGACCAGGATCTGTCCTTTTAAACAAATTTTTTTACAAAACATATGTAGGACCAAAACAAAACTTGAAGTAAGATGTGTTAATTTTAGTTTTTATTTATTTCTAATAGCAGTAGAAGTTTCTGGTGGTGACAGTTTCTGCAGAGGACTGACTGTGTACAGCTTAGGTTTTCAGAGTATCAGTAGGATTACAGTTAATACTGACACCATGTAGTAGCAGGCCCCTAAACTTTGGATTGACGGGATGGCTAAATAGATTCATCTGTT